>NC_079500.1:42304654-42637021 GCF_030052815.1 Hevea brasiliensis | reverse complement strand
AATTATAAAATAATTTTGGGACTCCAGAGAAGGGTCATTGAGGTTCCTATGGCATTAGAATACTAAGAAAATATTTAGAAAAATTTTCAATCAGACAAGAAATTTTGACCCGTTAAGCCAAGCGGAGGCATTTTGGTCATTTCGCCTTCAGAGGTGATTTTTGGCCGACTTGTCCAGTTAAGTAAATAATTATTATGACTCAAAATATGAATAAACATTACTAGAAATTAAATTAAAATGAGTCCTGGAGGAAAGAAAACAAAATGAAGAAAAAGGCTTAATAATGACATAAGGTGATGTCATTAAAAAGCCACCACCAATCACCATTAAGCTACCATTTGACTAAACCATTAAAAGAAATAAAATGAAGACCAAATGGACCAAAAACCAGCAGCCAAAAACGTAGAGAGAGGAAGGAGAGGGTTTCCACCATAGCCACCTCCATGAAAGCTCTTTCAAGCTTTAAATTCCATGCTTCCTCACCCTAAAACCCTAGAAGCTCTTCACTAAAATTTGCCCTAGCACCTTGCTAAAGCTTTTAGCAGCCAAGAAGAAGAAGTAAAGTGAAGTTTTGAGCTTGGGAAAAATCTCCCTAATCAAGGTTAGTGCACTTAAATACTCAAATCACCTTTATTCCATGTTAAAGCCTTTAAGTGAGCAAGAATTGGTAACTTAAGTGAATGAAATTTATACTTATGCATGCCTTCAATTTCGGCAGCCCTAAGGGAGGAAGAATAAGGGAGTGTTTTGATGGTTTTAATGGACTTAACATGAATTGGAGATTATGTTTAAGCTATATATCTACATAGATGTTAACCTAGTGTATTAAATTGAGGTTTATGGATAAATTGATTTGAACCTTAGGGTTTGGAAAGGTGAAAGTGTGAATTGGCTTAGGAAATTGTTAGGGCACATTGTAATGGTCAATTAGTGACCATTTTAGATGTGTTGACCATAAATGGGACTGAAGAATACTATGGCAAGGTGAGTTTGCAGGCTGTCCTATGGACAGCAGCATAGTGACTGAAATTTTAGTCCCTTTGCACTGCCATAGCTTGCTGTGTTAGTCCAATTGGTGTTTGGCCAATTGGACATGAAACTAGGCTTATAATGGCACATTTTGCTGAAGAAACCATGCCCAAAAGACCAAAGCAAGAGGACCAAAACTTGGCCCCAATCCGGAACCCTGAAACTGCCTCTGCAGAATTGACCAAATAAACAGTAACTGTTCATTTGGCCATAACACACTATAGATTTGGTCAATTGACCTGAAATTTTTACAGCAACAAGTTAAGACATAGACAAACAACTTTCATGAAGGAACCTACCCCAAATTATGGCCAGAACCCATCCAACCAAGTGACTCTAGTTACTGTTCATGCACTGTAGATATGGTAAATCTGCAGATTTGGCAATCCGGCCAGCTTGGGTTTTTGGGCCATATCTAGAGCTACAAAACTCCAAATGGAGTGATTCAAAAAAAGAAATTCAACTAGACAAAATAAGGAATAACTTTCATGTTTTACATTTCTTCAAATTCCAACAGTAACAGTGTCCAATGGAACAGTGAAGTTGACCCACCAAAACTGAAAATTCTGCTAGTATTGAGTTACACTTTGGAATGGTATTAACACTTAATGCCAACAAGTTTTAAACACCAAATGTGGTATGTTTGGAGTGCCAAAGTCAATGTACATATTTTCTATCCAAAAGTCAATATTTTTTGTTGACCAATGAGGTGAATAGTGACACCAAAACCAAAATTGGCAATTTTGCCAAAATGACCTAAGCTTTGAGAAAGTGACCAAAACTAACAAGTTTTGAATACAAAATGTGGTATGTTGGGAGTATTAAAACCAATGTACCTATTGTTTATGCAAAAGTCAATATTTTAGTTGACTAAGGAAATGAATAGTGACATGAAAACTTGAAATTCAAAAATTGTGAAACTTAAAAATGCAAAATGCCCTAGTAGGCCTAATGTGATTGGTTTGGATAGTTTGGCATGCCAATAGGGTATTGTTTTAGCGATCTGCGAAAGGAAAGGCTTTTATGCTGTATTCATGGCTTTATGCCGTATCCATGGCTTTTATGCCCGTATTCATGGCTTTTATGCCGATTATGTGATATCATGGCTTTTTAGCCGCATCGATTGCATCGTGGTTGGCGTTACTGCGTCCCATGGTATGGCGCCCGAGGCACGCGGTGTCGGTGCCAACGACCGTTATCGATCGATCGTCGATTATAGGTTACTTGGGCATGGAAAGGTATAAGCGTAATTGAACCGATTATTGAAGAAAATACGAAAACTAAATATCGGGAATGATTACGATAGAATACAATGAAAACTTAAAATTCATGAAGAAGTTAATATCATAAAACCTAATTAGCCCTCGACTAAACACTAAGTTGGTAATTATTGATTCTTATGAACAAAATGGCTAAGAAATTATGATTTTTATATTGCATATTGTTTCTTTCTATTTTATTATTTGCACCACTAAGCTTTATGCTTAGCTCGCCGCTTGCAACGCGTAGGTGCGAAGATTGACAGGCGCCCGAGACCACGATTCGGTAAGCGGTTCACGATTACGCATAGTGTCTGTCACCTCACTTCGTGATTGCATTGATAGGGCGCTAGATGTAATTTTGGTATTTTGTAATTGATTTTATTTTCTCATATGTATTTGAAACTTATGTAATGTACTTTGATATTCATGTAAATAATGAAAAGTGTGGTTGTAAATGGAAAAGTGAATGTTTATCTATGATTTATGCATGGTATCATATGAGATGGATGAATGAGAACTGAGATTGAACATTGTTGAGAATTTGATAAATGGAGTTGAGATGATGGAAAATGAATATAGGAAGTGTTTTCACAGTTCAAGAAGCTGTTTTCTCCATTTTTAGCCGGCACTCCGCCGGATTTTCTATAAAATTTTCGGAACCTCAAATAAATAGTAATTTCGATAAATGGCTTAAAATGAATTATATTTCACAAGTTATATTCAAAACTATGATAAAAATGAATTAAGATAAAATAGAGTGCTCCGGCACACTGAGTGGCATAACTTGCTCGGCTACACTGTAGTCGGGTAAGGGGTGTCACACTTTGTACAGACTACTCAAGACCAATTACATGTCCATACAATTATGTGCAATACATACAACAAAATAAATATTTACATTCAGGGTATAAATTATACCCAATATAACTTCAAGCAAGCAGGTCCTCAATCCTCAGCAGCTCACTCTGCTGCTCCTCTAGTCTCTAAATCTGCGACAGCAATAACAGCCATCGCTGAGTACTAGGACTCAGTGGTACACAACATACTAAAATAATCTTTATGCAGAATTTAAATCACATTTATTCAAAAATTGAACTGAACATGAGAATTAAGTATAAAACATGAATTATGAGATTTTGATCTAAACAATTTCATTTCAAGAATCAAAACACATTTCATAAAATCCACAGTTATATCATGCCATTCGAAACAAATATAATCTCATTAGCCAGAGGCTAAGGAGAAATCACTTCACAAGGCTAGCTAGCTCAAATATATGGATATCCATTCAAATTCCTCTTCTACTGGCACACCTCAACACTTCATCCAGAGAAGGAATCAAAATTCGAAACTGATTACCCCCACTAGTCATGCTAGTGAGGTGTTCAAATATATGGTCATGACACTGTGGTTTCAAAACTTATCTTAACAATTTGCTAAACATTGCCAATTCAAATATGCACAAATAAACTTTCAACAATTCAAAGCAAAAGTAAAATACATATTTCATTCACTTTATCAATGAATTTTAAAGCATGGTGATGTTGTGCACAAACCTCAAGTGAGTCGTCTCTTGGCCTTGACTCGATTCCTCGGGTTCTTTCTCGGTGTTCTTTTCAACTGAAACACACAATTTTATAGTGTTTCAGTACCATAACCTAACATAAATCCAAAAATAAATTTAACTTCACTTTTACCTAGCTCTAACGTGCTAAACTTGACGTTCTTTAATTTTTGTGTTTTAGGGTTACTATTCACTATACTATTCAAGTCAATTTGTTGACCTTTTAAGGCTTAATATGTATGGGAATTCCAACTTCACCCACATACCACATTTTGGTCACTAAATTTGTTGGTTTTGGTTGTTTATTCAAATTCTAAGTCTTTTAGGCAAATTTGCAAATTTTCAGTTTTGGTGTCTAAGGTTACACTATTCTATTGATCATTTTACTGTTGGAATTTGGCAAAACTTTCTTCACAGAAAATGTTTCCTATTATCTTAAGTTTATTCTCCTTTTTGAATCACTCCAATTGGAGTTTTGTAGCTCAAGTTATAGCCATTTGAACCATGGCTGCCGGATTAGACTCAACCCAGTTTTCTGGGCAATTTTTGGTTCTGGCAGTTTTAGGTCACCAACTTTGGATGGCAAAATGACTTGGTTAATGGCATAATTTGGGTTTGTTTTCTTCATGAAAGTTTTAGGTCTATATCTAAACTATCCACTGGTAAAAGTTTAGGTCATTTTGACTTGCCTAGCTCAAGTTATGACATTTGATCAGTTTGTACAGGGTAGACTAAGATTTTTCAAGTTTGGTCAATTTGTTCACTAGGTTTTGGTCACTTTTTGGGCATGCTTCCTAAATGAAAATTGTGTCATTTAGTGTCTAATTTCATTCCCAATTGGTCTCATACCAATTGGACATGTAAATTTTCATTTTTGGTCTCTCAAAGGGACCTTGGTCATGCTACCAGCAGCATGACCACATTGAATCCGAATTTGGTTTCAACTCCAACACTTTCAACAAACTTCATTTGGTCACCATTGACCATTTCCCACTTCAAATTAGGTCCAAGACATCTTTTACCAATTTTTCAAATTTTTGTCTCTAACCCTAAGTGTCCCAAAACCCTAACTTATTAAATTGTTGCATTTAACCACATCTAAGCATACCAATCTCATTAGCACATCCATACAAGCTTGCCTACCATATTAAATTCAATCAAAACTCAAACATATGCAGAGTAACCCTAGCTGGCCGAAATTCAGCTTGGTCCCTCAACAATGTTTTTATTTCATTTTAAGTTTATTTCTTAGTTAATTAGGCTATAAACACAATTAATAAATCTCAAATTTTCAAATTAGGGTGCTTACCTACACTTGGATTTGAATTCTCTAATTTCCTTCTTCTTTTCTTCTTTCTTTGGTGATCAATCCTCTTCTCAAGTGACTAAAACAAGTTTTTATGAAGTAAATATGGGAGGAATTGGGGTTTAGTAGGGATTTAAAAGCTTGAAGCAAGCTTTAATGGAGTTTCATTCACGGTGATATGAGGGAAGGGGAGCCGGCTGTTTTAGGGAAGAAGATGAGAATAATTTTTTTTTATGTTGTTTTTGTCTTATTTAAAAGATTTTTAACTTACTCAAATTTGGTAGAAAAGAAATTTTAATTATGACAACATCCTTGATGTCACACATGATGATGTCACTACCTTTTTAACTTTTCTTTTTCCTTTTTTTTTATTTATTTATTTTTCTATTAGTTCTTTAATTTAATTCCCGACTCTGAAATTTTCTTTTCTCCGATTTTATTTGTGATTAGGTCGAGTCACCTGGGTCAATTGACCAAATTACCCTCTCGGTTCAACCTAGTTTGCAAATAATTCAATATTTCTTAGGTTCTGACCTAATTATTTGGTAGCTTAACAGTTCTTTTTCGTGATTTTCTCTTTTCATTGTGTTCGTAATGGTCTTAAGGACCACAAGTCACATTCTGATTCGAAATTTGAGTTTAAATTGACTTTGCAGTCGTTCCCGATAAGGTCACCCATTGCTGTGACTCTTGGCTCGTTTAACTTCTTATGTTTTGTTTTTCTTATTTATACTTAACTAATTGGCAATTACTAATTATTTGTGTTTATAGGTTATCTAGTTTTCTTAAGTGTGGTTCTAATCCCCTTAATTATCCGGACCGACACCGGTCACCGGAATAGTGAAATATACCAGGCCATGCAAATAGGAGTGTTACAATTCTCCCCCCCCCCCCCCCCTTAAATAAATTTCGTCTCGAAATTTTACCTGGTATCAATCTCTGAACAGCTGTGGGTGTTGTCTCCTCATGTCCTCCTCTCGTTCCCAAGTAGCCTCCTGGCCCAAATGATGGTTCCACAGCACTTTTACCAACGGTATCTGCTTATTCCGTAGCTGCTTCACCTCATAAGCTAGAATCTCTATGGGTTCTTCTTCATATGTGAGGTCTGGATTCACTTCAATTTCCTCTATTGGTTATACATGAGATGGGTTTGATCGATACCTCTTCAACATAGACACATGGAAGACATTATGTATCTTCTCCAACTCTGGGGGTAGTGCCAATCGATATGCCAAAGGACCCACTCTTTCTAGAACCTCATATGGCCCGATAAAACGAGGACTCAATTTCCCCTTTCTGCCGAATCTCATAATCCTCTTCCAAGGGAAAACCTTGAGGAATACTTTTTCACCCACTGCATACCCAATATTCCTTCTCTTCAGATCAATGTAGGACTTCTGACGGTCTGATGCAGTCTTAAGTCGATCTCTGATCACCCTGATCTTCTCCTCTGTTTACTGAACAATTTCGGGTCCAATCATCTTTCTTTCACCCACGTCATCCCAACACAACGGGGTTCTACATTTTATGCCATATAAAGCTTCATATGGAGGCATCCCAATGCTTGATTGGTAGCTGTTGTTATAAGCAAACTCAATCAAAGGCAAGTGTGTATCCCAACTGCCCTCAAACTCAATCACATAAGCCCGTAGCATGTCCTCCAAGATCTGAATTACCCTCTCAGATTGGCCATCTGTCTATGGGTGGAATGCAGTACTGAAGTTCAATCTAGTTCCTAAGGCTCTTTGAAGACTACCCCAGAATCTAGAAGTGAACCTAGGATCTCTGTCTAATACGATGGATACTGGCACTCCATGTAGTCTCACAATCTCATCAATGTACAACTTGGCCAATCTTTCTAAACTGTAGTCCATCCGGACTGGCAGAAAATGAGCAGACTTGGTCAATCTGTCAACAATGTCCCATACTGCATCATGACTCTTCTGTGTCCTCGGAAGTCCCATCACAAAATCCATTATTATTCTCTCCCATTTCCATTCTGGTATTAGTAGTGGATGTAACAACCCAGCGGGTACTTAATGCTCTGCCTTCACTTGCTGATAAGTTAGGCATTTGGAAACAAACTCTGCCACATCTCTTTTCATACCCATCCACCAGTAATGCTCCTTTAGCCCTCTATACATTTTTGTGCCACCAGGGTGCATGGCAAAAGGAGACTCATGTGCTTCCTTCAAAATGATCTGCCTCAAATCAACATCATCAGGAACACACATTCTGCTCTGGTGTAGCAGTAAACCATCATCTCTGATTGAGAATTACGTTTCTTGCCACGCGATTACTTCCAACACCCGATACTTTTCATCATTCTGAGCAGCCATTCTGATCTGATCAATCAACACTAGCTGTACATGCCATGCAACTGCTATCTGCCCATCATCATTAATCTCTAAGCTGGCATGCAATGATCTTAACTCATGTACCAAAGACAAGGGAGTAACCCGTAGACTTGCCATAGTCTTGCGACTTAAGGTGTCAGCCACAATATTAGATTTCCCTGGCTAATAGTCTATGAGATAATCATAGTCTTTTATCAACTCTAACCATCTCCTCTGTCTCAAATTCAACTCCTTCTGAGTACCCAAATACTTCAAACTCTTATGATCTGTGTAGATGTAACACTTTTTCCCATATAAATAGTGTCTCAAGATCTTAAGAGCAAACACAATAGCTGCAAGCTCCAAGTCATGTGTTGGATAATTCCTCTCATGCGGTTTTAGCTAGCGTGATGCATAAGCAATGACATTTTGATCTTGCATCAATACACAGCCTAACCCATTGTGAGAAGCATCATCAGAACTATGTATTCTTTACAGGGTAGGTAAAGTCGAGTGGAGCTTCAGTCAAACATCTCTTCAAGTCATCAAAACTCTATTGGCATTTATCTGTCCACTGAAATTTCACATCTTTTTTAAGCAGTTTAGTCAATAGAGATGCCAACATGGAGAATCCCTTCACAAACTGACGGTAGTATCCAGCTAAACCCAGAAAACTGTGAATCTCTGTGACATTTCTGGGTGGCCTCCAATTAAGGACAGCTTCAATCTTACTTGGATCACAATTTTACAGTGTTCACAGAAAATGTTCCCTATTGTCTTAAGTTTATTCTCCTTTTTGAATCACTCCAATTGGAGTTTTGTAGCTCAAGTTATAGCCATTTGAACCATGGCTGTCGGATTGGAGTCAACCCAGTTTTCTGGGCAATTTTTGGTTCTGGTAGTTTTAGGTCACCAACTTTGGGTGGCCAAATGACTTGGTTAATAGCATAATTTGGGTTTGTGTTCTTCATGAAAGTTTTAGGTCTATATCTAAAATGTCCACTGGTAAAATTTCAGTTCATTTTGACCTGCCTAGCTCAAGTTATGACCAAATGAACAAACACTGTTCATTTGGTTAGTTTGTACTGAGGCATCGAGATTTTCAAGTTTGGTCAATTTGTTCACTAGGTTTAGGTCACTTTTTAGGCATGCTTCCTAAATGAAAATTGTGTCATTTAGTGTCTATTTTCATTCCCAATTGGTCTCATACCAATTGGACTTGTAAATTTTTCATTTTTGGTCCCTCAAAGGGACCTTGGTCATGCTGCCAGCAGTATGACCACATTGAATCCGAATTTGGTTTCAACTCCAACACTTTCAACACACTTCATTTGGCCACCATTGACCATTTCCCACTTCAAATTAGGTCCAAGACATCTTTTACCAATTTTTCACATTTTTGTCTCTAACCCTAAGTGTCCCAAAACCCTAACTTACTAAATTGTTGCATTTAACCGCATCTAAGCATACCAATCTCGTTAGCACATCCATACAAGTTTGCCTACCATATTAAATTCAATCAAAACTCAAACATATGTAGAGTAACCCTAGCTGGCCGAAATTCATCTTGGCCCCTCAACGATGTTTTTATTTCATTTTAAGTTTATTTCTTAGTTAATTAAGCTATAAACACAACTAATAAATCTCAAATTTTCAAATTAGGGTGCTTACCTCCACTTGGATTTGAATTCTCTAATTTCCTTCTTCTTTTCTTCTTTCTTTGGTGATTAATCCTCTTCTCAAATGACTAAAACAAGTTTTTATGAAGTAAATATGGGAGGAATTGGGGTTTAGTAGGGATTTAAAAGCTCGAAGCAAGCTTTAATGGAGTTTCATTCATGGTGATATGAGGGAGGGGGAGCCGGCTGTTTTAGGTAAGATGATGAGAATGAATTCTTTTTTTTTTATGTTGTTTTTGTCTTATTTAAAAGATTTTTAACTTAGTCAAATTTGGTAGGAAAAGAAATTTTAATTATGACATCATCCTTGATGTCACACATGATGATGTCACTACCTTTTTAACTTTTCTTTTTCCTTTTTTTTTATTTATTTATTTTTCTATTAGTTCTTTAATTTAATTCCTGACTCCAAAATTTTCTTTTCTCCAATTTTATTTGATAGTTAGGTCAGGAGTCAGCTCTCGGGTTCAATTGACCAAATTGCCCCTCGCCGATTCAACCCGGTTTGCAAATAATTCATTATTTCTTCTGGCTCCTTGACCTAATTATTTGACTGGCTTAACAGTTCTTTTTCATAATTTTCTCTTTTCCACTGTGTTCGTAATGGTCTTAAGGACCGCAGCGTCATATTTTCCGATTCGAAATTTGAGTTTAAATCAACTTCGCAGTCATTCTCGAGAAGGTCACCCATCGCTGCGACTCTCGGCTCGTTTAACTTCTTATGCTCTATTTTTCTTATTTATACTTAACTAATTGGCAATTACTAATTATTTGTGTTTATAGGTTATCTAGTTGTCTTAAGTGTGATTCTAATCCCCTTAATTGTTCGGACTGACACCGGTCACCAGAATAGTGAAATATACCAGGCTATACAAATAGGGTATTACATAAGTAATAATGCTTAGTGGTGCCAATAATAAAATAAAAAAAAATAGAAAATAAATATGCAGTGCATGTTCTGATGTCTTATGCAGACAATTTTTCTATCATTATTGGTAATCTTATTTATTTTGTACTTGTTATATTCATAATTTCATTAAATTTATTTACTTTCATTTTTGGTTGCCCAAGTAACCTATCTTTGGATATTGGACTGGATAAGCAATTAGCGCCTTTGGGTATCAAGTACCTCGGGCCGTCACACCATCGGTCACATATGTATCTCCCAGTGTACAACAAAACAGCTAATAAGCTGTAATAACATTAGGCATAAGGCCAAGTATCATCACAATGTCAGAATGGCTAAAAGCCATAAAATCATAGAATGGCATAATGCCATGTGCAGTACTACTAACTGAACCCTATTGGCATGCCAACCTATCTAAACCAATCTTGCTAGGTGTACTAGGGCATGTTATACTTTTAAATTTTACAATTCTTGAAATTTAAGTTTAGGTGTTAGAATTGGAGTAGAATTTCAAGCCAATTAAACTTGCTCTTTCCTTCCTCTTTTGGCTGCATAGAGGATGTTCAAGTTGCCAGGTAAATTTTTTGTGAAGCTAGGTAAGGGTTTCAAGTGAGATTTGATGAGCTTGGGAGCTTGGGTGAGCTTTCATGAAGAAAATGGCTATGGGAGAAGAGGGAGATGGCTGGATTGGTTTGGAGCAGCTGATGACCTTTTTTTGTTTATTCTTATCTCATTTTATTTATTTTAAATGGGCTTGATTAATTGTAATTGGTGGTAAGTGTTTAATGACATTATGGTGATGTCATAATTAGCTTTTTATCTCATTTTCTCTTATTTTCTTCTCTACTTATTTTCAATTTAAGTTTTAGCAATATTTATTCATATTTTGTGTCATAATAATTATTTACTTAACTGGACAAGTCGGCCAAAAATCACCTCTGAAGGCGAAATGACCAAAATGCCCTCTGTTTGGCTTAATAGACCAAAATTATCTGTACCAATTGAAAAATTTTTCTAAGCATTTTCTTGGCATTCTAATGCCATAAAACCCTCAATGACTCTTCTCTGAAGTCCCAAAAATTATTTTATGAATTTTTCTCCGGGTCTAGGGCTCCTAGTTGTGAGGACCACAACTTTCCACTGTGTTACCCATCACTAGGACACCGGCTAGTTTAACTTGGTTGTATTTTATTTCTAAATTTTTCCTAAATTTTTCTTGTTAATATTTGAGTTAATTATAGTTCCTCACTTTAGTTTAAATATTTTTCCAGACATTCTAGCTATCTGGACCGACACGGGTACCGGAATAGTAGAATCTACGGAGTTGCTACAGGGAGGGTGTTACAACTCTTCCCCTCTAATTTAAATTTCATCCTCGAAATTTACCTGATGCAAACAATTGAGGGAACTATTGCCTCATCGTCTCTTCACTTTCCCAAGTTGCCTCCTCGGTGTTGTGGTGCCTCCAAAGCACTTTCACTAGTGGAATTTACTTATTCCTCAACTCTTTCACTTCCCAAGCCAGGATCCGTATGGGTTCTTCTTCATATTTCAAATCCAGTTATACTTCAATTTCTTCCATGGAGATGACATGTGAAGGATCTGAGCGGTATCTTCTTAGCATAGACACGTGGAACACATTGTGGATCTTGTCCAGCTCTAGTGGTAAAGCTAGCCTGTAGGCCACTGGACCCACACGTTCAATGACTTCATATGGGCCAATGAACCTAGGGCTTAACTTACCTTTTCCTTCAAACCTCAGTACCTTCTTCCACGGTGACACCTTGAGGAACACTTTATCGCCAACTGAATATTTTATTTCTTTTCTCTTCAGGTCGGTATAGGATTTATGTCTGTCTGAGGCAACCTTCAAATTGGCTTTGATTAGTTTTACCTTCTTCTCAGTCTGTTTCACAGTGCAGTCTTACGATTTATCTTTACCCAATTCAGTCCAGCACACTGGAGTTCTACATTTCCTCCCATACAGTGCTTCATACGGGGCCATTTGGATGCTAGCTTGGTAGCTATTGTTGTATGCAAATTCTACCAGTGGGAGGTATCTATCCCAACTTTCCTCAAATTCAATTACACAACTCCTCAGCATATCCTTAAGGACCTGACATATATTTCATGTTATTATTATCATTTCAGTTTAATATTTGTATTAGTTCAATTGGTTTCAATTGTTTACCTGGATTACTCTTTTTGATTGCCCATCCGTCTGAGGATGGAAATCTGTGCTGAAATGGAGTTGTGTACCCAAGGATTCATACAACTTCTTCCAAAATCTCGATGTAAACCTTGGGTCTCGATCAGATATGATGGAAAGTGAAATTCTATGCAGTCTAACTATCTCACTGATATACAATTTTGCTAACTTCTCCAGTGAGTAGTCAATCCTAACTGGCAAAAAGTGTGTTGACTTCGTCAATCTATCTACTATCACCCATACTGCATCATGCTTCTTCTGGGTGAGAGGTAGACCACTTACAAAATCCATGGTGACCCGATCCCATTTCCATTCAGGTATGCGTATAGGCTATAGCAAACCCGATGGAACTTGATGTTCTGCCTTGACTTGCTGGCATGTTAAGCATTTAGTCACATAGTCAGCTATGTCCTTCTTCATACCAAGCCACCAATACTGAAGCTTTAGATCATAATACATTTTTGTACTTCCTAGGTACATAGCATAAACGCTGGTGTGTGCCTCTTTCAGGATACTGACTTTCAATTCCCTATCATCTGGTATACATACTCTTCCTTTGTAGTATAGACACCCATCTGCTTTCACTTCATAGTTAGTTTCTTTCCCTTCTAGGATTTTGCTCATAATAGCCATTAACTTCTCATCTACCTTCTGCCTATCTAAAATTTACTGTAGCAGGTTTGGCCTCACTTGCAACTCAGCCAAAATAGCTCCATCTCGAGCCAAAGATAGACGGGCATTCAATGATCTCAAAGCTGTGATGAATTTTCTGCTTAAAATATAAGCAACTACATTTGCCTTACCAGGATGGTAGTCAATCACACAATCATAGTCCTTCATGAACTCAATCCATCGCCTCTGTCTAAGGTTTAGCTCCTTCTGGGTTGGCAAATATTTTAGACTTTTGTGAGTGCAATGTAAATGTAGCACTTTTCACCATACAATTAGTGCCTCCATTTCTTCAGTGCGAAGATAATTGCTGCAAGTTCTAGATCATGGGTAGGGTAATTCTGTTCATGTGGCCTTAGCTGCTTAGAAGCATAAGCAACCACCTTCCCCTCTTGCATCAATACACACCCTAACCCATTATGAGAGGCATCACTGTAGGCCACAAAATCCTTTCCCGATACTGACTGTGTTAGCACTGGTGCCTCTATCAACATAGCTTTCAACTTCTCAAAACTGGTCGAACACTTGTCATTCCAGTCAAATCTGACATTCTTATGTAACAACTTGGTCATTGGAGCAACTATTAAGGAAAATCCCTTCATAAATCTTCTGTAATATCCAGCTAGCCCCAAGAAACTTCTGACCTCAGTTGTATTCCTGGGAGGCTTCCATTCCATCACTGCTTCTATTTTCTTGGGATCCACTCTAATCCCATCAGCTGACACTACTTGTCCAAGGAATGCAATCTCATTCAACCAGAAGTCACACTTGGACAACTTAGCATATCGCTTCTTTTCTCTCAGGGTTTGCAGAATAATCCTCAAATGCTCATCATGCTCTTCCCTGATCTTGGAATACACCAAAATATCATCAATAAAGACCACTACGAACCAATCTAGGTATGGATGGAAGATACGGTTCATAAGGTCCATAAATGCTACTGGTGCATTTATTAGGCCAAAGGGCATCACTAGAAACTCATAATGCCCATATCTGGTCCTGAATGCAGTCTTTGGCACATGTGCATCCTTAACCCTCAACTGATGAAACCCTGATCTGAGATCAATTTTGAAAAATACTCCTGCTCCCTTCAACTGATCAAACAAATCATCAATTCTAGGCAACAGATATTTATTCTTCACTGTCACTTTATTCAATTGCCGGTAATCGATGCACAACCTCAAAGTCCCATCCTTATTTTTCACAAACAGCACTAGAGCTCCCCATGGTGACACACTGGGGAGTATGAACCCCTTATCCAGCAACTCTTGTAACTGGATTTTCAATTCCTTCAATTCTGTGGGTGCCATCTTATAAGGACCAATAGAGATTGGTGCTGTACCTGGCAGTATTTCAACAGCAAATTCGATTTCCCTTGCTGGTGGCAATCCAGGCAATTCTTTAGGGAACACATGCAGAAGTCTCTTCGTGGGTATGTCACCTGGATCGGCTTAGCCTACCTAGTATCCACCACATGTGCTAGGTAGGCTTCACAGCTTTTTCTCATCAATTTTCTTGCAACTGTGGCTGATATGACATTGGACAAGAAATCTATCATTTCCCCCACAACTGTGATCTCATTACCCTCAGGAGTTTTCAAAGAAATCCTCTTCAACTTACAATCAACCATTGCCTGATGACGTGATAACCAGCCCATTCCTAAAATCACATCAAAGTCATGGAAGGGTAACTCAATCAGGTCTGCCAAGAATTCATGACCCTGAATCCTTAATGGGTAACCCTTGTACACTTTGTTCACCACTACACTGTGGCCGAATAGATTAGTGACCAGAATGTCTTGGTCACTCTCCCCTACTAGTATCCCCCTTTCTACGGGTAGGTTAATGCAGATGTATGAATGAGTGGATCCTGGATCCACCAATGCATCTGCAGATGTATTGTCTGAGGAGAATGTACCCCTGATGATGTTCGGGGCATCTTGCTCCTCCTGATCTCTTATGGCATAAGCTCTAGCAGATGCTCTGACCTCAGGCCTCTCTGCTAGCTTAGATGCAGGTCTCTGTGATGGTCCCACTGCCTCAGATTTGCCAGATTTCCTACCCCTTTGTGGTGCAGGAGCAGGTTTGTCTACTTGTGTTGGAGCAGCTGTAACAGTTCTGTGTAGACAATTCCTTAACTGATGCTCTGTCGACCCACACCTTAGGCAGGCACCAGTCACTCTCCAACACTCCCCCTTATGCCACTTCAGGCAATGAGGACATGCAGAAGATGCTGGGGCTGGTCCCTGAACCCTATCCCTGGAGAGCTGCCCACTGATGGTGTGGACTGACCTCCTAGGGGTGAACGTGGCACAGGCCCACAGGATTGACCACGACCTTGTGGTTGACTGAACTCTGTGCGAGGTGAACCTTTGAACTTCTTCCAGTGCGGAGATGAACTAGGTAGGCAAGGCCCCTTTTCTGCTGTCTCTCTCTTTTGGTCTGTTCACTTATTCTAACTTTTTCAACTTTTATTGTAGCTTCAACTAACATGGTGAAGTCTGTGATTCCCAAGGTAGTGATCATGATCTTTATATTATCATTTAATCCCTCTTCAAATCTCTTATACCTTTCGGCCTCATTAGGGACTATCTCCCTTCCATAGCGGCTCAGTCTGATAAATTCCTTTTCATACTCTTCCATTGTCAGCTATCTCTACCTCAGGTTAATGAACTCTCTTCTTCTCTCTTCCAGGCATACACTACCTACATATTTCTTCTTGAATTTTGAGAGGAAGAAGTCCCAAATTATTACTTCTGGCTGCACTTCACTAAACACTGTATCCCACCATTGATAGGCATCATCTTGCAACAGAGATACAGCAGCTTCTAGATTTTGTTATGGAGTGCAGTGGAGTTGTTTTAGAACTCTCCCTATTCTGTTCAACCAGTTTTTGGCTGCAATAGAATCATCTTCTCTCTTGCCAAAGAAATCCACTGCTCCAAATTTTCTCAGTCTTTTCAGATGTGATTTCTACTGTAGAGGTGGTGGCATTACCCCGGCCATTTGTCTGAAAAACTCGGACATTTGCTGGAACATGGCCTGTGGAGGCTGAGCAGGCTCTACTGGAGCTAGCAAAACAGGTTCTCCCCTACCCCCAGTCTCAGCTGCTGCAGCTGGAGCATGACTCTCCACTTTCTCCTTAACTGCCCTCTGAGATGTGGGGTCCATATCCTATTCAAAATAACAAAAACAAACAGATCTGTATTAGTGTCATCTCAACTCTTACAAATGTAATGCATGGTATGAACTCGATCTAGGCCCAGAAACGCCTAAACCGCTCTCTGATACCACTAAATATAACGCCCCTTACCCGTCTACAGTATAGCCGAGTAAGATATGTCACACAGTGTACCGGAACACCCTATTTTATTTTAATCCTTTTTATCCTTCCTTATTTATTTTTATCATAGCTATGAAGTACAATTGGTGGAGTATAATTTATTTAAGTCATTTATGGAAAACACCAATTTATTTGAGGTTCCGCAAATTTTATAGAAAATCCGGCAGAGTACCGGCTAAAAATGGAGAAAATAGTTCTTCGGAACCTGAGAAAAACACTTCCAAAATTCTCAATCAATCCCAAAATCCGTATTATCAACAAAATCTCAATATTTTTCAACAACATTTCCATTTCTCAAACATTCATTTCATAGGATATTCATGTGCAAGTCATAAATAAATATTCACTTTCTTATTCATAAACACAATTTCTATTATTTACATCAATACCTAAAATATATTACATAAGTCTTAATTACACATGAAAAATTAAAAGTTAATTACAAAATACCAAAATAAAACCTAGTGTCCTACCAATGCACTGATGATGGTGAGGTGACACAGATACTGTGCAGAGCTGTAGATGATCTCACCCAGTCTGTGGTCTACTGGGCTCTCTATCGGTCTCTCCAGAACCTACGAGTGGCAAAAGCAATGCGCTACGCAATAATGCTTAGGGGTGCTAATAATAAAATAAAAGAAATAACAGAAAATAAATATACAGTGCATGTTCTGATGTCTTATGCAGACAATTTTTTTATCATTATTGGTAATCTTATTTATTTTGTACTTGTTATATTCATAATTTCATTAAATTTATTTACTTTCATTTTTGGTTGTCCAAGTAACCTACACTGGATGATTGGACTGGATAAATGGGTAAACTGGCACTGGGTATCAAGTACCTCAGGCCTTTGCACCATCGGTCACATATGTATCTCCCGGTGTGCAACAGAACAGCTAATAAGCTATAATAACATTAGGCACAATGCCAAGTATCATCATAATGTCAGAATGGCTAAAAGCCATAAAATCATAGAATGGCATAATGCCATGTGCAGTACTGCTAACTGAACCCTATTGGCATGCCAACCTATCCAAACTAATCTTGCTAGATGTACTAGGGCATGTTATACTTTTAAATTTTATAATTCTTGAAATTTAAGTTTAAGTGTTACTATTCATTTCATTAGTCAACTAAAATGTTGACTTTTGCATAGACAATAGGTACATTGGTTCTAATACTCCCAACATACCACCTTTTGCATTCTAAAATTGTTGGTATTGGTTGCCAATACCATTTCTAAGCTTAGTATTAGTTATTCAAAATTTTGAGATTTCAAGCCTCATATTTACTATTCTATTTGTCATTTGTACAGTAGGAATTTGGTAAAATTATCTTCATGAAAGTTGTTTCTTATTTTGTCTAGTTACATTTCCTTTTTTGAATCACTCCATTTGGAGTTTTGTAACTCAAGTTATGGCCTGAACACCATAACTGGCCGGATTGGACAGAATCCAAAATTCTGGGCAAAACTGGTTCTGCCAGATTTGGTAACCTAAGTTTGGTTAGCAATTTGACTAGGTTATAGTCAGAATTTGGATTTGTGTTCTTCATGAAAATTGTAGATCTATGTCTCAGATTTCTTCTGGTAAAATTTCAGGTCAATTGGACCTTTCTACACTGAGTTATGACCAAATAAATAAATACTATTCATTTGGTCATTTTGCCCAGGCAAAATGCAAGTCACCCGAATTAGGGCAATTTTTAGGTCAACTTGGTTTGGTTTTCTGGGCAAGGTTTCTATACCAAAGTTGTGCCATTATGTGTCTAGTTTCATGTCCAATTGGCCTTGCACCAATTGAACCTCTACAATTCCATTTATAACTGCTCAAACCTGTTGAACTCATGCTCAGTCCTGCAGGTCAGCCAAGGCAGCTCACCCATACACAAATGCCAAGCCTCAACTCACTTCATTTCCTCATCATACACATTAAAATGGTCACTAATTGACCATTACAAGGTTAATAAACCATAACATGAGCAAACCCTATGATTGTTCAACTGTCCAATTTTTTTCATTTCATACATGCACAATTCTTGCATTTCACTTACTTAATTATGTTCAATACCCCATCCACTGCCAAAAGCTACTCATAACCATTTTTATACCAAGAAAAATCATCAAACCCTAGCTAACCCTAGCTGCCAAAAATTATAAGTTGCACACACACACTTGTTTGCTTTATTTCCTTATTTTTCCTACACAATTCATGCCATTGAACATGAATTAAAGCAAAAGGAGTAAGAGTTGGACACTAACCTTGTTGGAGAAGAATTTCAAGCAAACTAAACTTGCTCTTTCCTTCCTCTTTTGGCTGCCTAGAGGATGTTCAAGTTGCCAGGTAAATTTTTTCTGAAGCTAGGTAAGGGTTTCAAGTGAGATTTGATGAGGTTGGGAGCTTGGGTGAGCTTTCATGGTGGAAATGGCTATGGGAGAAAAGGGAGACGGCTGGATTGGTTTGGAGCAGTTGATGACCCTTTTTTGTTTATTCTTATCTCATTTTATTTATTTTAAATAGGCTTGATTAATTGTAATTGGTGGTAAGTGTTCAATGACATCATGGTGATGTCATAATTAGCTTTTTATTTCATTTTCTCTTATTTTATTCTGTACTTATTTTCAATTTAATTTTTAGCAATATTTATTCATATTTTGTGTCATAATAATTACTTACTTAACTGGACAAGTCAGCCAAAAATCACCCCTGAAGGCAAAATGACCAAAATGCCCTCCGTTTGGCTTAACAGACCAAAATTGTCTATACCGATTGAAAATTTTTTTTAAGTATTTTCTTGGCATTCTAATGCTATAAAACCCTCAATGACTCTTCTCTGGAGTCCCAAAAATTATTTTATGAATTTTGCCCTAGGTCTAGGGCTCCTAGTTGCGAGGACCGTAACTTTCCACTGAGTTACCCATTACTAGGGCACTGGCTCGTTTAACTTGGTTGTATTTTATTTCTAAAATTTTTCCTAAATTTTTCTTGTTAATATTTGAGTTAATTATGGTTCCTCACTATAGTTTAAATATTTTTCCAAACGTTCTAGCTGTCCGGACCGACACGGGTCACCGGAACAGTAGAATGTACGGAGTTGCTACAGGGAGGGTGTTACACATATTTTATTTCTTTTCTCTTCAGGTCGGCATAAGATTTTTGTCTGTCTGAAGTAACCTTCAAATTGGCTTTGATTAGTTTTACTTTCTCCTCAGTCTATTTCACCAGGTCTGGCCCTACCAGTTTATCTTCATCCAATTCAGTCCAGCACACTAGAGTTCTACATTTCCTCCCATACAGTGCTTCATACAGTGCCATTTGGATGCTAGCTTGGTAGCTATTATTGTATGCAAATTCTGCCAGTGAATTCTGCCAGTGAGAGGTATCTATCCCAACTTCTCTCAAATTCAATGACACAACTCCTCAGCATATCCTCAAGGACCTAACATATATTTCACGTTATTATTATCATTTCAATTCAATATTTGTATTAGTTCAATTAATTTCAATTGTTTACCTAGATTACTCTTTCTGATTGTCCATCCGTTTGAGGATAGAAAGCTGTGCTGAAATGGAGTTGTGTACCCAAGGATTCATGCAACGTCTTCCAAAATCTCGATGTAAACCTTGGGTCTCGATCAGATATGACGGAAAGTGGAATTCCATGCAATCTAACTATCTCACTGATATACAATTTTGCTAACTTCTCTAGTGAGTAGTCAATCCTAACTGACAGAAAGTGTGTTGACTTCATCAATCTATCTACTATCACCCATATTGCATCATGCTTCTTCTGGGTGAGAGGTAGACCACTTACAAAATCCATGGTGACCCGATCCCATTTCCATTCAGGTATGCGTATAGGCTGTAGTAAACCCGATAGAACTTGATGTTCTGCCTTGACTTGTCGACATGTTAAGCATTTAGTCACATAGTCAGCTATGTCTTTCTTCATACCAGTCCACCAATACTGAAGCTTCAGATCATGATACATTTTTATACTTCCTGGATGCCTAGCATAAACACTAGTATGTGCCTCTTTCAGATTATTGGCTTTCAATTCCCCATCATCTAGTACACATACTATTCCTTTGTAGTACAGACACCCATCTGCTTTCACCTCATAGTCAGTTGCTTTCCCTTCTGAGATTTTTCTCACAATAGCCTTTAGCTTCTCATCTACCTTCTGCCTATCTAAAATCTGCTATAGCAGGTTTGGCCTCACTTGCAACTCAACCAAAATAGCTCCATCTCGACCTAAGGGTAGACGGGCATTCAATGATCTCAAAGCTGTGATGGATTTTCTGCTCAAAGCATCTACAACTACATTTGCCTTCCCGACACTAGCTTTGTTAACACTGGTGCCTCTGTCAACATAGCCTTCAACTTCTCAAAACTAGTTTGACACTTGTCATTCCAGTCAAATCTGACTTTCTTGTGTAACAACTTGGTCATTGGAGCAGCTATTAAAGAAAATCCCTTCACAAATCTTCTGTAATACCTAGCTAGCCCAAAGAAACTTCTAACCTCAGTTGTATTTCTGGAAGGCTTCCACTCCATCACTGCTTCTATTTTCTTGGGATCCACTCTAATCCCATCAGCTGATACTATGTGTCCAAGGAATGCAATTTCATTCATCCAGAAGTCACACTTGGACAACTTAGCATACAGCTTCTTTTCTCTCAGGGTTTCCAGAACAATCCTCAAATGCTCATCATGCTCTTCCCTGGTCTTGGAATACACCAAAATATCATCAATAAAGATCACTACGATCTGATCTAAGTATGGATGGAATATACAGTTCATAAGGTCCATGAATGCTGCTGGTGCATTTGTTAGGCTAAAGGGCATCACCAGGAACTCATAATATCCATACCGGGTCCTGAATGCAGTCTTTGGCACATCTGCATCCTTCACCCTTAACTGATGATACCGTTATCTGAGATCAATTTTTGAAAATACTCCTGCTCCCTTCAACTGATCAAATAGATCATCAATTCTAGGCAACGGATATTTGTTCTTCACTGTCACTTTATTCAACTGCCAGTAATCGATGCATAACCTCAAAGTCCCATCCTTCTTCTTTACAAACAGCACTGGAGCTCCCCATGATGACACATTGGGGCGTATGAACCCCTTATCCAGTAACTCCTGTAACTGGTTTTTTAGTTCCTTCAATTCTGTGGGTGCCATCCTATAAGGAGCAATAGAGATTGGTGCTGTACCCGGCAGTATCTCAATAGCAAATTCGACTTTCCTTTCTGGTGGTAAGCCAGGCAATTCTTCATGGAACACATATGGGAAGTCTCTTACTGTGGGTATGTCACATAGAACTGGCTTAGCCTACCTAGTATCCACCATAGGTGCTAGGTAGGCTTCACAGCCTTTTTTCATCAGTTTTCTTGCAACTGTGGCTGAGATGACATTGGACAAGAAATCTGTCCTTTCCCCCACAACTGTAATCTCATTACCCTCAGGAGTTTTTAATGAGACCCTTAGGGGTTTTTAATGAGTTCCTCTTCTGTTTACAATCAACCATTGCTTGATGACGTGACAACCAGTCCATTCCCAAAATCACGTCAAACTCATGGAAAGGCAACTCAATCAGGTCTACCAAGAATTCATACCCTTGAATTCTTAACAGGCAACCCTTGTACACTTTGTTCACCACTACACTGTGGCCCAATGGATTAGTGACCAGAATGTCTTGGTCACTCTCCCCTACTAATATTCCCCTTTCTACGGGTAGGTTGATGCAGATGTATAAATGAGTGGATCCTGGATCCACCAATGCATGCACAGTTGTGTTGTAGAGGGAGAACGTACCCATGATGACATCCGGGGCATTTTGCTCCTCCTGAGCTCTTATGGCATAGGCTCTGGTCGGTGCTCTGCCCTCAGGCCTCTCTGCTGGCTCAGATATAGGTCTCTGTAATGGTCCCACTGCCTCAGATTTATCAGATTTCCTACCCCTTTGTGGTGTAGGAGCAGCTCTGTCTACTTGTGTTGGAGCAGCTGTAGCAGTTCTGTGTGGACAGTTCCTTAACTGATGCTCTGTCGACCCACACCTTAAGCAGGCACTGGTCACTCTCCAACACTCCCCCTTATGCCACTTCAAACAATGCGAAAATGTAGAAGATGCTGGGGCTGGTCCCTTGAACCCCATCCCTGGAGAGCTGCCCAGAAACGCCTAAACTGTAATCTGATACCACTAAATGTGACACTCCTTACCCGTCTACAGTGTAGCCGAGCAAGATATGCCACACAGTGTACCGGAACACCCTATTTTAATTCAATCACTTTTATTCTTCCTAATTTATTTTTGTTTTCATAGTTATGGAGTACAATTTGAGAAATATAATTCATTTCAGTCATTTATTGAAATCATAAATTTATTTGAGGTTCCTCAAATTTTATAGAAAATCCGATAGAGTACAGGCTAAAAATGGAGAAAACAGTTCTTCAGAACCTGTGAAAAATACTTCCAAAATTTTCAATCAATCCCAAACTCCATTTCATCAAAAAAAATCTCAGTATTTTTCAACAACATTTCTATTTCTCAATCATTCATCTCATATGATATTCATGTAAAAGTCATAAATAAATATTCACTTTTTCATTCATAAACACAATTTCCACTATTTACATTAATACCAAAATACATTACGTAAGTTTCAATTACATATGAGAAAATAAAAAGTAATTACAAAATACCCAAAATGAAACCTAGTGTCCTACTAATGCACTGACGTCGGTGAGGTGACACGGACACTATGCAGAGCTGCAAATGATCTCACCCAGTCTATGGTCTACTGAGCTCTCTATCGGTCTCTCTAGAACCTACGCGTGGCAAAAGCAACGTGCTAAGTAATAATGCTTAGTAGTGCCAATAATAGAATAAAATGAAATAACAGAAAATAGATATGCAGTGCATGTTCTGATGTCTTATGCAGATAATTTTTTTATCATTATCGGTAATCTTATTTATTTTGTACTCATTATATTCATAATTTTATTAAATTTATTCATTTTCATTTTTTGGTTGCCCAAGTAACCTACACTAGATGACTAGACTGGATAAACGGGTAAACTGGCACTAGGTATCAAGTACCTCGGGCCGTCACACTATCGGTAACATATGTATCTCCCGGTGTGCAACAAAATAGCTAATGAGCTGTAATAAATATTAGGCACAAGGCCAAGTATCATCACAATGTCAGAATGGCTAAAAGCCATGAAATCACAGAATGGCATAATGCCATGTGCAGTACTGCTAACTGAACCCTATTGACATGCCAACCTATCACACCCTACTCCTTTATAAGATCTAACATGATCCTGTAGTACACCTAATGAATTACCGTACTTCGCCTACCGATAACCCATTAGATATACTATAAGGGATTTTAAAACAATTTTCGTGAAATTTAAATCATCGATTAAAATCTGGTGTTACAAAATTTTTTCAAAATTTCGGCAAAGTATCGGCTGTATTTTGAGAAAACAGTTCTTCAATCCTGCAAAAGAAAATACTCCCAATATGTTTTCTCAAATACAACTCCAATAACTCCATTTTAACTCACAATTCAAATCTCAATAAACAATCAATTCATTTTCAAACCAATCTCATCATAAAGAAACATTTCATTGATTACAAGACTCAAAATTTATATCACAAGACTATTTAAGTAAATGAAATCTCAAATTTACATTTACAATAATTTGCATTTAATTACATACCAAAATATTTTAAAAGAGTTTTTATACAACTACTCAAATAATTTACATACATGTTATTACATGCATACATCAAAACCTGTGTAAATGGGTAAACCTGGAGCTGATATGAATGTCTCTTCAAAGGAGCTTACTCAATTGCTCTATGCTCTTTTCACCTGCGACAGCATACAAAGCTATCGCTGAGTGGTGAATTCAGTGGTGCACAACTATAATTTAAAACATAGTATAATATACCTTAACAAAAATTACAGCAAATAATTTGGAAATCTGGATACTCATCAATTTCCAAAAATCAAAATATTCATTGCCAATAATATAAATCATTTGTATGAAATGACTTTGATCGCGAAATTTAATTTATCAAATCACAACCAAACATTTAAGGTAATTCCAACAAAATGAATTATACATAAATCATAATTGAAATTACAATTCTTTACTATTCAAAAACCATTCTTTATCTCAAAAACCATTTTTTATCTCACTAACTATGCAAGACTAATCCAAAAGGGCCATCTTCAGGGTGATTCTAACTCCCAATGGTCGGGGAGGTCGAATCATCGTGTACAGTACACACCACAATAATGAATCTTCCGAAAGGGCCATAACATAAAACTTAGATCTAACCTCTAATAAGAGGAGAATCTAAGCCTGAGCACGTACTATGATAATCAAAACACAACTAACTCCATTGTCTTCTCAACAAATGAGAGAGACGGGTAATAACCTAGTCAAGCATCTATAGTGAGATATAAAACAATATCACAATCCTTTTAGTGAGCATAAATCACAATACAATTCGATTCAAAGTCAATTCCAATATCCAATAATTTTTATGCTCATCACAATTCAAATCATAAATTTGCATTTTTCCATGAAAATTGCCCATCACAATTCAAAACATGTTTTATCACAATTTTCCAAAATATAATTTATTCAATTCGCAACAATGCTTAACACTTGTTAAAATACCATTTCACAAAGCTAAATTCATACATACTATAACAATTTCAATAATCATTGAATTAAATCCAATACTTGTTAGATATAATACATAAGAAAAATATGTCATTTAATCATATGAAATATTCAGAATAAAATCAGTTAAAAACTAGTTGTGCACAAACCTGATTTGAGTCACTCCTAGGCCTTGACTCAATGTTCTTTATGCTTTTCAATATCTTTATCAACTGAAACACATAATTTAAAGTGTTTCAGTACTCAATGAATTTATTTCCAATCATAAAATCCAATATCTAAATTTTCTTGGTACTATTCCCTTCAATTTATTTCATTAGTCAACTTATAATGTTGACCCTCGATGCACTCTAGGTGAATTAGGTTTAATGTTACCAATATGTCACATTTTATAGCCCTTTAGTGTTGGTATATGTTACCAATTTCATTTTCAAGTATATTGCATTTTATTGCAATTTGCCGGATTTCGGTATACTAATTTGACCTAGCCGGATGACCTAGTTCCTTCGATTTTCGGGTTTTGGTCCAAACTACAAACTTGTAGGTCTATGTCTTATTGCATGCGGGGCAAACTTTTAGGTCATTCTGAGTTGTGTAGACCAAGTTATGGTCAATTTACCAATGCTGGACAGAATGCATCAAAATGGTAACTTTAGGTCATTTTTAGGTCACTTTTGGTTCGGCTAGTTTTGGTACCTAAATTTGTGCAAGCTATTTGGCTTAGTTCTGACCATTTTTGGGCTTTGATGTCTTCATAAGAATTGTAGATCTATGTCTAAAATATTCATGGTAAAAATTTCAGGTCAATTGGACCTGTTTTTGAGTAAGTTATGGTTAAAATACCAACTGCTTCCCAAATGGTCAATTTTCAGGCTTTCAATTCACTAATCCGGATTTGGTAATTTTTCAAGTTACCTTCTAGGCAGAATTTATATAAGCTTCCTCCATGAAAGTTGGCACTTTTTATGCCTAGTTTCACGTCCAATTTGGTCTCATACCAATTGGAGTCATACACTTAAGGTTCTAAGCCAAAACATACATTGCCCTACTACACATTGTTTATCCTTAACCAATTGCACATCCTATGCTTACCAAGTTCACTCTTCCATGCCAATTCTGGTTTGTACCATAACATTACCACATTTAGCAACACATTTTTGGTCATTTTGGCAGCTTATAACCACTCTCAACATACACACTATAATACAGAATTTTCCAAGTCCAATTACAATAATTAACCACAAGACATACCTCATTTACATGTCCAAATTCAAACCATTATACACATATCCAAATTCAAACAATTATTCATATACACATGCTGCCATCAATGACAACATAATTCAATAATATTTCATGAACTCAAACACTTTAATCTTCTTCATGAGGCTGCCACAAATTTACACATATCCATTAATTTCTATTTTCACTTTTTAAGTTTCCAAATCAAACCTTACACATGGAATTCAACTACAATACAATCAAACATTTAAATCATCATTCCAACCACTATTTACATGCAAGAATAAGTTGTTCATATTGAAGTTCCATGGCTACCAAAATGTACATCTCCATTAATTCATCAAACTTCAAAAATTCTTCCATAAATCAATTACACACAACCTTAGTTACACTTTTAATGAAACAAGAATTAAAAATACTCACTTACCACTTTTGAAGTTCTTCAAAACTCCACCAAAACTTTCCTTTCTTGCTCCCAAAATGTTGCCCAAGCTGTATAGAACAACTTTAATGAAGGAACTTTAACAAATGGAAGCTTGGATCATGGTGAGAGAGAGCTTGTTTGTGAGGCGGCCATGGGAGGGTTTCTTCCAAGCTTTTCGGCTGGTTTTGCAAAGTGAGGAAGATGAAGTTATCTGCTGTCCATTTTATGTTTAATGGTCCACTTTTTTGGTGTTAGTGGAGCACTAATAGGATTAAAAGTAATTTTTAATGTTAAACTTTCATAATTTAGTTTTTATCCCCCATTTCTTTCACTATTCTAATAATGTGTCACAATTTAATTTTTCATGATATTTTCCAAGTGTAATATCATTTATTTTTAATGGACATTTAGGTCAAAAGACAACTCGGGGTGTCAAATGACCACAATGCCCTTGTTCGGGTTGTATTCCCGATTTTCGGTAACACCTAGTTTTATCGTTTTCTCGATTTCTCATTTTTCTTTGTACTAATTAATTAATTTTTCTTTAATATTTCTAATAATATTTATGCTTTAATAAGTCTTTAATTATGTCTTAAAAATATTTTTCAGGATTCCTTGTGGTCTAGGGCTAGTCAACGGTCCACGCCGCAACTTCCTAGTGCGGTCACCTATCGCTATGGTTCTCGACTCGTTTAACTTAGTTAAATTTCATTACTATTATTTTTCCTTTGTTTTTCTTGTATTTTCTTTTCTTGTATTTCATTATTTTATTTCTCCTCACCCATATCTAAGTTTAGTTCTAGGCATCCTAGCTGTCTGGACAGACACTGTCACCGGAATAGTAGAACGCACTACCGAATATAGGGGTGTTACACAACCTATCCAAACCAATCTTGCTAGGTGTACTAGTGCATGTTACACTTTTAAATTGTACAATTCTTGAAATTTAAGTTTAGGTGTTACTATTCATTTCATTAGTCAACTAAAATGTTGACTTTTGCATAGACAATAGGTACATTGGTTCTAATACTCCCAACATACCACATTTTGCATTCTAAAATTGTTGGTATTGGTTGCCAAAACCATTCTAAGCTTAGTGTTAGTTATTCAAAATTTTCAGATTTCAAGTCTCATATTTATTGTTCCATTGGTCATTTGTATAGTAAGAATTTGGCAAAATTGTCTTCATGAAAGTTGTTCCTTATCTTGTCTAGTTACATTTTTTTTTTGAATCACTCCATTTGAAGTTTTGTATCTCAAGTTATGGCCTAAACACCATAACTGGCCGGATTGGACAGAATCCAAAATTCTGGGCAAAACTAGTTCTGACAGATTTGGTAACTTAAGTTTGGTTAGCAATTTGACTAGGTTATGGTAAGAATTTGGATTTGTGTTCTTCATAAAAGTTGTAGGTTTATGTCTCAGCTTTCTGCTGGTAAAGGTCAATTAGACCTTTCTACACTGAGTTATGACCAAATGAATAGACACTATTAATTTGGTCATTTTACCCAGGTAGAATGCAAGTCACCCGGATTAGAGCAATTTTTAGGTTAACTTGGTTTGGTTTTCTAGGCAGGGTTTCTTCACCAAAGTTGTGCCATTATGTGTCTAGTTTCATATCCAATTGGCCTTGCACCAATTGAACCTATACAACTCCATTTATGGCTGCCCAAACCTGCTGGACTCACAACCAGTCCTGTAGGTCACCAAGGGCAACATGCCTAAGGTCAACTTGGTTATCCTTACTCACTTCAATTCCTCCTCACACACATTCAAATGGTCACTAATTGACCATTACAACATCATTTTGTGTCCAATTATATCTACTCACATATTTGAGTTTTAAACCCTAACCCTAACATTCCAAAGTTACATTTTCTTGCACTAAACTCATAAACTAATGTTTTGAGTGATGCAATCATATCAAGGGCAGCCCTTTCACTCATTTAATCCAAAGAAACCATCAAGACCACAACAAATCCATGGCTGTAAAAAATAGAGTAACACCTTAACATGTTTATTTTCAATGAACTTACACATATCCTAGCTCAAATTTGCATTCTAACAAAAATTTAAAGGAAAGAATCAAAGATTTGGACACTAACCTCTTTTGCTAACTATTCCAAGTCTCCAAAACTTCCTTCTTTCTTCTTCTTTTTGCTGGCTAGAGGTTGTTCAAGATGCAAGATCACTTTTTTGTGAAGCAAGGTAGTGGTTTCAAGGTGATTTGGTGGGTGGTTCCAAGCTTACCTTAAGCTTTCATGGAGGTTGGGTTGGGGAAATGAGTTACGGCTAGAATGTTGAGGAAGAAAGGAGCAGATTGCTTTTCCAATTTTTGATCTTATTTATCCTCTTTTATTAGTTAATTAAGTGGTTATCTAATGGGAATTGGTGGGTAAGTGTTTAATGACATCATATGATGTCATAATTAGCATTTTCTTTCATTTTCTTTTCTTCTCTTCTCTACTCATTTTCAATTTAATTTTTAGCAATATTTATTCACATTTTATTTCATAATAATTATTTACTTAACTGGACAAGTCTGCCAAAAATCACCTCTGAAGGCAAAATGACTAAAATGCCCTCCATTTGGCTTAATAGACTAAAATTGTCTGTACCGATTGAAAAATTTTTCTAAACATTTTCTTGGCATTCTAATGCCATAGAATCCTCAATGACTCTTCTATGGAGTCTCAAAAATTATTTTATGAATTTTTCCCCTGGTCTAGGGCTCCTAGTTACGAGAACCGCAACTTCCTACTGGGTTACCCATCGCTAGGGCACCGGCTCATTTAACTTGGTTATATTTTATTTCTAAAATTTTTCCTAAATTTTTCTTATTAATATTTGAGTTAATTATGGTTCCTCACTTTAGTTTAAATATTTTTCCAGACGTTCTAGCTGTCCGAACCAACACTGGTCACCAGAACAGTAGAATGTACGGAGTTGCTACAAGGAGGGTGTTACATGAAGAATTTAGAAAATTAGGGTTCTTGACTTAGGGTTTAGAAAAGAAAATTTATAGAAAATGGTCAATGGATGCAAATGATCTTAATGAGAGTTAAAAATGGTCAAATGGGACCATATGTGGTATGTGTGAATTGATAGAACCAAATTGCAATTCGGATTGGTTAGTGTTCATATTCTGGCAACTTGACCTAGGTCCCTTTCAGGGACCAAAACTAAAAATTTACCAACCCAATTGGTGTGAGGTTAATTGGAAATGAAACTAGACACAAAATGGACCATTTTTCATTCAGGAATCATGCCCAAAAAATGATCATAACTTAGTGAACAATTAGGCCAAATATTAATTTGGGCACACTGCCCTGTGCAAAAATGACCAAATGAACAGTAGTTACTTAAATGACCATAACTTGGTCTAAGAAGGTCCAAATGACCTGAATTTTATACCGATGGAAAGCTGAGACATAGCACTACAACTTTTATGAAGAATACAAACCCAAATTATGACCATAACCTATCCTAAAAGTCACCTACAGTTAGCATATCAAAACTGCCAGTATCCAGAAAATGCCCAGAATTCTAGGTAACACCAAATCTTGCTAGCCTTAGAAAAATAGGCATAACTTGGGTTAAAAAACTCCTAATGGAGTGATTCAAAAAGGAAATTAAAGCTAAGACAATAAGAAACAACTTTGATGAAGGACACTTAGCCAAATTCTCACAGTAACTAGATCAATGGAATAGTAGAAAACAGGGGACCAAAACTAAAAAATTATAATTTCTCTTAGGAGACTCAGAAATTGAATTGGCAATCAATGCCAACAAAATTGACATCTAAAATCTGGTATATTGGTAAAATTAGAACTAATAAACCTATTAAGTATAGAAAAGTCAACATTTTGACTTGAATAGTGTCATGAATAGTGCCACATACACAAAAATGTGAAAAACCCGAAATTTATAAACCGTAATAGGTAGGATAAGTCTGTAAAGAAATTATTGAAATTTAAGTATTAGAAATGGATACTGAAGCACTTTAAATTTATTTGTTTTTGTTGGAAAGGGATCTTCGAAGGAGAAACGAAAGTTTGAGTAAATTGAGTCAACAAAAGAGGTTTGTGCACAACTAGTTTTTTATTGAATTTGTTTTGAATATTTTACATAATTAAATGATTTTATTCTTCCTTATGTACTGTGTTTATCAATGATGGGATTTATTTCAATGATTATTAAAATTGGTATAGCAAGCATGGGTTTAGTTTTGTGAAATATTATTTCAACAATTATTGAATATTGTTTTGGACTTGATAAATTATGTTTTGAATTGTGACGGGCAATTTGCATGAAAAAAATATAAAATTTTGTTTTGGATTGTGATGAGCATAAAAAAATTACGGAATATTGAAATTGATCTTGAATTAATATTGTGTTGTGATTTATGCTTACAAAAAGGACAAAGAAATGCATGATATGGTTTTATATCTCACTATAGATGCTTGACTAGGTTATTACCTGTCTCTATATTATTTGTTGATGAGACAATAGAGTTAGCTTTGTTTATTTTTGAATACCATGGTATGTGCATAGGTTTAGATCCTCCTCTTATTAGAGGTTAGATCTAAGTATTTGTTATTGGCCCGTCGGAAGTTTCATTAGTTTGTTGAGTACTGTGCACGATGATTCGCCCTCCCCGACCATAGGGAGTTAGAATCGCTATTCGATCTCCCCAACCATGGGGAGTTAGAATTTCCCCTGAAGATGGCCCTATCAGAGTAGTCTTGCATAGTTAGTGAGATAAAGAATGGATTTTGATTGATAAGAAATTGTGATTTTAAATGAGATTGTGCACAAATGATTTTGTTAAAATAATTGTTTATTTCCATAATTGCAGGAATTATTTTTATTGTTCAGTAGTGATTTGACAAATTAAAATTTTGATCAAGGTTATTTTAACAAGTGACTATTATTATTGGCAATAAAAATTTTGACATTTGGAAATTGGTTAAATTTCGAGATTCCAAAATTTTTTTTATAATTATTATCAATGTATATTGTATTACATTTTAAATTATAGTTGTACACCACTAAGTTCACCACTCAGTGATAGCTTTGTATGCTGTCGCAGGTGAGAGTAGAGATAGAGCAGTTGAGTGAGATTTCTGCAGTTTCACCTTGAAGACTGCTTGTGATTAGCCTCGGGTATATTATAGGTATACCCTTGTATATTAGATTTTGATTATGCATGTAAATATATGTGTGTAAATTATTTGAGCAAATGTATAAAACTTTTGAAATGTTATTTTGGGTGTGTAATGGAAATGCAAATTTAGTTGTAACAATAATTTTAGTACCTTAATGAATGTATTATTTACTTTCTTCTGGAAATTGAAAATTATGGACGGTTTCTTTTATGATGAGTTGGCTTGATAAGTGAATTGAATTGATTGTGATGAATGAGGATATGAAAATGAGTGTATTAGAGTTGTGGTTGTTTTAAAAACATTGGGAGTGTATTTCTTTGTAGATTTTAAGTTTGATTTTCTCAAAATACTGTCGGCACTCTGCCGAAATTTTTGTAAAAATTGTGGAAAAATTTTAATGACTTGAAATTTGATTTATGACTTAGCTTCAAATAAAGGTTTTAATATTAGAAAAAAAAAATTTTGCTCACCACTTTAAAAATGAACGAAAATTGTTTTAAAATCCCTTGTAGTATATTTAATGGGTTACCGGTAGGCGAAGTACGGTAATTCATTAGATGTACTATGGGATCATGTTACATCTTACTGAGGGGTAGGGTGTGACAAAATCAATAAGGATTCTATTAGCAATAGCTGCATACTATGATTATGAGATTTGACAGATGGATGTCAAAATAGCTTTTCTCAATAGATACATTGAAGAAAACATTTTAATGGAACAACCTAGGGGTTTTGAATCCCAAGATGGTTCCAAAGTATGCAAGCTAAAGCAATCTATTTATAGGTTGAAACAAGCTTCGAGGAGTTAGAACATCTATTTTGATGAAGTCATTAAGTCATTTGGTTTTGATGCTCCAGATGTCATCAGGGGTATGTTCTCTCTCTATGACGTACTTGTGCATGCAGTGATGGATCCAGGATCCACACATTCATATATTTGCATTGAGTTACCTATGGAGAGGGGAATTCAAGTAGAGGTAAGTGACCAAGATATCCTAGTCACTAACCCAATAGGCCATAGTGTGGTGGTAAATAGAGTGTGCAAAGGTTACCCATTGAGGATTCAGGGGTGTGAGTTCTCGGCAGACTTAATTGAATTACCCTTCCACGAGTTTGACGTGATCTTTGGAATGGATTGGTTATCACATCATCAGGCAATAGTGGATAGTAGATTGAAGAGAATTACATTAAAAACTCCTAAGAATAATGAGATAACAGTCGTGGGGGAAAGGGCATATTTTGTTTTTAATGTCATTTCAGCCACTGTTGCAAGGAAATTGATAAGAAAAGGCTGTAAAGCCTATTTAGCACACATGGTTGATATTAGTCAGGCTAAGCTTGACCTGTATGATATACCTACTGTAAGTGATTTCCCTAATGTCTTCTCTAAAGAATTACCTGGTTTGCCACCAGAAAAGAAAGTAGAATTTGCTATTGAGATAATGCTAGGTACAGCGCTAATCTCCATTGCTCCTTATAGGATGGCACCCACTAAATTGAAGTAGCTGAAAATCCAGTTACAAGAGTTACTAGATAAGGGGTTCATATGCCCCAGTGTATCACCATGGAGAGCCCCGATGCTATTTGTGAAGAAGAAGGATGGGACATTGAGACTGTGTATAGACTACCGATAGTTAAACAAAGTAACTATGAAGAATAAATACTCATTGCCCATAATTGATGATCTGTTTGATCAATTGAAGGGAGCTTGTGCATTTTTAAAAATTGATCTCAAATCAGGGTATCATCAGCTGAGGGTGAAGGATGCAGATGTGCCTAAAACTGTATTCAGGACCCGGTATGGGCACTATAAATTTTTGGTGATGCCGTTGAGTTTAAAAAATGCACTAGCAGCTTTTATGAACTTTATGAACTGTATCTTCCATCCATACTTAGATCGGTTTATAGTGGTCTTTATTGATGACATCCTGGTGTATTCTAAGAACAGAGAAGAACATGATGAGTGTCGACACCATATTTTGGCCGATCCCCAAAATACTTTGAAACCGATCCCCGGTGCTAAGTTTCCTCGGAGTAGCTAATCACGTTTCCGATCCCTCTTTGGTAGGCGGTCACATTTCCGACCTCTCCTCGCAAAGACGTGAATCAATGATAAGTCCTACGCATCCCTTGAAACTCAGCCGATCTCTCAAATCATTTACCGATCCTTCAAACCCGCACGGATTTAGGACTGTCAAGAATATTCCGATCCTGTTGATAAATGGAGTGAACTAGCACTAGATCTTTTCCTACCGCTTTATTGCCGACCTCCTTTCCGAAAGTTTAAGAGCTAAAGTGTTGGTTCGATTCCGATCTTAAGTGTTCGAGTTAAATTTTCGGTCAAGTTCTGTTCAGCATTTCTTCCCTACCGATCTCATGTTCAGAGTGCTTTCCGATCTCTCATACTTAGATTAATAATCACATTTAGTTTTTGTTTTGCTGTGCTCATACAATCAAATACTCAGACAAATAATGGTTCAAAATTTTCCGATCACAATCATTCATTGAACAAAAGGCATTTCATTTCATGTCATAATTTGTACAAAGTTATTGTGGGGATCACCCCCAGCCTGATCTACATTTGGATCACTCCCTCTCTCCCTCTCACCCTCGGCTTCATCCTCACTATCTTCACCATCGCCAATTAGGACCATCCAATCACCGGGATCGTAAATTTTCCGTCGAGGAAAAGGGAATTCCATCGGAAGAGGATCAAAACCACAGTTGTAGCCGGAACTTTCCCCGGAACAGCTAGAACCAAGAAACAAGGAGAAAGAGAGAAAATCGAATGAAGGAAATGCCACTATCAACAGGTATATATAGGGGAAAATGGGCATTTAATGTCGAAGGAAACGGCGACGCTTCAAAATCGAGATGTAATTAATGCTTGGACCGAATCCAGGTGATCAAGGGATAAAAGAGATCGGAGATAGGAGATCGCATGAGAGATCGGAATGGGAGCTAGGGAGGACGGACGAAAAAAAGAAAGGTCATATTATAGCGGAAGAACTCAAAATTTCATTCGGTTTGTTATTACGCTACTTTGAAGTATTGATTGGAAAGACTTTTGAAACTAGTTTTCAAGTGTTTCTTGAAAAGGATTTTGAACACTGGAACTCTACATTTCCAGCTTGTTCATCACCTGATCACGCCTTCACTTTCAACTCTTTATCATCTCTATTTTCATCCCTTCTGTTGGAGCTCAAATCCCACTCAGTTGTTATCTTGACCTAATCACATCATAGCTAGGCTCCCTCCAGTTCACGGTGAACATCAACTCTCAGGCTAATCAGTCCGCGGTCTTGTTTCTAGTGGCCACCCCACAATTATTCCTACAGATTCAGCTCCTCCCAGGTAAGAGCTCACGTCGCTGTTGTATTAAGTGTTTGCGTTCATTTCTTTCGTAGTCTCTCTGTCCTTTTTACGTATGTGATTTTTCTCCAAGTTCATCTCGTGCAAAGAGACCCAGAAATGTTATTCTCAGGTCATCTCTTTAGTGATTAGTGTGCCTTTTATTAATCTTCGTCATTTCTGAATACAAGCTTTTCTGGTTCCTAGTAGAGTGTAAATGGTCAGGTAAGACGTAGGTAACTGCAACCTAAAGATCTCTCTTAAAGGGAAAATCTGAATAATACATAAGGAAGATAGTCAAACTATTAGGCTGACGCAAACGACAGTTCGGCAAAGATGCCATAAAATGGAAGTAAAAGAAGCAGAGTAGATTGGTCATAAATAAATATTGGTAAAATAAATACATGAGAGGTCGGTAAATCAGTCTCATTTTCCCGTCTAGCCGAAGGATATTGATAAGTCCTATCCCCAACCTCTTTAAACTTCAGGATCCTTATCTCTAGGTTCTTAGGGCACCAAAATTCGGAGATCGGAAAAATACCGTTCATGCACCTTTCTAATTTAAAAGAGATCGGAGGAGAGTTCTTATCCGGTCTTAACTCAAATTCTAATAAACATTTAAAAGAGATCGGAGGAGAGTTCTTATCCGGTCTCAACTCAAAATTTTATTAAATAGGGATCGGAGGAGAATTCTTATCCGGTTCCCATCTCGAAATTTTAATAAATACCTAAAAGAGATCGGAGGACCCTCACCCGACCTCCAATTAGAATTTTAATAAATAATCCAGTAGAGATCGGAGGAGAGTTCTTATCCGGTCTCTATTCAAATAAATATTAAAAAGAGATAGGAGGAGAGTTCTTATCCTATTCTCACACCAAATTTCAACCCGTATGCAAGATAATCCCAAAACCCAGAACAATTCGTAACGCCAACTCACTAAGGCTGTCTCAGATACTTATGTATCACGGTAATCCTAATTAGTGAAAAATCAAACATTCCTTTTACCAAAAGGATTAACATTCCCACTATAGCCCTTCTAACTAATTTATAAATGACACAAAATTAAATCTACTTACCCTTGTTAAGGGACGAGGTGGGGTGCCTAACACCTTCCCCACCCGTTAATGGACCCCGAACCTAGAATCTCTGTTTTGAAGTGGTTTCATTTTTAATTTAACTCCCTAAATGGTTTTCTTTAGTTTCCCTCAAAACTAAGGTGGCGACTCCTCACTTTTCCCACTTCGGTGAGTGATCGTCCGGGCGACCGCAAAATCCCGTTGCGACAGCTTGGCGACTCCACTGGGGACATGTATCCTAACCCCAGTCTAGAGGTCCAAAAGTAGGCTTAATTTTTGTCTGATCAAATTATAGTTAGAGGGGCTCACTCGGCAATGTCTTATATGCTAATTATTATTGCTGCTAACTATTTTGTTTTGCCTGTTCTATCTCCTACAGTGCTCTTCATTTCAAAGAAAAAGGAAAAAAGGAAAAAATGGAAAAATAAAATCCCCCTGAATCGGGAAGAGGTAAAAGTGTCCCTTCACACACCGAACACTTACACAATGTCCTCACACACTATAGTCCTAACCCGGGCTTTCTTACCCTTTTAGGAAAGTAGGAGGGGGTCATGTAGCGGTGCCCGTGGGTTTTACCCCGTTAGTATCCGTGAAGGCTCCTGCTCAAATTGAAACTCGTTCTATCCATTGTGATACTCGTGGAATTTTCCCGACAATATCATGGGGGTAGAATGGGGCTCTACTGTTTACAGTAGGGGCAATTTGGGAACCTGTGGCTATTAGAAAAATTAGATCCTGAGCTAAACCGTCACAATAGCTGAAAGCCGTAGTAAACTGCCTCATAAGATAGAACCATCCAGATAGGTAGCGCTTACTCGGTATCAGGAGTCTCCCTATTATAGGACAAAAAGGGACATGTTTACTCTTACCTTACTCTCTTTCGATTTCTTTTCGTTCATTTTGTGAGGGTAATCTTGAATTCTACTGAAACACTTACACATTTTCCTACTTTGATAAATGTGTACGTGTCACTCTGTCAACAGTATGATTCAAAATTACCCTAATTTGTCTTACTAACGAATCTTCCCGCAGGCATCACCAAACCGAGGGTCTGTAAAAGGATAGGCATCATTTTTATCATGGCATCCTCGAGTCAGTCGGCAGAAAAGGTTCAGAATGCTAAACTTTGGTCTGAATCGGCTCATGTTCCGCATTCTCCCAAAATGATGCTTTCAAGGCGCCTGCTAGCTCGCTACCTTCACTGGATTTGGATGAAATAGAGGTCAAAATGAACAACCTCGAGGGTCTGTCTAGTAGATGGAGGTCGCTTCCCGATCAGGTCAAGGTACAGTTTGAAGAAAAGTACGGAAGGATTGCAACCTTAATGCAAGTCAAGGTCCAAATCCCGGCATTAAAAGCCATGTTGTCGGTTTGGAATCCTAAGTACGGAGTATTCTCTTTCAATGATATTGACACGGTCCCCACTATGGAAGAATATCAGGCATTGCTAGGGATCCCATACTCCTTGCAGAACCGGATCTACTTACACCTCGAGCATAGACAGACCTGGAAACGGTTGGCACACATGTTGGGTTTTCCCCCAGAAGAAGTAAAGTCCAGAGAAACAGTCAAAGGGAACACGTATGGATGGTATTGGACGTACCTTGAGAAGCGGTTAGATCATCGCCTCCAAGAGAAACGATGGGATCAAGCTTCCGTAGCACTCGCCTTGGGAATCTATGGTCTGATCCTGTTCCCGGGGCCATTGGGGATCATCACTAGCAGTGCAGTAGAGGTATTTTGGACAGTAGAAAGGCAGGGGATCAACCCGATACCGGCAATCCTTGCTGAAACCTTGTTAACCCTAACTTACTGCAGACAACAGGGGAAAGGGTCCATTAAGTGTTGCTCTCAGTTATTATACCTCTGGACTATCAGTCACATGTGTCCTGAGGAGACAAAAGGATTGACTTGGTACCTTGACCAGCCTCCCATTGAGAAGATGATCCGGTTAGTGATAAGCCCGAAGAATGAAAAACAGTGGCGGGAACGGATTCTGAGTTTCAATAGCCATGATTACTGTTGGAGGAAGCTGTGGACGTCAAGCCAACCTGTCTTGATTGGTACAGGAGGTATTCAGTCGGTGTCCCTAATTGGAATAGCCGGTATACAAATTACACTCAGGTACCAGTAACAAGGCAGTTTGGCTCAACACAATCTGTGATCAACATTGAAGAATACCACGGACACTTCTACCATGAACTCAAGGAAGAAGAAGGGTTGAAAATGGCTCGCAAGTCTTGGGAAAGCATCGCTCTGATAGAGAAATCACCCAAAGGCCCAAGTGCCTCGGACGATTATCTTAAATGGAGGACTGACAGGGACCGAGAACACTCTACTGTAGAATTCAAGGACGACAACCCTCGCCAAGACGCCTTATTAGAGGAAGCTGATAATCGCCTGGTTGACTCGCTACAAAAGGCAAATACCGAGAACTCACAATTGCAGGAACAAATAAAACAGCTGGAGGACCAACAGCAGAAACTTAAGAGAAGGGTAAGAAAGCTCAAGGAAGAGGCAAGGGCCGAAAGGATAGGGTTCGAAGAGCAAGAGGTACAGTGGGAAAAAGAAAGAAACTCTCTCCAAGCTGAGGTCAAAGAAATGAAAGGGCAGAATAGTAAGCTTCAGGAAAGGATGAAGTACCAAGAGGTGCTCGTTGAAGAGTATAAACAGGAAAACAAGAAGAAGAAGCTTGAATTAAAAGAAGGCACTCCTCATCAACGATATCTTGAAAGAGTGTGCTAAAGAAAGAAAAGAAAAGAAAAACAAGTCGCCTCTATCAAGAACTGAAGAGAATGTAGACCATTGAGAGGACAATAGCACAAGGAAAACAAGAATTATTACTGTAATCCGAGTACGCCCTGAAAGCATTCGATCCTGCCAGGCAAGAAGGAAGGTTATATGAGTATCTCAGAAAATGTCATCTCATTATAAAGAACCTCCCAGAGCTTAGGCCGATGTAAAAGATACTATGTACAAATTATTCAGTTAATGAAGTGATTTTTGGACCATTGTTTAGCAAAATTTGTGAATGAATAGTATGACTCCCGTAGGAACTTCCTCGCTAGGGTTATGTGAAAAATTGAAATGCGTTGTATGGACCAGTATCATAAATGCGCACTCAATCTCGTCATTCACGGTCAGACTATCGAACGATGCCATGATAAAGCTGAGGCAATTATCCTTTTTACAGATTTCAACTTGGCTCTCAAATGCCACTGTATCCTTCGTCCAGACCAGGACTTTTTAGTTTCTGCAAAAATCCAAATTTTATTTCAGATTTTCATTTTACTCCTCCCAGGAAATCAATATTGATTCAAACAAGGCAAGTCTGACCAAGCACACAGTTCAACCCAAGCGAGTGTACTTAACAAGATCTCGAACAAGAAAGATAATGGAAAATCAGGAGCAAGTACAGAACCTACAGGGGCAGGTCTCCGAATTGAAAGATCAGCTTTCTGAAATCATGAGACTAATGAAGGAAATGTCTCAGAACAAACCTACTTCAGAACCTAACCCACCATTACCTCCTCCGCCTCCTACAACAAATGATCCTCATCAAGCTTCAACCTCTTTTACCTTTCAGTCTCCCATTCCGGACCCGACAGTCACTGTCAATCCGGTGAGCATGAATAATGACCCACCTTTCTCCTATTACCCGGCTGTCTCAAATGCCGAGCCTCACCCTTCAATCCCGATCCATCCAGTTTACTCCACCCCTCAGCTCCCGGTTGGAGGAGCATATCACACAGTGGAAGGAGAACATAGGGCGAGAGATAACGAGAAACTATCTGCCCTAGAAGAAAGACTGAGGGCAATAGAGGGGCTGAACATGTATGGTTCAGTCGATGTGTCGTCACTAAGATTGGTGCCAGATGTGGTGGTACCACCCAAATTCAAGGTTCCGGATTTCGACAAGTACACCGGAAACTCGGATCCCCGCATCCACCTGGCAACCTACATTGCCAAAATGTCTGCCTTAACGGAAGACGATAGACTTCTCATTCACTTCTTTCACGAGAGCCTCTCCGGAGCAGCTCTGAGATGGTGCATACAATTGGACAGGAGCAAGCTACACTCCTGGAAGGATTTAGCCGATACTTTTCTGAAGCAATATAAATTCAATTGTGATGCGGCACCCACAAGGAGGGACCTCCGAACACTGCATGAAAGACCGGGAAAGTTTCAAGCAGTACGCCCAACGATGGAGGGAGAAGGCTGCAGAAGTATATCCTCCAGTGACCGACAATGAACTTTGCTCCCTATTCATCGAAACGTTGAAGGCTCCCTACTTCAACTTGATGATCGGAAATACCTCCAACAGCTTCTCAGATATCATCCAAGCCGGTGAGAGAATCGAAGCCAATCTGAGAATAGGAAGGCTACAGGAGTTGGCTGAGAACCCTGTAAAGAAAACTGCCAATTTTGGCAAGAAAAAGGAGGGTGATGTACACTCTATCACCCGTCAGAATAATTACCCCCAATTTCCCCACAATAACTACCGGCCATATTCCCCCTCTCATGGCCAAACCATCGCCAACATTCCACCTCCTTTCCCTAATTATCCACAAACACGCCCACAATACGCCCCACCCACAAATTTCCAACCAAGACCACCTCCTCCACCAACTCAACCACGACCACCACAAAATAACCCGAGACCTCCAAGAAATCCTGATCCACCCCTTCCCCTCCCTCTCAGTGAAATATACCGATACCTTGTCGGTATAAACCAAATCGTACTCATCCCTTTAGACCCAATCCACCGCCATATCCTGTGGTATGATGCCACACCCGTTGTGAGTATCATGGAGGAGCACAAGGGCATTCAATCGACAATCGGGGCACTCGGAGGAGAGTGCACGCTCTAATCCGGAACGGGTGGTTGAAAATCGAGGGGAATGGTTCCCTCCCCAATGTCACCTCAAATCCACTGCCCAACCATAATGCGGGTAGTGGTGTAAATATGATCGAATCTAAGGGAAAGGGATCAACACCTGAAGTGGATGAGCGGTTCCATACTTTGAGGAGATTTTTGCTATAGCAATGAGGGAAGGTTATCTTTCCCCCCAGGCAACGGGATTAGAGGAGAATACGGGGTGTCCTTACCATGGAGGGGCAGCTGATCATGAGCTGCGAGATTGTGAGGGGTTCAGGCAAGAGGTCCGGAACTTATTGTCTTTTAAGGGGTTGAGATGTCAGAAGAGGTCAAAAACGGAAGGGAAGTGAACACCACAAGATTCAGCCAACCGCTTCTACCTCCAAGCCTAATCACCTTCTCACCCCAAGAGCCTCACCACCGAATGATTATTCAGACTCCGCCACACCGCCCCATCTCCAACACTCATGCTCTACCATGGAACTATAATTTCCAAGTTTTTACTCAGGGAGCGTCAAGCAGCACATCCGCTCCTAGCCTCGCCTCACCTCCGGCACTACCAAAGCCATGTTTCGCTCCTCACGAGCACTTCAGGATGACTTATGCTGGACCTGCCAGCAACATCGCTCCCCAAACAAGTCCCCAGCCTATTATTGCAATAAAAACATCTCCACCTGAGCAAGAAGTCAAGTATATAACACCAAGTGGGAGGTGTTACTGAACGAGGAAAGAGAAAAGAGAAAAGGGAAAGTAAAGATGGGAGAGTCATCGAGAAACACGGAAGAGGAGGTTGAGAAAGCGAGGAAGCGAGCACATTGAGCATAGAGAAGATGAAGAACTGTTGCTCCAAATAATGAAGCAGAGCGAGTATGACGTGGTGGAACAGTTGAGAAAGACACCCGCTCGGATTTCGCTGTTATCGCTGATTTTGAGTTCGGAAGTGCACCGACAAGCCTTGCAGAGAATCCTGGATCAGGCCTTTGTCAACCCTGACATTACTCCGGGGCAGTTTGAGAAGTTAGTGGGACAAATCCAGGCATCCAGCTCTGTAGCCTTTTCTGAAGAGGAGGTAGACACTGCAGGCTTAGGGCATAATAAAGCTCTGCATATAACGGTAAAATGTAAAGGCTGTATAGTGGCCGAGGTCCTCATCGATAACGGATCAGCCCTCAATGTATTGCCTAGCGCTACCTTGGCTAGATTGCCAGTTGACCAATCAGACATACGTCAAAGTACTATGGTGGTGAGAGCTTTTGACGGAACAAGGAGAGAGGTGCTGGGGGACGTTGACTTGCCAATCCAGGTCGGTGCATGTACTTTCAATATCACGTTTCAAGTGATGAACATTGAGCCAGCTTACACCATGCTGTTAGGGAGGCCTTGGATCCATTCTGCGAATGCTGTTACTTATACTTTTCACCATAAGATCAAATACATTAAGGAAGGAAAAATAATAAAGTTGAAGGGCGAAGAGGCCATACTAGTCACCAAGCCGCAATCACTCCCTTATGTGGAAGCAGCCGAGGAGTCATTGGAAAGTTCTTTCCAGGCCCTTGAATTGCAAGATACTGGGAAGGAGGGGGCCATGGCTATGGTGGCCAAAGTAATGTCAAGAAGCGGGTATGAAGAGGGTAAAGGCCTAGGCGCCACTTTACAAGGGATTGTCAAGCCTATACCGGCCATTCAGAAGATAGGCCGTTGTGGTTTGGGATATGAGGAGGATGCCCTCGTGGATGGGCGATTCTGGATGAGAAAAATGCTTCGGGATCAGAGATTTGACCAGAAGATAGGAAAGGTGAAAGTAGTCCCGAGAATCACGGAAATCTTCACTAAACCGGTCATTCAACATCCGGCAAGTACAGAAGAATCACCTGATGATCCATCCATAGATGTCATCCAACTGGATTCCTTGTATGAGGCCCTAACTTCGCCAATGGCTGAAGAGCAGGAGCTTGACAACTGGACAACGGAGGATATCCCTGTACTCAATCTCGAGTAAAGTACCTCTGGTTATCTACACTTGATCACTTTGTCCATGGTGACAAGTGTAATACTGTAAATGGACCTTTTCTTATGGCATTAATATTAATGAATTAATAGCGCATTTTTAATTCAATACTCTTTTTCTTTCCATCCTTATAACATGTTCTATTCTTTATTCCTTCAGGACAATTCATCAATTAACACCTAATAATCCAATAGACTCATAAATTCCTCTGGTTAATTTTGAAATCCCCATAACTGCCATTACTTCAAGTAATTCTGAGGAAGACCTTACAGAAGAAAGCAATGAAAAAGATGAACCCTCCCTCGTGCCTTGTGAAGACGAAACGTGCACAATAAACTTAGGCACGGAAGAAGTAAAAAGGGAACTTAAGATAGTGGAGAGTGAGGAGTTGGGAGATATGATCGGTCTGCTTAAGGAATTTCTCGACGTGTTCTCTTGGAGCTATGATGACATGGTCGGTTTGGACCCTCAGATAGTGACGCACAAGATTCCTTTAATTCCGGGAACGATCCCGGTGAAGCAGAAACTGAGGAGAATGAATCCCGATACACTGCTCAAGGTTCGGGATGAAGTCAAGAAACAGTATGACGCCGGGTTCTTAGAAGTGGTCAAATATCCCCAATGGGTGGCTAACGTCGTCCCAGTGATGAAGAAAGACGGGAGAGTCAGGGTGTGTGTTGACTACAGGGATCTTAATAAAGCTAGTTTGAAAGACGATTTCCCTCTCCACCACATTGATGTGTTAGTTGACAATTCCGCGGTTTGGGCGGATGTTCGTATTGATGGGGCATCAGGGTACAATCAGATCCCAATGGACGAGGAAGACAAGGATAAAACTGCTTTTATCACCCAATGGGGGGTATTCTGCTATCGGGTCATGCCCTTCGGGTTGAAGATTGCATTGTCTACTTACGAGCGCGCAAGGGTCATATTATTCCACGATATGATTGATAAATAATTGGATGTGTATGTGGATGATATGATCATCAAATGCCGGGGAGAGGTGAGCCACGTTCATGTGATAAGGAGGGTGTTTGAAAGACTCAGAAATACCGATTGAAGTGAACCTGCTAAGTGCATATTCGGAGCTAGATCGCGACAACTGTTGGGATTCATAGTAAGCGAGAACGGGATAGAAGTAGATCCAGACCAGGTTCGAGCTATTCACGACATGCCGTCCCCAAAAACAGAAAGGGAGGTGCGCAGCTTTTAGGAAAATCAACTACATTTCGAGGTTTATTTCTAATCTCACCGCCAAAGTGAGCCTATTTTCGATTACTCGGAAAAACAACTCTACTCAATGGGATTCATTTGTCAAGAGGCTTTTGAGAAAATCAAGCAGTATCTGTCAAACCCACCAGTATTGGTCCCACCTGTGGCAGGTAGGCCTCTGATCCTGTACATGGCAGACCAACAGAATTCCATGGGATGTGTTTTGGGACAGCATGATGATACCCGAAAAAGAGAGGGCCATTTATTACCCGAGCAAGAAGTTCAATGATTGTGAGTCAAGGTACTCTTCCTTAGAAAAGACTTGTCGCTGCGTTGGCACAGACAAAGAAATCGCCTTAAGCACTACATGTTAAATCACAAAACATGGCTCATCTCCGTGATGGACCCTATCGATATGTATTTGAGAGCCCTTCGGTGTGAAGAATAGCCAAGTGGCGGGTTATACTCTCCCAATATGATATAGTCTACATGACCGGAAGCGGTGAAAGGTAGCGTGATTGCGACCTCTAGCGAAAACCCTATCCCGGATTATGAAGCTCTGAATTTTGAGTTCCCTGATGAGCATATTAATGAAGTAGACTGCGAAGAAGGGGAACCAGCCAATGTATGGGAAATGTATTTTGACGGAGCGGTCAATTTATCCGGGAACGGAATCGGAGCCGCATTTAGTATCCCGGAAGGAAAGCACTACCCAAAAGCTGCTAAGTTGGGATTTGAATGCACCAACAATGTCGCTGAATATGAAGCTTGTGTGATGGGTCTACATGCCGCTATAAAGATGAAAATCAGAAAGTTGGAGGTGTATGGAGACTCGGCTCTGATAATTTATCAGGTTAAGGGAGAATGGCAAACCAAGGATCCCAAGCTAATCCCCTATCAGAAGCACTTACTGGAGATGATCAAGGAATTCGAAGAAATCTCTTTCACTCATCTGAGTAGAGACAGGAATCAATTTGCAGATGCCTTAGCTACTCTGGCTGTTATGGCTCAAATCGAAGAAGGACAGACGTTTCAGACGTTCAAGATTAAGGTAAGGGATGAGCCAGCCTATTGTCTCATGATTGAAGAAGAGCCCGACGGAAAGCCTTGGTATCATGACATCCTGGTCATCAGAGAACCGAGAATTTCGGGGGCAAGCAAGAATGAAAAGAAGATGATTCGGAGATTAGCATTAGGGTACTTTCCCAGTGGAGAGACCCTATACAAGAGGAGCGCCAACGGCGAATTACTGAGATGCGTAGATGCAAAAGAAGCTAAGAGAATCCTCTTTGAGACGCATGAGGGAAATTGTGCCACTCACGCCAATGGTCACATGATGACGAAGCAAATCATGCGACGTGGGTATTTTTGGACCACAATGGAAAAGGATTGCATCGAGTATTTCCGGAAGTGCCACAAGTGTCAGATTTACGCAGATCCGATAAATATGCCACCTCACAAGCTGTTCAATCTCGTCTCACCGTGGCCTTTTGCAATGTGGGGCATAGATGTGATTGGTCCCATCAATCCCAAGGCATCCAATGGGCACAGATTCATCCTTGTAGCCATCGACTATTTCTCCAAGTGGGTCGAGGCGACATCCTATGCTCACATCACGCAGAACACGTTTCTCAAATTCTTCAGAAACAATATCATCTGCCGGCATGGTCTCCCGAATGAAATTGTCACTGATAACGCCAAGAACCTGAACGGTCCGAAGATTCAGAAGCTGTGTGATCAATACAGAATCCGACATCTCAATTCCTCCCCATACCGTCCCCAGATGAATGGAGCGGTTGAAGCCGCGAACAAAAACCTCAAGAGAATAATCCGGAAAATGACATACACATATAGGGAGTGGAATGATATGCTTCCTACGCTCTCCACGCATACCGACTTAGTAAGAACCTCGACCGGGGCAACACCATACTCACTGGTATACTGGATTGAAGCTGTATTGCATATTGAGGTTGAAATCCCGTCCCTAATAATTTTGAAGGAATCAGTGATCGATGAGTCAGAATGGATCCAGTCAAGGTTGGATCAGTTGAATTTGCTGGATGAGAAAAGGTTAACAGCAGCATGTCACGGACAATTATACCAGAGAAGAATGGCCAGGGCATTTGATAAAAACGTGCGCCCACGGGAATTTCAACCTGGGGACTTAGTTCTGAAGAAAGTACTGCCAAACCAAAACGATCCCCGGGGCAAATGGTCACCAACCTACGAGGGTCCTTATGTGATTAAAAAGGCGTTTTCTGGAGGAGCCTTGATCTTGACTCACATGGACGGTGAAGAATTCCCGAGACCTGTGAATGCCGACACTGTCAAGAGATACTATGCATGAAAAGGAGAAAGGATGAAAACCCGAAAGGGCGTCCTAAAAAAAAAAAAAATCTTGGGGTGAAAACCCAAAAGGGCGTCCCAAGAACCGAAGTGGAGGAATAAGGAAGGGGGCATGAAACCACGGATAGAAAAGAGACCGTTACGACATGCAGCTTCAAAGAACTCGAAATAATGGCAGTTAAAAGACTTCAAAATTAACCATAAGGAATATGTGAGATCTATCCCTATGGCCTTTCCCTTTGAAAGTTTATCTTCGTTTTTTCAAGACCATAATAAAGTTATACTTTATTCCTTCCGCTCTTATTTTTCTGCCTGCCCGCTTTTAATACTGCCCTTTCTCTTTGTTTAATGTGCTATTAATTAGTTAAATTTTTGCCATAAGATTTGAATTCGAGAATTGATAACCTCACGTACTTTGCTATGAGATTTGCAGGGAATGACGGCCTTAAAAAAAAAAAAAAAAAAAAAAAAAAAACTAGAGGCGAAAACCCGAAAGGGCGCTTCTAGCCGAATGGACGAAGAGAAAGTGAAAACCCGCAAGGGCGCTTTCCGTAGAATAAGAAGAAAGTCGGGAATGAAAAGGGGCATCCGAAAGAATGAGATCATAGGTCAGGTCTTGCAACTCCTCCTCCATTAATCGTCCGCCTTCGTTATCTTGTTGAGTACACTCTTTCAGGGAATAACTTCATATGCCAAAGTCAGACTTGTTTTGTAAGTTGATTTTATTTTCCTGCAATTCCACCATCAACCTCTGGATCCTTGATCCAAGTTGATTTTATTTTCCTGCAATTCCACCATCAACCTCTGGATCCTTGATCCAAGTTGATTTTATTTTCCTGCAATTCCACCATCAACCTCTGGATCCTTGATCCAAGTTGATTTTATTTTCCTGCAATTCCACCATCAACCTCCGGATCCTTGATCCAAGTTGATTTTATTTTCTGCAATTCCACCATCAACCTCGGATCCTTGATCCAAGTTGATTTTATTTTCTGCAATTCCACCATCAATCTCGGATCCTTGATCCAAGTTGATTTTATTTTCTGCAATTCCACCATCAACCTCTGGATCCTTGATCCAAGTTGATTTTATTTTCCTGCAATTCCACCATCAACCTCTGGATCCTTGATCCAAGTTGATTTTATTTTCCTGCAATTCCACCATCAATCTATGGATCCTTGATCCAAGTTGATTTTATTTTCCTGCAATTCCACCATCAATCTATGGATCCTTGATCCAAGTTGATTTTATTTTCCTGCAATTCCACCATCAACCTCTGGATCCTTGATCCAAGTTGATTTTATTTTCCTGCAATTCCACCATCAATCTCTGGATCCTTGATCCAAGTTGATTTTATTTTCCTGCAATTCCACCATCAATCTCTGGATCCTTGATCCAAGTTGATTTTATTTTCCTGCAATTCCACCATCAACCTCTGGATCCTTGATCCAAGTTGATTTTATTTTCCTGCAATTCCACCATCAATCTCTGGTTCCTTGATCTAAGTTGATTTTAATTTCATGCAATTTAAATTTCTGTTATCAACCTCTGGTTCCTTGATCTAAGTTGATTTTAATTTCATGCAATTTACATGTTTGATATCAACCTCTGGTTCCTTGATCTAAGTTGATTTTAATTTCATGCAATTTAAATTTCTGTTATCAACCTCTGGTTTATAGATCTAAGTTGATTTTAATTTTCTAGGTCATTAACTTAGGTGTGCTTTAGTTCCCTAATTTCAAATACCTAATCGTCCAAAATATGAGTCGGAATCTTTACATAATTCCTATACGGAAATTTTTCCTTTAATAGAAATTACGTAAAGAGGGGCAGCTGTCGACACCATATTTTGGCCGATCCCCAAAATACTTTGAAACCGATCCCCGGTGCTAAGTTTCCTCGGAGTAGCTAATCACGTTTCCGATCCCTCTTTGGTAGGCGGTCACATTTCCGACCTCTCCTCGCAAAGACGTGAATCAATGATAAGTCCTACGCATCCCTTGAAACTCAGCCGATCTCTCAAATCATTTACCGATCCTTCAAACCCGTTGCCGGATTTCCGGACCTGTCAAGAATATTCCCGATCCCTGTTGATAAATGGAGTGAACTAGCACTAGATCTTTTCCTACCGCTTTATTGCCGACCTCCTTCCGAAAGTTTAAGAGCTAAAGTGTTGGTTCGATTCCGATCTTAAGTGTTAGAGTTAAAATTTCTGTCAAGTTCTGTTCAGCATTTCTTCCCTACCGATCTCATGTTCAGAGTGCTTTCCGATCTCTCATACTTAGATTAATAATCACATTTAGTTTTTGTTTTGCTGTGCTCATACAATCAAATACTCAGACAAATAATGGTTCAAAATTTTCCGATCACAATCATTCATTGAACAAAAGGCATTTCATTTCATGTCATAATTTGTACAAAGTTATTCGGCTGGGGGATCACCCCCAGCCTGATCTACATTTGGATCACTCCCTCTCTCCCTCTCACCCTCGGCTTCATCCTCACTATCTTCACCATCGCCAATTAGGACCATCCAATCACCGGGATCGTAAATTTTCCGTCGAGGAAAAGGGAATTCCATCGGAAGAGGATCAAAACCACAGTTGTAGCCGGAACTTTCCCCGGAACAGCTAGAACCAAGAAACAAGGAGAAAGAGAGAAAAATCGAATGAAGGAAATGCCACTATCAACAGGGGTATATATAGGGGAAAATGGGCATTTAATGCTGAGCGGAAAACGAAGCGGACGCTTCGAAAATCGAGATGTAATTAATGCTTGGACCGAATCCAGACTGATCAAGGGATAAAAGAGATCGGGAGATAGGAGATCAGCATGAGAGATCGGAATGGGAGCTAGGGGAGGACGGACGAAAAAAAAGAAAGGCTGTTATTATAGCGGAAGAACTCTGAAAATTTCATTCAGTTTGTTATTCTGCTACTTTGAAGTATTGATTGGAAAGACTTTTGAAACTAGTTTTCTGAAGTGTTTCTTGAAAAAGGATTTTGAACACTGGAACTCTACATTTCCAGCTTGTTCATCACCTGATCACGCCTTCACTTTCAACTCTTTATCATCTCTATTTTCATCCCTTCTGTTGGAGCTCAAATCCCACTCAGTTGTTATCTTGACCTAATCACATCATAGCTAGGCTCCCTCCAGTTCACGGTGAACATCAACTCTCAGGCTAATCAGTCCGCGGTCTTGTTTCTAGTGGCCACCCCACAATTATTCCTACAGATTCAGCTCCTCCCAGGTAAGAGCTCACGTCGCTGTTGTATTAAGTGTTTGCGTTCATTTCTTTCGTAGTCTCTCTGTCCTTTTTACGTATGTGATTTTTCTCCAAGTTCATCTCGTGCAAAGAGACCTAAATGTTATTCTCGTGTCATCTCTTTAGTGATTAGTGTGCCTTTGATTAATCTTCGTCATTTCTGAATACAAGCTTTTCTGGTTCCTAGTAGAGTGTAAATGGTCAGGTAAGACGTAGGTAACTGCAACCTAAAGATCTCTCTTAAAGGGAAAATCTGAATAATACATAAGGAAGATAGTCAAACTATTAGGCTGACGCAAACGACGGTTCGGCAAAGATGCCATAAAATGGAAGTAAAAGAAGCAGAGTAGATTGGTCATAAATAAATATTGGTAAAATAAATACATGAGAGGTCGGTAAATCAGGTCTCATTTTCCCCGTCTAGCCGAAGGTTATTGATTAGTCCTATCCCCAACCTCTTTAAACTTCGGATCCTTATCTCTAGGTTCTTAGGGCACCAAAATTACGGAGATCGGAAAAATACCTTTCGTGCACCTTTCTAATTTAAAAGAGATCGGAGGAGAGTTCTTATCCGGTCTTAACTCAAATTCTAATAAACATTTAAAAGAGATCGGAGGAGAGTTCTTATCCGGTCTCAACTCAAAATTTTATTAAATAGGGATCGGAGGAGAATTCTTATCCGGTTCCCATCTCGAAATTTTAATAAATACCTAAAAGAGATCGGAGGAGGACCCTCACCCGACCTCCAATTAGAATTTTAATAAATAATCCAAAGAGAGATCGGAGGAGAGTTCTTATCCGGTCTCTATTCAAATAAATATTAAAAGAGATAGGAGGAGAGTTCTTATCCTATTCTCACACCAAATTTCAACCCGTATGCAAGATAATCCCAAAACCTGAACAATTCGTAACGCCAACTCACTAAGGTGTCTCATTTACTTATGTATCTGGGTAATCCTAATTAGTGAAAAATCAAACATTCCTTTTACCAAAAGGATTAACATTCCCACTATAGCCCTTCTAACTAATTTATAAATGACACAAAATTAAATCTACTTACCCTTGTTAAGGGACGAGGTGGTGCCTAACACCTTCCCACCTTAATGGACCCGAACCTAGAATCTGTTTTGAAGTGGTTTCATTTTTAATTTAACTCCCTAAATGGTTTTCTTTAGTTTCCCTCAAAACTAAGGTGGCGACTCCTCACTTTTCCCACTTCGGTGAGTGATCGTCCGGGCGACCGCAAAATCCCGTTGCGACAATGAGCACTTGCGGATTGTTCTGTAGACATTGAGAGAGAAGAAGCTATATGCTAAGCTGTCCAAGTGTGACTTTTGGTTAAACAAAATTTCTTTTCTTGGACACATAGTATCAGCTGATGTGATTAGAGTGGATCCTAAGAAAATTGAAGCAGTAGTGGAATGGAAGCCTCCCAGAAAGGCAACGAAAGTCAGAAGTTTCTTGGGGCTAGCTGGATATTACATAAGGTTTGTGAAGAGGTTTTCTCTAATAGCTGCTCCACTTACCAAGTTGCTACATAAAAATGTCAAATTTGACTGGAATGACCAGTGTCAAGCCAGTTTTGAGAGGTTGAAGGATATGTTAACAGAGGCACCAGTGTTAACACAGTAGATATCCGGGAAAGACTTTGTGGCCTACAGTGATGCCTCACATAATGGGCTAGGTTGTGTATTGAAGCAAGAGGAAAAAGTGTTCCCCTATGCTTCTAAGCAGTTAAGGCCATATGAAAAGAACAACCCCACCCATGATCTTGAACTAGCAACGATCATATTTACACTGAAAATCTGGAGGCACTATTTGTATGGTGAAAAGTGCTACATTTACAAAGGCCACAAAAGTCTGAAATACTTGCCAACCCAGAAGGAGCTCAACCTTAGACAGAGGCAATGGATTGAGTTCCTAAAGGACTATGACTGTGTGATAGACTATCATCCTGGAAAGGCAAATGTAATTGCTGATGCTTTGAGCAGAAAGTCCATTGCAGCATTGAGATCACTGAATGCCTGTTTGTCCTTAGCTCAGGATAGAACTATTTTGAGTGAGTTACAAGTAAAGCCAAACCTACTACAACAGATACAAGATGGGCAGAAGAAAGATGAGAAGCTAATAGCTATAATGGGCAAAATCATAGAGGGGAAGGAAACTGAGTATGAGGTGAAAGCAGATGAGTGTTTGTACTACAAAGGAAGAGTGTGTGTATCAGATAATGGGGAATTGAAGACCAGTATTATGAAAGAGGCACACAATAGTATTTATGCTATGCACCCAGGAAGCACAAATATGTACCATGATCTGAAGCATCATTATTGATGGCTTGGTATGAAGAAGGACATAGCTAACTATGTGACAAGATGCTTGACATATCAGCAAGTTAAGGCAGAACATCAAGTTCCATCAGGTTTGTTATAGCCTATAAGCATACCTGAATGGAAATGGGATCGGGTCACCATGGATTTGTTAGTAATCTACCACTCACCCTGAAGAAACATGATGCAATATGGGTGATAGTAGATAAATTAACCAAGTTAGTCCATTTTCTGCTAGTTAGAACTGACTATCCACTAGAGAAACTAGCAGAATTGTATATCAGTGAGATAGTTAGACTACATGATATCTCACTTTCTATCATATCTGATAGAGACCCGAGGTTCACATCAAGATTTTGAAAGAAATTGCAAGAAGCCTTGGGGCATAACTCCATTTTAACATGGCTTTTCATCCTCAAATGGATGGACAATCGGAATGACTAATTCAGGTAAAACTTAAAACTCATTGAATTATTATAAACATTAAATTGAAATGATAGTAACACTATGAAATATGTGATAGGTCCTTGAGGATATGCTAAGGAGTTGTGTCATTGAATTTAAGGGAAGTTGGGACAAATACCTTCCAATGGCAGAATTTGCCTACAACAATAACTATCAAGCTAGCATTCAAATGGCTCCATATGAGGCACTGTATGAGAGGAAATGTAGAACGCCATTTTGTTGGACTGAATTGGGTGAAGATAAGCTTGTGAGGCCAGACCAGGTAAAACAAACTGAAGAAAAAGTGAAGTTGATAAAAGCCAAGTTGAAGGTTGTCTCAGACAGACATAAGTCTTATGCTGAGAAAAGACATAGAATATGAAGTTGGTGATAAGGTGTTTCTCAAAGTCTCACCATGAAAAAAGGTATTGAGATTTGGAAGAAAGGGTAAGTTAAGCCCTAGGTTCATTTGTAACACCCTCACTGTAGCAATTATGTACATTCTACTGTTCCGGTGACCGGTGTAGATCCAGACAGCTAGAACGTCTAGAAAAATATTTAGACTAGAGTGAGGATTCATAAAAAACTCAAATAATGGTAAGAAAATTTTAGAAATAAAATACAATAAAGTTAAATGAGCCGGTGCCCTAGCGATGGGTAACCTAGTGGGAAGTTGCGGTCTTCACAGCTAGGAGCCCTAAACCCAAGGGAAAATTCATGAAATAATTTTTGGGACTCCAGAGAAGAGTTATTGAGGTTTTGATGGAATTAGAATGCCAAGAACATGCTTAAAAAAAATTTTAGATCGGTATAGACAATTTTAGTCCATTAAGGAAAACGAAGGGCATTTTGGTCTTTTGCCTTCAAAGACGATTTTTTACCAACTTGTCTATTTAAGTAAATAAATTATATGAAATAAAATATGAATAAATACTGCTAAAAATTTAATTAAAAATGAGTAAAAATGAAAGAAAAGAAAAATGAAAGAAAAGCTTAATAATTACATCATGTTTGAGAAAGCATGATACAATTAAAAGCCCTCTACCAATCACCATTCAACAAATACATATAAAAGAAATAAAATGGGCTAAAACAAAAGAAAAATAAACCATCTTCTTCCTTGAACCAGACCAGCTGAAACCTCACTTCTCTCTCCCTCCATTGATTCTCAACCAAAGCTCTATTTCCCTCTCCATTTCACCATAAAACCACTAGCTTGCTTCACTAAAACTCATCGTCACACCTAGAGCAAGCTTTGGACAGTAAAAAGAAAGGAAGAAAGTGAAGTTTTGAAGTCTTAGAAAGTGACTAAGTCAAGGTTAGTGCTAATTTTCTTGCTTCCACTCTTTTCTAAGCATGAATCTAAGTTGAGTTAAGTTGAAAATTTGATGAAAAATGAATTAAAGATGTATGAACTTGCCCCATGAAATTTTGGCAGCCTTAGGGTACCTTAGGGTTTCATCAATTTGATTGTATAATAGTTGTGTATGGCTGCCATTGAACCTGATTTTGGTGTTTTAATTCATGGATTGTATGTATATGAAGAATTGTAATTGTTGGAGTTAGGGTTTGGGCACCAAAATTAGGATTTTGTTTATGTTTTGATGAAAAGAATTTGTAATGTTTGAGTAGGAAATTGAGTGAATGGTGCCAAGGAATTTGAGGTAAGGTATACTGTCCAATGTGCCCTGCAGGTCTAGATGTGAGTCCAGCAAGTTTAGGAAGCTATAACTTGAGTTTTGTAGGTTCAATTGGTGCAAGGCCAATTGGACATGAAATTAGATACATAATGGCATAACTTTGATTCAGGAAACCTATCCAAAAAACAAACTTAGGATGCTTAAAAAAATTGACCAAATCCGGGTAGCACCAATTCTACCTGGGCAAAATAACCAAATGAACAGTGTTCATTCATTTGGTCATAACTCAGTGTAGAAAGGTCCAATTGACCTAGAATTTATATCAATGGAAAGTTGAGGCAATTTAGAACAACTTTCATGTAGAACACAAACTCAAATTCTGGACTTAACTAAATGAACTTGCTAGCCAAAATTGAACTACCAAATCTAGCAGAACCAAAAATTGCCCAAAAATTTTGGGTAAAGGCAATCAGACCAGTTATGGTAAAATAGCCATAACTTGAGCTAGAAAACTCCAAATGGGGTGATTCAAAAAGTGAAATGTAACTAGACACAATAAAGAACAACTTTGATTGAGAACACTTGGCCAAATGCTCACTGTAGAATGGCCTAATGGAACAGTGAACTCTAGCACCCAAAAACTAAAATTTTGATTTATTCTCCATTGTTTAGAAGTATGGATTGGCAACTAATGTCAACACTTTTGGGAACCAAAATGTGGTAAATTTATGTGATTAGGATTCATGTAACTATTATGCATTGGAAAGTTAATAATTTGACCTAAATAGTAAAATGAATAGTAACCACTAAATTATGTGAAGTAGAAAAATAAACTATAAGAACCATTGTAGTTGTTAATATAGGATGTGGTAAGTAAAATAGTAAATGGTGAAGTTGAGTGACCCCAATGATATAGGAAAGGTTAATTGTAATAGTTAAGATATAGATAATGTAAATAGTTGATTTAAATTTTTGAATTTGAGTGATACTAGGATTTAAGGAAAATTTAGCTAAATTTGAAATCCATGAAATATTCATGGACTACTTGGAATATGAATAATAATTTATATAAATAAGGCAATGAATAAATGAATGTATAAATAAGACTTTAGTTTCCATTATTGGGAAAAGGACAAGAAAAAGTATTTTGAGTACAATGGTGCATGAGTACCATTTTTTTGAATTGTGATCATTATGGATAACATAATGAATATATAAATTACGATGAATGCATAAATTATGTAAATATTAGACTTAGAGATTTATGTTTCTATTATGAAAAAGATTAAAATGCTAGAAATTATAATTAGAACTTATAATGAAATAATAAAACTTATGAACATTTAATGGTACTAACATGCCCATGTATTGCTTAGATACGTGTGTCAGATTGGATAGATTGACATGTCAATAGGGTATTGTTTTAGCAGTACTGCGAAAGGCTTTATGCCTGTATTCATGGCTTTGTGCCTGTACTCATGACTTTATGCCCGTACTCATGGCTTTATGCCCGTACTTATGGCTTTTATGCCCAATTATGTGTTATCATGGTTTTTTAGCCATACTGACTGCATACGTGGTTGATGTTCTGCATCCCATGGTATGACAGCCCAAGGCACCGCGGTGTCCAGTGCCAACAACCTATTATCCAGTTTAGTCAGCCTGTCATAGGTTACATGGGTAGTGTAAATTATTGAAATTATTTAAGCATATTAGTAATTAAAAACATTAGAAAGTATTGAATAAAATGTGAAAAAGAGATTAGCAATAGAAACATAATAAAAATACAATTTGCAGAATCGTAGAGAGACCTCAAATACAATACTCCTAGAATAAAATGCATATTAAATATTATTACTGTAAGGCTATAAACTAGGTACTTCCAAAGAGGAACGAATTAGCATATAAGATAGTTAATACTAGAAATGTCATTTTAAATCAAATTAATACTTGAATATTTAGAATACTTGATTCTTTCTTTATTTGTATACATTATTTCTTGTTATATCATTGCACCACTAAGCAGAAATGCTTAGCATGATGGATTTGTTTCCTTCGCGCAGGTACTGAAGGTAAAGCCCAGCTAATATTAAACAGAGATTTTGGAGTTCTGATCTGCAGAAGTGTCTAAAGTATTCAAGGTTGTCACCTCCTCAGCAATGCATGTAGATAGGGCCCATATAGGTCATAATTTGTATAATGTATAAAATGCTTAGTTATAGTATTGTAATGTAGATTATGAAAATGTAATTAATAGGTGTGTGATATAAATTAATAAATCGATTAGTTCATATGTGACTAAATTGTATATCATGTAAATTAATGAAGATTGAAAATTTTCATATATGAGTTGAGCATGAATGGGAATGTATGGAAATGATTATGAAATTGAAATATATTGATGAGATTTGAAATATGAGATGACAATGAGAATGATTGATGAGATAATTATGATTAGTATGGATAAGATTTTATTGTGAAAATATTGTTGAATTTCAAACAGGTGAATAGTGAAACACGTCAAAGAATAATAAAATAGGGGAAACTCCGTTAGTTTCTCCGTCGAAAAATAATTGATATTAAAATATAACGAGATCAAATGATTAAAGGAATAAGGTGCTCCGGCACTGAGTGTGACATGCCTTGTTCGGCTACACTATAGTCGGGTGAGGGTGTTACATCATTAGCCCATATGAAGTCATTGAACGTTTGGATCTAGTGGCCTACAGGCTAGCTTTACCATCAGAGCTGGACAAGATCCATAATGTGTTTCATGTATCCATGCTGAGAAGGTATAGATCAAACCCTTCACATGTCATCTCCATAGAAGAGATTGAAATACAACCAGACTTGACATATGAAGAGGAAACCATAAGGATCCTGGCTCAGGAGGTGAAGGAATTGAGAAATAAGCAGATCCATTGGTGAAAGTACTTTGGAGGTACCACAACACTGAAGAGGCAACCTTGGAAAGCAAAGAGACGATGAGGCAACAGTTCCCTCAACTATTTGCATCAGGTAAATTTCGAGGATAAAACTTTTGTTAGAGGGGAAGAGCTGTAACACCCTCACTTTAGATAGTTTGTACATTCTACTGTTCCAGTAACCAAAGTCTGTCTGGATAGCCAGAATGTCTGGAACTATATTTAAACTAGAGTGAAGAGTCATAAATAAACCAAATAATGATAAGAAAAATTAAGAAAAAATTTAAATAATGAAATACACTAAAGTTAAATGAGTCGTAATGTAACACCCCTACTTGCATAGTTTGGTATATTTCTCTATTTCGGTGACCAGTGTCTGTCTAGATAATTTAGGGGATTAGAACCGCACTTAAGACAACTAGATAAGCCCTGAACACAAATAATTAGTAATTGACAATTGGTTAAGTATAAATAATAAAAACAGAACACAAGAAGTTAAATGAGCCGAGAGTCACAGTTATGGGTGACATTCTCGGGAAGGACAGCGAAGTCGATTTAAACTCAAATTTCAAACCATAAAATGTGACGCTGCAGTCCTTAGGACTATTGTGAACACAGTGGAAAAGAGAAAATCACAAAAAAGAACTGTTAAGCCAGTCAAATAATTAGGTCAGGGATCCGAAAGAAATATTGAATTATTTGCAAACCGGGTCGAACCAACGAGGGGCAATTCGGTCAATTGACCCCTAGAGCTGACTCCTAACCTAACTGTCAAATAAAATTGGAGAAAATAAAATTTCAGAATCAGAAATTAAATTAAAGAACTAATGAAAAAATAAATTAAAAAAAAAGAGAAAGAAAAAGGTGAAAGGTGAATGACATCATGCATGACCTCATGCATGATGTAATAACTATTATAATTAATAAATTTATTCAAATTAAATTGTGGTCTTCCATAAGGATTAATTCATAAAAGAAAAGAAAAAAAAAAGACAAAAAGTGTTATCTTCCACAAGTTGCCATCTCCCATCTCTCATCTCTCCCTCTCCACAAAACCACCATTGAAGCTCATTCTTGAGCTTGAAAACTTCAAGATCCCACCATAGAAAATAGCCTAGCCAAAGTTAAAAAGTGTTTGGACAACTAGAAAACAAGTTCCAAGAAGAAAGAAAGAAGAAAAGAAGAGATTTGAAGAGGTACAATTTTCTGCACTAAGGTTAGTAAATTAAGCTTAACTTTCTAGTTGAATTAATGGTGATTATAGCATGAAGAACTTAGAAATATGATTAAAATGAAATAAAAACAAGTGTGGAGGACTAGAAGTAAATTCAGTCAGCTAGGGTTTGCTATGGATATGCTTGTGTTTTGATTGAATTCAATATGTTAGGAAGCTTAATTGAATGTGGAAGTGATGTTGGTATACTTAAAATTGATTAAATGTAATAAATATGTGAATTAGGGTTTTGGCACCTAGGGTTTAGAAGACAAAAATGTGAGAATTTGTTAAATGGTGTGTTTGACCTTGTTTGAGGTGAGAAATAGTCATTTGTGACCAATTGGTGTACGTTGGAAGTGTTAGAACCAATTGGAAATTCGGACTGGTTATGGGCAGTATGCAGGCAACATGACCAAGGTCTCTTTCAGGGACCAAAACTGAAATTTTACCAACCCAATTGGTGTGAGACTAATTGGGAATGAAATTAGACACAAAATGACACATTTTTCATCTAGGAATCATGCCCAAAAAGTGAACAAAACCTAGTGAACAAATTGACCAAATCCTGATTAGGCGATCTGACCTATACAAAAATGACCAAATGAACAGTATTTGTTTATTTGGCCATAACTTGGGCTAGGTAGGTCTAAACGACTTGAAATTTTACCAGTAGAAAGCTGAGATATAGACCTAAAATTTTCATGAAGAACACAAACTCAAATTATGCACTTAACCAAGTCATTTGGCCACCCAAAGTTGGTGACCTAAAACTGCCAGAACCAGTTTGGTGCCCAGAAATCTGGGTTAAGTCTAATCCAGTAGCCATGATTCAAATGGCTATAACTTCAGCTATAAAACTCCAATTGAAGTGATTCAAAAAGGAGAATAAAGTTAAGACAAAAAGGAACAAATTATATGTTGAAAACTTAGCCAAATTCTAACATCAAAATGACCAATGGAACAGTGCAACATAAGACATCAAAATTGAAAATTTGCAATTTTGCCTGAAAGACCTAAGTTTTGAGAAAACAACCAAAACCAACAAAATTGGTGACCAAAATGTGGTATGTGAGTATAGTTGGAGTTCCCATACCTTTTAACCATAAGAAAGTCAATATTTTGACTTGAATAGTACCATAAATAGTAACCTCAACATGAAAATTTGCAAGAATATAAGTTTAAACATATTTGAATTAGTTATTGGAATTGTTATGAAGTAAAGATACTAAGACACTCTAAATTTTGTGTTTCAGCTAAAAAAGACTTGAAAGGTCTGAGAGACTGAGTCAAGGCCTAGAGGCAACTCACGTCAGGTTTGTGCACAATAAACCTTATTTGAGCATTTTGTAATTGAAAAATTGATTTGGTATGATTTATGAAAATTTAGTGTTAATCATGAATTGTGTTGCCACTTTGTGAATGAAACTATGACTTTGGAAATTTATCGGATTTCTCATAAATTATTTGAATAAAATGTTTGAAATAGATTTTTGATTCACACTTAGCATGACAGTGTCTTATTATTCCTCCTCCATTTATTGGGTGAGATCGATTATTTTTCCTCCCTCTCTGGTTTACCAATTGAGGTTGTAGATCGAGTAAGTACTCATTAGCTAGCTTCCACCTCCCTCATTGATTTTCTATTAGTGGGGTTGTAGATTGCTTTATCGTGGTGTACAATACGGCATTGATCAAAAATTTTGTGTCATGGCTTATGTTGTGTATGAATTGGCAACACTATGTTTATTAAATGGTTTGACCAAAATTGTGCTATAATGAGTTTTGATAATTTGTAAAATGTAATTGTCAAATATTTAAATTGTGATTTATCAATGAATGTTTTATGTACTGCATTTCAAATCTTTATTGTGCACCACTGAGTATTTTTATACTCAGCGATAGCTTATTTTACTGTCGCAGATAGGAGCAAGGAAAAAGCAGCAGAGTGAGCTGCTGAACTGGAAAAGCCTTCACTGATTTTGTACGGGTATTATTTTATACCCAATGTAATTTAATTTGATGTAAATAAATATTGTTCATATGTATTAATGTAAAGTTGAGCAGTTATATTTATAAATTGTAATAATATTTTTTTGGATTTTATGTCTATAAATTAAACTTGTGAATGTAAATTAGCTTTATTGAGTGCAATGTTGATAGAATTATTTTGAAATGGTTTGATTTGAGAATTTTAACTTGAATTGAGATTATTTGGAGGTTGGGAGTTGTGGAAAATTTATTGAAAGTGTTTTTTTTCAGGTATTTGAAGAACTGTTTTCTCAAAATACAGATGGCACTCTGCCAAAATTTTTATAAAATTTGCGGAATAATAAAATGGGATAAAAATTTTAAGTAGTTTTAAAAGTTCGAATAAATGATTTTAATTCCTACCAAAATGCGTACCACTTTTCAAAATGTAAGAAAATGGTTTTAAAATCCCTTGTAGGATACTTAATGAGTTATCGGTGGGTGAAGTTCGGTAGTTCATTAGGTATTCTACGGGATCATGTCATGCCTTACAGAGGGGTGAGGTGTGACATGTTTTATTGGTATCAGAGCATGGTTTTGCAATAAATTTTGACTATGTATGTAAATATTTCTTTGATAAGTACAACTGCTCAAGTGTCTTTAATTGATACATATGACATATTTACATCATGAATATACACTAACTGAGGTTAACCTCTTTGTGTTTAATCTCAGGAAGTAGAAATTTTTGAGAAACGGAATGAAAGAGGGAGATCATTCCATGGAACAATCTGTTGAGGCTGAGGTTCAAAGGTTAGCCCCAGCACTCCAGAATGTGAGTGGGTCAGCCACTCCAGCTCTTACTCCAGCACTGCAGTTTCCTGCTCAGTTTGCACAGCAGATGGCTGCGTTTTTGAACAAATGGCGGGAAATGTACCACTTCAAGCTCAGATGCAAATACCTGCAGCACAACCACAGCTCTCAGCTCGACAATATGAAAAATTAATGAAATTTAGGGCCACCGAGTTTAAGGGTACTGTGGATCCACTGGAGGCTGAACAGTTGTTAGAAAGAATGAAAAGGGTACTTAGAAAACTACAGTGTGCCGAAGAATTAAAATTTGAATACTCAATATCTCTTCTACAAGGGGATGCATATGAATGGTAGAAGACCACCCCCAACAGTCTGGTTGAGCCACCTGTGCTGACATGGACAGACTTCCTGAGGGAATTCAGGCAAAAATGAGTTCCTGATGCATATGTAGATATGAAATTGCAACAATTCTTGAGCTTGAAGCAAGGGGACAAAACAATAGCAGAGTATGAGCAGGTGTCACACCTTACCCCTCCGTAAGGCATAACATGATCACGTAGAATACTTAATGAACTACCGAACTTCACCTACCGATAACTCATTAAGTACCCTACAAGGGATTTTAAAACGATTTTCTTACATTTTGGAAGTGGTGAGCATTTTAGTGAGAATTAAAAAGTCATTTATTCAAGCTTAAATACTAGTAAAAATTTTGTCCATTTTAAATTTTGCGGCAATTTTTATAAAAATTTTGACAGAGTTTTGTTTGAAAACTGGAGTAAATAGTTCTTCAATTACCTAAAAAAAACACTTCCAAAAATATTTCATAACTCCCAACCTTCAATAACTCAACCAACTCAGTTCAACACACTTCAAAATAATTTCACAATACAAAACAAGATTTCTCATCTCAAAATATTTAATATCTCCATTCACAAGCATAAAATGAGAAATTCATAAGCACCAATATTAAATTTACAGAAGAAAATCCAAAAAATATTATTACAATTTATTTACAACTGCTCAACTACATTGATACATACAACATTTCCATATTTACATCAAAATTATCTACAAGGGGATAAAATAATACCCGTACAAAAGCTTGATGTGATCTTCAACTCAGTAGCAGCTCACTCTGCTGTTTTTTCCTTGCACTTATCTGCGATAGCAAAATAAGCCATCGCTGAGTATAAAAATACTCAGTGGTGCACAATAAAAATTTAAAATGCCATAAATAAATCATTCATTGCCAAACATACTTTAAATATTTCTCAATCACATTTCACAAATATCCAAGTTCATAATAACACCATTTTGTCAAATAATCTATTAAACACAGTTTAGTCAAACAATTTCATAAACACAGTGTTGCCAAAGTCATACACAACTTAAGCCATGACACAAAATTTCTGATCAATGCCGTGTTGTACACCACGACAAAGCAATCTCAACCCCATTAATCGAAACCAATGAGGGAGGTGGCTAGCTAGCTAATGAGTACTCATCCGATCTACAACCTCAATTGGCAAGCCAGAGAGGGAGGAAAATAAACGATCTCAACCCCATAAATGTAGGAGGAATAATAAGTAACTGTCATGCTAAGTGTGAATCAAAAATCCATTTCAAACATTTCATTCAAATATTGCATATAAAAATCAAATCAATTTCCAAAGTTACTATTTGATCACAAGGTGGCAACACAAAAGTTCATAAATTCATAATGCGTATTAAATCAATTTTTCAAGGATAAAATGCTTAAATAGGGTTTATTGTGCACAAACCTCAAGCGAGTCGTCCCTTAGTCTCGACTCGGTTCCTCGGGTTCCTTCCCGATATTCTTTTCAACTGAACACACAATTTTACAATATTTCAGTACTAGAACTTAACATAAATCCAAAATAAATTTAGCTTCACAACTACCTAGCTCTAACGTGCTAAATTCGACATTCTTTAAATTTTGTGTTTCGGGTTACTATTCACTGCACTATTCAAGTTAAATTATTGACTTTTTAAGGCTTAATAGGTATGAGAACTCCAACTTCACCCACATACCACATTTTGGTCATTAAACTTGTTGGTTTTGGTCATTTTCTCAAAGCTTAGGTCATTTTGGCAAAATTGCCAATTTTCAGTTTTGGTGCTCCGAAGTTGCACTGTTCCATTGGTCAATCTACTGTTGGAATTTGGCAAAACTTCCTTCATAGAAAATGTTCCTTATTGTCTTAAGTGTATTCTCATTTTTAGATCACCCCAATCGGAGTTTTGTGGCTCATGTTATAGCCAAAATACAGTTACTGTTCATGTGCACTATTCATACTGCAACTATGGTTCTAGCAGGTTTTTGATCCAACTTTGTTCACTAATTTGATCAAGTTAAGTTCATAATTTGGTCTAACTTTCTTCATATGAAATGTTCTACTATGTCTTAGGTTTCCATCGGTTTAAGAATCACCTAAATCCGAATTTTCTAGAGAGAGTTATAGCCATTCAAACATTACTGCTCAAATGGCAATTCTGCAGAGTTGCAGGTTTAATAACTCAACTTTGTTCAATAATTTGACTAGGTTAATGGCATAATTTGGGGTGGTGTTCTTCATGAAAGTTTTAGGTCTATATCTCATCTAATCACTGGAAGAATTTCAGGTCAATTTGACCTGTCTAGCTTGAGTTATGACCAAATGAACAGTTACTGTTCATTTGGTCAGTTTGTGCAGTGGCAGCCTGCTCTCATTTCACTTTGGTCAATTGGTTCACTAAGTTTTGGTCAGTTTTTTGCCATGGTTCCTTAATGAAAATTGTGCTATTTTATGTCTATTTTCATCTCCAATTGGTGGCATATCAATTGGGCTTGTAAAATTCCCGTTTTGGTCCTTCAAAGTAGGTTTGGTCATGCTGCTAGCAGCATGACCAATTGACCTACGAATTTTTCTTCCATTCTAACACTTCCCATTCATTTCCTTTGGTCATTATTGACTATTTTTCAGTTCACAATTGTTCAAAGATATCAATTATGCATTTCTCCAAAATTTGGTTCACAAACCCTAACATTCAAACCCTAACTCACTCATTCAATCACAATTGGTGCATTTCCATCTTAACACCATACTAATGTAAGTTTATTAACATCTTTAATTCCCTTTAAACACATCAACCCATACCAATCATACTCCCATCAACCAGGCCAAAATTTCAGTTTAGTCCTTCTCCCATGATTTTATTTCATTTCATAATTTCTAAGCTCATTTCAATCATCACACATGCATTTAAATGGAAGAATAAGGAGTTTAACATACTAACCTCAATTTAAAGCTTCAAATCTCTCTCTTAGCCCTTCTTTCTTCTTGTAGTCTTCTTCCCAAGTTACAATATCAAGCTCTAATGAAGTTTTTATGAGGGTTATTAAGGTTGGATAAGGAGAAATTAAGCTTAGTGTAAGCTTAAGGGAAGGATTTTCATGGAGGAAGTGTGGGAAGAAAGTGGGCGGCACCAAGGAAGAAGAAAATAAGGTTTTTCTTTTTTTTTTTTTCTTTTCTTTAATCTTATCCCTTTTAGAAGACCAAAAATTTCAAATTAATAAATAACTTAATTAATTTCTTATTGACATCATTCATGATGTCATCACCTTTGACTTTTCCATCTTCTTCTTTTTCTTTTTCTTTTTTTTCTATTTTTCTATTAGTTCTTTAATTTAATTCTCGATTCTGAAATTTTCTTTTCTCCAATTTTATTTGACAGTTAGGTCAGGAGTCAGCTCTCGGGGTCAATTGACCAAATTGCCCCTCGCCGGTTCATCCCGGTTTGCAAATAATTTCATATTTCTTTCGGCTCCCTGACCTAATTATTTGACTGGCTGAACAGTTCTTTTTCGTGATTTTCTCTTTTCCACTATGTTCATAAGGGTCCTAAAGACCGCAACGTCATATTTTACAGTTCGAAATTTGAGTTTAAAATGACTTCTCAGTCGTTCCCGAGGAGGTTACCCATCGCCATGACTCTCAGCTCGTTTAACTTCTTATGTTCTGTTTTTCTTACTTATACTTAACCAATTGGAAATCACTAATTATTAGTGTTTATGGTTTCTCTAGTTGTCTTAAGTATGGTTCTAATCCCCTTAATTGTCCGAACCGACACCGGTCACCGAAACAGTGAAATATACCAGGCTATACAAATAGGGGTGTTACAATTCTCCCCCCCTTAAATAAATTTCGTCTCAAAATTTTACAGTATCAATCTCACGAGCAGTGTGGGTGTTGTCTCCTCATGTCCTCCTCTCGTTCCCAAGTAGCCTCCTGGCCCGAATGATGGTTCCACAGCACTTTTACCAATGGTATCTGCTTGTTCCGTAGCTGCTTCACCTCATAAGCCAGAATCTTTATGGGTTCTTCTTCATATGTGAGGTTTGGATTCACTTCAATTTCTTCTACTAGTAGTACATGAGATGGGTCTGATCAATACCTCCTCAACATAGATACATGAAAGACGTTATATATCTTCTTCAACTCTGGAGGTAATGCCAAACGATAAGCCAAAGGACCCACTCTTTCCAATACCTCATATGGCTCAATAAAACGAGGACTTAGTTTCCCCTTCCTGCCGAATCTCATAATCCTCTTCCAAGGAGAAGCCTTGAGGAAAACTTTCTCACCCACTGCATACTCAATATCCCTTCTTTTCAAATCAACATAGGACTTCTGATGGTCTGATGCAGTTTTAAGTCGATCTTTGATCACCCTAATTTTCTCTTCAGTCTGTTGAACAATTTCGGGTCCAATCATTTTTCTTTCACCCACGTCATCCCAACACAATGGGGTTCTACATTTCCTGCCATACAAAGCTTCATATGGAGGCATCCCAATGCTTGATTGGTAGCTGTTATTGTAAGCAAACTCAATCAAAGGCAAGTGTGTATCCCAACTACCCTCAAACTCAATCACACAAGCCCGTAGCATGTCCTCCAAGATTTGAATTACCCTCTCAGACTAGCCATCTGTCTATGGGTGGAATGCAGTACTGAAGTTCAATCTAGTTCCTAGGGCTCTCTGAAGACTACCCCAGAATCTAGAAGTGAACCTAGGATCTCTGTCTGATACAATGGATACTGGCACTCCATGAAGCCTCACAATCTCATCGATGTACAACCTGGCCAATCTGTCTAAACTGTAGTCCATTCGGACGGGCAAAAAATGAGCAGACTTAGTTAGTCTATCGACAATGACCCATACTGCATTATGACTCTTCTGTGTCTTTGGAAGTCCCATCACAAAATCCATAGTTATTCTTTCCCATTTCCATTCTGGCACTGACCGTGGATGTAATAACCCAGTTGGTACTTGATGCTCTACCTTTACTTGCTGACAAGTTAGGCATCTGGAAACAAACTCTGCCACGTTTCTTTTTAAACCCATCCACCAGTAATGCTCCTTTAGCCCTCTATACATTTTTGTACCACCAAGGTGCATAGCAAAAGGAGACTCATATGCTTCCTTCAAAATGATTTGCCTCAAATCAACTTCATTAGGAACACATATTCTGCCCTGGTGTAGCAGTAAACCATCATCTCTGATTGAGAACTCTGGTTTCTTGCCCTGCCGAACTTCTTCCAACAGCTTCTGATACTTTTCATCATTCTGAGCAGCCATTCTAATCTGATCAATCAACACTGGCTGTACATGCCATGCAACTGCTATCTGCTCCTCATCATTAATATCTAAACTGGCATGTAATGATCTCAACTCATGTACTAAAGACAAAAGAGTAACCCGTAGACTTGCCATAGTCTTGCGACTTAGGGCGTCAACCACAACATTAACTTTCCCTAGCTGATAGTATATCAGACAATCATATTCTTTTATCAATTCTAACCATCTCCTCTGTCTCAAGTTCAACTCTTTCTGGGTGCCCAAATACTTCAAACTCTTATGATCTGTGTAGATGTAGCATTTCTCCCCATACAAATAATGTCTCCAGATCTTAAGAGCAAACACAATTGCTGCAAGCTCCAAATCATATGTTGGATAATTCCTCTCATGCGGTTTCAGCTGGCGTGATGCATAGGCAATGACATTTCGATCTTGCATCAACACACAACCTAACCCATTATGAGAAGCATCGCTGTAAACTGTATATTCTTTACCCGATGTAGGTAAAGTTAGGAATGGAGCCTCAGTCAAACATCTTTTCAATTCATCAAAACTTTGTTGGCATTTGTCCGTCCACTGAAATTTCACATCCTTTCTAAGCAACTTGGTCAATGGAGATGCCAACATGGAGAATCCCTTCACAAATCGACAGTAGTATCCGGCTAAACCCAGAAAACTGCGAATCTCTGTGACATTTCTGGGTGGCTTCCAATTAAGGACAGCTTCAATCTTGCTAGGATCTACCTTAATACCCTCTGCGGATACTATGTGCCCCAAAAAGGATATCTCCTTCAGCCAAAATTCACATTTTGACAATTTGGCGTATAGCTGTTTCTCCCTCAAAATCTGCAGTACAATCCGCAGATGTCTATCATGCTCTTCTACATTCCTCGAATAGACCAATATATCATCGATAAATACCACAACAAACTGGTCGAGGTATGGTCTGAAGATAGTGTTCATCAGATCCATAAAAGCAGCCGGAGCATTAGTTAACCCGAATGGCATGACCAAGAACTCATAATGGCCATAACGGGTTCTGAAGGCAGTTTTTGAAATACTCTACTCTTGTACTTTCAGCTAATAATAACCTGATCTCAGGTCAATTTTGGAGAATACAGCTGCACCCCTTAACTGATCAAACAAGTCATCAATGCGGGGTAATGGATATCTGTTCTTTATTGTCACCTTATTCAACTGTCGATAGTCAATACACAAACGGAGAGTGCCATCTTTCTTCTTTACAAACAACACTGGCACTCCCCAAGGTGACACACTAGGGCGGATAAAGCCCTTGTTAAGCAATTCTTGCAATTGCACTTTCAATTCTTTTAGTTCTGCTGGTGCCATTCTGTATGGTGTTATAGAGATTGGGTCCACACCAGGCATAACATCAATTTCAAACTGCACTTCTCTTTTTGGAGGTAATCCTGGCAATTCTTTAGGAAATACATCCGGAAAGTCACATACAGTAGGAATGTCCCTTAGTGCTGGACTCCCCACTTGGGTGTCTATCACATGTGCCAAGTACGCCTCACACCCTTTTCTAATCATTTTTCTGGCCAGTGCAGCTGAAATGATGTTTGAAGGCAATAACTGCCTCTCCCCATGTATTACTACATCACCATACTAAGGGAGACCAAAAGTGACATCTTGATCTGATCAATCGTAGCATGATGCCTGGCTAACCAATCCATGCCCAAGATAATGTCATAATCTCTGAAGGGCATTTCAATTAAATCAGACAAAAAAGTGTGTCCTTGGATCACCAAAGGACAGTCCCTATATAGCCTATTTACCCTGACCTCCTGGCCTAATGGACTAGTTACTAGCACATCATAATCCATTGGTACACACTGAATAGCAGTAGAACACATCACACTAGCCCTAACATATGAATGTGTGGAGCCAGGATCAAATAACACATACACATCTTGGTCAAGGATGGAGAAAATACCAGCTACAACATCTGATGTTTCAGCCTCTTCCCTTTGACACATGGTATACACTCTAACTGGTGCGCCACTGGATCTTTGGTGGTTAACGGTGCTCGACTTCGGGGTGTTACGGGACCCTACTCTGCCTCTACCTCTAGCAACTGATGGTGACCCTCTAGGTGCAGAGACTTGGGTTGATCCTTCAGATGTGGCAGAAGATCTAGACCGGCGCAGACTATTGCAATCCTTAGCTAAATGTCCGCTTCCTCCACAGTTTAAAACATGCACCAGTGGCCTTGAAACAAACCCCTCAATGAGTTTTACCACAAGTTTCGCACTGCCGTACTGATAGAGCTCCTCTGGATGCTGGTTGGGTCTGCTGACCAGACCGGAGTGGTCTTTGGCCAGAAAATCTGCCTCTGCCAGATTTACGGGAGCTAGATCCCCCAAACTGTTTCCTCTTGCCAGAACCACTTTCAGATGCTTGTCCAGTAGTCTTTTCAGCCTTCTCTTGAGGACCCTTCTTTACTGCCCCTTCGGATTCTATCCTTTCTAATTCCAAAGCTTGTGAGATCAATTCAGCAAAATTCTGATGTCTGAAACCCACAACTTGCATTCTCAGACTCTGCCTTAGCCCGGACTCAAACCTCTTGCATCTGTCTCTGGGGGTGGAGACTAAGCTTCCAGCATAGTGGCTTAACCTTGAGAAATCTCTCTCATATTCTGCTACAGTTCGGTTCCCTTGTTTCAAACTCAAGAATTCTTGTAACTTCATGTCCACATATGCATCAGAAACCCATTTCTGTCTGAATTCCCTCAGGAAGTCTGCCCATGTCAGCACAAGTGGCTCAACCAGGCTGTGGGGGATGGTCTTCCTGTAACACCCTCCCGGTAGCAACTCTGTACATTCTACTGTTCTGGTGACCAGTGTCGGTCCGGACAGCTAGAACGTTCGAAAAAATATTTAAACTAAAGTGAGGAACCATAATTAACTTAAATATTAATAAGAAAAATTTAGGAAAAATTTTAGAAATAAAATACAACCAAGTTAAATGAGCCGGTGCCCAAGCGATGGGTAACCCAGAGGGAAGTTGCGGTTCTCGCAACTAGGAGCCCTAGACCCGAGGAAAAATTCATAAAATAATTTTTGGGACTCCAGAGAAGGGTCATTGAGGTTCCTATGGCATTAGAATGCCAAGAAAATATTTAGGAAAATTTTTCAATCAGTACAGACAATTTTGACCCGTTAAGCCGAACGGAGGGCATTTTGGTCATTTCGCCTTCAGAGACGATTTTTGGCCGACTTGTCCAGTTGAGTAAATAATTATTATGACATAAAATGTGAATAAATATTGCTAAAAATTAAATTGAAAATAAGTAGAGAAGAAAAGAATAGAAAATGAGAAAAAAAGGCATTTATGACATCATTATGATGTCATTTGAAGTTCCCTCCAATCACAATTAAACAACCAACTAATTAACTAATAAAAAGAGGAAATTCATGCCCTAGACCCAACCTCCATTAAAACCTCAAGCAAGCTCCATTTCTCTCTTTTTTTCACCATAAATCTTCCTACTCTATTCACTAAAAACTTATCTATACCTCTTGGGAAGTGTTTGGCAGCCTAGAAAAGGAAAGAAAGTGAAGATTAAACTTGGAAAATTCTGCCCTACAAGAGGTTAGTGCCTATTTATATTTATACTTCTTTTATTCCATATTAAGGACTTAAAATAAGTAAGGAATTGTGAATTAAATGAATGAAATTTATGTTTATGTACTCCTTGAATTTTGGCAGCCCTAAGGAAGGGATAAGAGTGATTGTTTTGATGGACTTAGAGTAGACTAAAGATGATGTTTAAGGTATATATACACATGTATAATGAATTGGTGTGCTAACTAGGGTAATTGGTGTAAACCGTGAATTTGAGCTAGGGTTTGGGAGTGAAAATTGGACTTGGCTTATGAAATTGTTAAAGTACATTCTAATGGTCAATTAGTGACCATTTGGGGTAAGTTGACCATAATTTGGAGTGAGCTATAGCATGGCAAACTGAAATGGGTAGGCTGCCTAGTGACAACAGCAGGGAGGCTGTGAGTCCAGCCTGTTTGGACTGCCATATCTTTGGCTGTGTATGTTCAATTGGTGTTTAGCCAATTGGACATGAAACTAGACTTATAATTGCACAATTTTGCTGAAGAAATAATGCTCAAAAGACCAAAGCAAGTGGACCAAAAGTTGGCCCCAATCCGGATACCCTGCAAGCAAATTCTGCAGAATGACCAAATGAATAGTACTGTTCATTTGGCCATAACTCACTGTAGAATGGTCCATTTGACCTGAAATTTTTACAGCAACAAGATGAGATATAGAAAAACAACTTTCATGAAGAAACCTACCCCAAATTATGACCAAAACCTATTCAACAAGGCAGTGGCAGTCACTGTTCATTGTACTGTAGATTTGGTAGATTCTGCAGATTGGAAATCCGGCCAGCTGTGGTTTTTGGACCATATCTGGAGCTACAAAACTCCAAATGGAGTGATTCAAAAAAAGAAATTCAACTAGACAAAATAAGGAACAACTTTCATGTTTACCATTTCCTCAAATTTCCAATGTAACGGTCCCTAATGGAACAGTAAACTTATGGTACAAAAACTGAAAATTCTGCCCCTTAGTGCTAAGCTTGGAAATGGATTTGGTGATTAATTCCAACAAGTTTTAAATGCAAAATGTGGTACATTGGGAGTGTTAAAACCAATGCACCTATTTTCTATCCAAAAGTCAACATTTTTGTTGACTAATGAAGTGAATAGTGACACCAAAACTTGAAATTCACAAATTGAAGAATTTTAAAGTATCAAATGCCCTAGTATACCTAACAAGATTGGTTTGGATAGTTTGGCATGCCAATAGGGTTCAGTTAGCAGTACTGCACATGGCATTATGCCATTCTGTGATTTTATGGCTTTAGCCATTTTGATATTGTGTTGGGACTTAGCCTTGTGCCTATTGTTATTTACAGCTTGTTAGCTGTTCTGATGCACACCGTGAGATACATATGTGACCGATGGTGTGACGGCCCGAGGTACTTGATACCCAGTGCCAGTTTACCCGTTTATCCAGTCTAGTCGTCCAGTATAGGTTACTTGGGCAACTAAATGAATGAAAATGGACAAAGTTAAAGAAATAAATAAATATAACAAATGCAAAACAAATAAGACATATACATTCAATACATATTTATTTTCTGCTATTTTCTTTTATTTTATTATTGCACCACTAAGCATCATTGCTTAGCGCGTTGCTTTTGCCACGCGTAGGTTCCGGAGATACTGATCGTGAGCCCAGTAGACCGCAGACTGGGTGAGTCCATCCTGCAGCTCTGCATAGTGTCCGTGTCAGCTCACCTTCTACAGTGCATTGGTAGGACACTAGATTTCATTTTGGTATTTTGTAACTAACTTTTATTTTCTCATATGTAATTGAACTTATGTATTGTATTTTGATGTTTATGTAAATAATGAGAATTGTGTTTGTGAATGGAAAACATGATTATCACATGAGATGAATGATTGAGAAATGAAATTGAAAAATATTGAGATTGTGATATTGGAGTTTGAGATGATTGAATATGATTATTAGAAGTGTTTTTCACAGGTTCCGAAGAACTGTTTTCTCCATTTTTAGCCGGTACTTTGCCGGATTTTCTTTAAAAATTTTCGAAACCTCAAATAAATTATAATGTTAAATAAATGACTTAAATGAATTATATTTCACAAGTTATATTTAAAAATTATGATTAAAAATTAATTAAGGTAAAATAGAGTGTGCCGGTACATCGTGTGACATTGCTTACTCGGATATACTGTACACGGGTAAGGGGTGTCACACTTCCACCATCCATATGCATCCCCTTGGAGAAGAGATACTGCATACTCAAACTTCATCTCTTCCGTGCATTGCAGCTTTCTAAAAACCCGTTCCATTCTTTCCAACCACTGTTCTACTTCCAGTGGATCCACAGTGCCTTTAAACTCAGTGGCCCCAAATTTCATCAACTTTTCATCTTTGAGGCAGTGTGGTTGTGCTCTACAGTCTTGGCATCTGAGCTTGGGGTAGCACATTACCCACCATTTGCTGAAAGAAGGCAGCCATCTGCTGCATAAATTGAGCAGGAAACTGCGGTCTTTGGGCGAGAGCCGGAGTGGTGACCCACTCACGTTACGAGTCTTTGGGGCTTCCCCTTGAACCTCAGCCTCAACAGATTGTTCTTCGGAATGATCTCCTCCTTCCATTCCATTTTCTCAAATTTTCTACTTCCTGTGATCAAACACAAGGAGCTTGACCTCCGTTAGTGCATATTCATGATGTAAATATGTCATATGTATCAATTAAAGACACTTGAGCAGTTGTGCTTGTCAATAAAATATTCATAAACATAGTCAAAATTTATTGAAAAAAATATGCTCTGATACCACTAAAACATGTCACACCTTACCCCTCCGTAAGGCATAACATGATCCCGTAGAATACTTAATGAACTACCGAACTTCACCGACCGATAACTCATTAAGTACCCTACAAGAGATTTTAAAACGATTTTCTTACATTTTGGAAGTGGTGAGCATTTTAGTGAGAATTAAAAAGTCATTTATTCAAACTTAAATACTAGTAAAAATTTTGTCCATTTTAAATTTTGCTGCAATTTTTATAAAAATTTTAACAGAGTTCTGTTTGAAAACTAGAGTAAACAGTTCTTCAATTACCTAAAAAAAACACTTCCAAAAATATTTCACAACTCCCAACCTTCAATAACTCAACCAACTCAGTTCAACACACTTCAAAATAATTTCACAATACAAAACAAGATTTCTCATCTCAAAATATTTAATATCTCCATTCACAAGCATAAAATAAGAAATTCATAAGCACCAATATTAAATTTACAGAAGAAAATCCAAAAAATATTATTACAATTTATTTACAACTGCTCAACTACATTGATACATACAACATTTCCATATTTACATCAAAATTATCTACAAGGGTATAAAATAATACCCGTACAAAAGCTTGATGTGATCTTCAACTCAGTAGCAGCTCACTCTGCTGCTTTTTCCTTGCTCTTATCTGCGACAGCAAAATAAGCCATCGTTGAGTATAAAAATACTCAGTGGTGCACAATAAAAATTTAAAATGCCATAAATAAATCATTCATTGCCAAAAATACTTTAAATATTTCTCAATCACATTTCACAAATATCCAAGTTCATAATAACACCATTTTGTCAAATAATCTATTAAACACAGTTTAGTCAAACAATTTCATAAACACAGTGTTGCCAAAGTCATACACAACTTAAGCCATGACACAAACTTTCCAATCAATGCCGTGTTGTACACCACGACAAAGCAATCTCAACCCCATTAATCGAAACCAATGAGGGAGGTGGCTAGCTAGCTAATGAGTACTCATCCGATCTACAACCTCAACTGGCAAGCCAGAGAGGGAGGAAAATAAACGATCTCAACCCCATAAATGGAGGAGGAATAATAAGTAACTGTCATGCTAAGTGTGAATCAAAAATCCATTTCAAACATTTCATTCAAATATTGCATATAAAAATCAAATCAATTTCCAAAGTTACAATTTGATCACAAAGTGGCAACACAAAAGTTCATAAATTCATAATGCGTATTAAATCAATTTTTCAATGATAAAATGCTTAAATAGGGTTTATTGTGCACAAACCTCAAGCGAGTCGTCCCTTAGCCTCGACTCGGTTCCTCGGGTTCCTTCCCGATATTCTTTTCAACTGAACACACAATTTTATAATGTTTCAGTAGTAGAACTTAACATAAATCCAAAATAAATTTAGCTTCACAACTACCTAGCTCTAACGTGCTAAATTCGACGTTCTTTAAATTTTGTGTTTCGGATTACTATTCACTGCACTATTCAAGTCAAATTATTGACTTTTTAAGGCTTAATAGGTATGGGAACTCTAACTTCACCCACATACCACATTTTGGTCATTAAACTTGTTGGTTTTGGTCATTTTCTCAAAGCTTAGGTCATTTTGGCAAAATTGCCAATTTTCGATTTTGGTGCTCCGAAGTTGCACTGTTCCATTGGTCAATCTACTGTTGGAATTTGGCAAAACTTCCTTCATAGAAAATGTTCCTTATTGTCTTTAGTGTATTCTCATTTTTAGATCACCCCAATCGAAGTTTTTTAGCTCAAGTTATAGCCAAAATACAGTTACTGTTCACTTGCACTGTTCATACTGCAACTATGGTTCTGGCAGGTTTTTGATCCAATTTTGTTCAGTAATTTGATCAAGTTAAGTTCATAATTTGGGCTAACTTTCTTCATATGAAATTTTCTACTATGTCTTAGGTTTCCATCGGTTTAAGAATCACCTAAATCCGAGTTTTCTAGAGAAATTTATAGCCATTCAAACATTACTGCTCAAATGGCAATTCTGCAGAGTTGCAGGTTTAATAACTCAACTTTGTTCAATAATTTGACTAGGTTAATGGCATAATTTGGGGTGGTGTTCTTCATGAAAGTTTTAGGTCTATATCTCATCTAATCACTGGTAAAATTTCAGGTCAATTTGACCTGTCTAGCTCGAGTTATGACCAAATGAACAGTTACTGTTCATTTGGTCAGTTTGTGCTGTGGCAGCCTGCTCTCATTTCACTTTGGTCAATTGGTTCACTAAGTTTTGGTCAGTTTTTTGCCATGGTTCCTTAATGAAAATTGTGCTATTTTATGTCTATTTTCATCTCCAATTGGTGGCATATCAATTGGGCTTGTAAAATTCCCGTTTTGGTCCTTCAAAGTAGGTTTGGTCATGCTGCCAGCAGCATGACCAATTGACCTACGAATTTGTCTTCCATTCTAACACTTCCCATACATTTCCTTTGGTCATTATTGACCATTTTTCAGTTCACAATTGGTCAAAGATATCAATTATGCATTTCTCCAAAATTTAGTTCAGAAACCCTAACTCATTTAATCACAATTGGTGCATTTCCATCTTAACACCATACTAATGTAAGTTTATTAACATCTTTAATTCCCTTTAAACACATCAACCCATACCAATCATACTCCCATCAACCAGCCCAAAATTTTAGTTTAGTCCTTCTCCCATGATTTTATTTCATTTCATAATTTCTAAGCTCATTTCATTCATCACACATGCATTTAAATGGAAGAATAAGGAGTTTAACATACTAACCTCAATTTAAAGCTTCAAATCTCTCTCTTAGCCCTTCTTTCTTCTTGTAGTCTTCTTCCCAAGTTACATTATCAAGCTCTAATGAAGTTTTTATGAGGGTTATTAAGGTTGGGTAAGGAGAAATTAAGCTTAGTGTAAGCTTAAGGGAAGGATTTTCATGGAGGAAGTGTGGGAAGAAAGTGGGCGGCACCAAGGAAGAAGAAAATAAGGTTTTTCTTTTTTTTTTTTGTTTTCTTTTCTTTAATCTTATCCCTTTTAGAAGACCAAAAATTCCAAATTAATAAATAACTTAATTAATTTCTTAGTGACATCATTCATGATGTCATCACCTTTGACTTTTCCATCTTCTTCTTTTTCTTTTTTTTTTCTATTTTTCTATTAGTTTTTTAATTTAATTCTCGATTCTGAAATTTTCTTTTCTCCAATTTTATTTGACAGTTAGGTCAGGAGTCAGCTCTCGGGGTCAATTGACCAAATTGCCCCTCGCCGGTTCTTCCCGGTTTGCAAATAATTTCATATTTCTTTCGGCTCCTTGACCTAATTATTTGACTGGCTTAACAGTTCTTTTTCGTGATTTTCTCTTTTCCACTGTGTTCATAAGGGTCCTAAGGACCGCAGCGTCACATTTTACAGTTCGAAATTTGAGTTTAAAATGACTTCGCAGTCGTTCCCGAGGAGGTCACCCATCTCCATGACTCTCGGCTCGTTTAACTTCTTATGTTCTGTTTTTCTTATTTATACTTAACCAATTGGAAATCACTAATTATTAGTGTTTATGGTTTCTCTAGTTGTCTTAAGTATGGTTCTAATCCCCTTAATTGTCCGGACCGACACCGATCACCGAAACAGTGAAATATACCAGGCTATACAAATAGGGGTGTTACAGCAGGACTTTTTAAGGCTAAGCCACTATGTGGGAAGCTTAGTCTCCACTCCCAGAGACAGATGTAAGAGGTTTGAGGCTGGGTTAAGGCCTAGCTTAAGAATGCAAGTTGTGGGATTCAGATATCAGAATTTTTCTGAGTTGATTTCACAGGCCTTAGAACTAGAAAGGATAGAATTAGACGGGGCAGTGAAGAAGGGTGCACCAGAGAAAGAGAAGACTAAAAAGACTACTGGACAAGCACCTGAAAGTGGTTCAGGGAAGAGAAAATAGTCTGGACGATCTAGCTCTCGCAGATCTGGTAGAGGCAGATTCTCTGGCCAAAGACCACCCCGGTCTGGTCAGTAGACCCAGCAAGCACCCCGAGGAGCTCTATCAGTACGGCAGTGTGAAACTTGTGGTTGAACACACAGTGGGGTTTGTTTCAAGGCCACAGGTGCATGTTTTAACTATGGAGGGAGCAGACATTTCGCCAAGGATTGTACTAGTCCACGCCGATATGGACCTTCTGCTATATCTGAGGGATCAGTGCAAGTCTCTGCACCTAGAGGGTCACAACCAGCTGATAGAGGTAGAGGCAGAGGTAGGGGTCCTGGTAACACTCCTAGAAGTCAAAGTACTGTTAACCAACCAGTACCCAGTAGCGCACCAGTCAGAGTGTATACAATGCATCAGAGGGAGGAGGCTAAAATATCAGACGTAGTAGCTGGTATTTTCTCCATCCTTGACCAAGATGTACATGTGTTGTTTGATCATGGCTACACACATTCATATGTCAGTGCTAGTGTGATGTGTTCTACTGCTATTCAGTGTGTACCAATGGACTATGATGTGCTAGTAACTAATCCATTAGGCCAAGAGGTCAGGGTAAATAGACTATATAGGGATTGTCCTCTGGTGATCCAAGGACACACTTTTCTGTCTAATTTGATTGAAATGCCCTTCAGAGATTATGGCATTATCTTGGGCATGGATTGGTTAGCCAAGCATCATGCAATGATTGACTGTAGACTTAAGACAGTCACTTTTGGTCTCCCACAATATGGTGATGTAGTAATACATGGGAAGAGGCGGTTATTATCATCAAACATTATTTCAGCTGCACTGGACAGAAAAATGATTAGGAAGGGGTGTGAGGCGTACTTGGCACATGTGATAGACACCCAAATGGGTAGTCCAGCATTAAGGGACATCCCTACGATATGTGAATTAAGGGACATCCCTACGATATGTGACTTTCCAGATGTATTTCCTGATGAATTTTCAGGATTACCTCCAGAAAGAGAAGTGCAGTTTGAGATTGATGTTATGCCTGGTGTGGACCCAATCTCCATAACACCATACAGAATGGCATCCACAGAACTAAAAGAATTGAAAGTGTAGTTGCAAGAGCTGCTTGACAAGGGCTTTATCCACCCTAGTGTGTCACCTTGGGGAGCGCCAGTGTTATTTGTAAAGAAGAATGATAGCACTCTCCGGCTATGCATTGACTATCAGCAGTTGAATAAGGTGACAATAAAGAACAGATACCCATTGCTCCGCATTGATGACTTGTTTGATCAGTTGAGGGGTGCAGCTGTGTTCTCCAAAATTGACCTGAGATCAGGTTATTATCAGCTGAAAGTACAAGAGCAAAGTATTTCTAAAACTGCCTTTAGAACCCGCTATGGCCATTATGAGTTCTTGGTCATGCCATTCGGGTTAACTAATGCTCCGGCTGCTTTTATGGATCTGATGAACACTATCTTTAGACCATACCTCGACCAATTTATTGTGGTATTCATAGATGATATATTAGTTTACTCGAGGACTGCAGAAGAGCATGATAGACATCTGCAGATTGTACTGCACACTTTGAGGGAGAAATAACTATACGCCAAATTATTAAAGTGTGAATTTTGGCTGAAAGAAATATTCTTAGGGAATGTAGTATTGGCAGAGGGTATTAAGGTGGATCCTAGCAAGATAGAAGTTGTCCTTAATTGGAAGCCACCCAGAAATATCATAGAGATTCATAGTTTTCTGGGTTTAGCTGGATATTACCATAGATTTGTGAAGGGATTCTCCATGTTGGCATCTCCATTGACCAAGCTGCTTAGGAAAGATGTGAAATTTCAGTGGACGGATAAATGCCAGCAGAGTTTTGATGAATTGAAGAGGTGTTTGACTGAGGTTCCAGTCCTGACTTTACCTACACCGGGTAAAGAATATAAAGTTTACAGTGATACTTCTCACAATGGGTTAGGCTGTGTACTGATGCAAGATCGAAATGTCATTGCCTATGCATCACGCCAGCTAAAACCGCATGAGAGGAACTATCCGACACATGACTTAGAGCTTGCAGGTATTATGTTTGCTCTTAAGATCTGGAGACACTATTTGTATGGGAAAAAGTGTTACATCTATACAGATCATAAGAGTTTGAAGTATTTAGGCACTCAGAAGGAGTTGAAGTTGAGACAGAGGAGATGGTTAGAGTTGTTAAAAGACTATGATTGTCTGATAGACTATCAGCTAGGGAAAGCTAATGTTGTGGCTGACGCCTTAAGTCACAAAACTATGGCAAGTCTATGGGTTACTCCTTTGTCTATGGTACATGAGTTGAGATCATTACATGCCAGCTTAGAGATTAATGATGAGGGGCAGATAGTAGTTGCATGGCATGTATAGCCAGTGTTGATTGATTAGATCAAAAGGGCTGCTCAGAATGATCAGAAGTATCAGAGGCTATTGGAAGAAGTCCAATAGGGCAAGAAACCAGAATTCTCAATAAGAGATGATGGTTTATTGCTACACCAGGGCAGAATGTGTGTTCCTAATGATGTTGATTTGAGGCAGATCATTTTGAAGGAAGCACATGAGTCTCCTTTTGCCATGCACCCTGGTGGTACAAAAATATATAGAGGGCTAAAGGAGCATTACTGGTCGATGGGTATGAAAAGAGATGTGGCCAAATTTGTTTCCAAATGCCTAACTTGTTAGTAAGTAAAGGTAGAGTACCAAGTACCCGCTGGGTTGTTACATCCACTATTAGTACCAGAATGGAAATGGGAGAGAATAATAATAGATTTTGTGATGGAACTTCCAAGGACACAGAAGAGTCATGATACAGTATGGGTCATTATTGACAGACTGACCAAGTCTGCTCATTTTCTGCCAGTTCAGATGGACTACAGTTTATAAAGATTGGCCAAGTTATACATTGATGAGATTGTGAGACTACATGGAGTGCCAGTATCCATCGTATCAGACAGAGATCCTAAGTTTACTTCTAGATTCTGGGGTAGTCTTCAAAGAGCCCTAGGAACTAGATTGAACTTCAGTACGGCATTCCACCCACAATCAGAGAGGGTAATTCAGATCTTGGAGGACATGCTACGGGCTTGTGTGATTGAGTTTGAGGGCAGTTGGGACACGCACTTGCCTTTGATTGAGTTTGCTTATAACAACAGCTACCAATCAAGCATTGGGATGCCTCCATATGAAGCTTTGTATGGCAGAAAATGCAGAACTCCCCTGTGTTGGGATGAAATAGGTGAAAGAAAGATGATTGGGCCAGAAATTATTCAGCAAACTGAAGAGAAAATCAGATTAATCAGAGACCGACTCAAGGCCGCATCAAACCATCAGAAGTCCTATATTGATCTGAAGAGGCGAGATATTGAGTATGCAGTGGGTGAGAAAGTATTCCTCAAGGTTTTCCCTTGGAAGAAAATTATGAGATTCGGCAGAAAGGGGAAACTGAGTCCTTGCTTCATTGGGCCATATGAGATTCTGGAAAGAGTGGGTCCTTTGGCATATCGGTTGGCACTACCTCTAGAGTTGGAGAAGATACATAATGTCTTTCATGCATCCGTGTTGAGGAGGTATCGATCAGACCCATCTCATGTACTAACGGTAGAAGAAATTGAAGTGAATCCAGACCTTACATATGAATAAGAACCCATAGAGATTCTGGCTTATGAGGTGAAGCAGCTACGGAATAAGCAGATCCCGTTAGTGAAAGTATTGTGGAACCATCATTCGGGCCAAGAGGCTACTTGGGAACGAGCGGAAGACATGAGGAGACAGCACCCACAGCTGTTCAGAGATTGATACCAGGTAAAATTTCAAGACGAAATTTATTTTAAGGGGAGGAGAATTGTAACACCCCTACTTGCAGAGCCTGGTATATTTTACTATTCTGGTGACTGGTGTCAATCCGAATAATTTAGGGGATTAGAACCACACTTAAGACAACTAGATAAGCCCTAAACACAAATAATTAGAAATTGACAATTGGTTAAGTATAAATAAAAAAAAAACAAAACACAAGAAGTTAAATGAGCCGAGAGTCACAGCGATGGGTAACCTTCTCGGGAAGGACTGCGAAGTCGATTTAAACTCAAATTTCGAACCGTAAAATGTGACGCCGCAGTCCTTAGGACTATTGCAAACACAGTGGAAAAGAGAAAATCATGAAAAAGAACTGTTAAGCCAGTCAAATAATTAAGTCAGAGATTCGAAAGAAATATTGAATTATTTGCAAACCGGGTCGAACTGGCGAAGGGCAATTTGGTCAATTGACCCCGAGAGCTGACTCCTAACCTAACTGTCAAATAAAATCAAAGAAAAGAAAATTTCGAAATCGAGAATTAAATTAAAGAACTAATGGAAAAATAAATAAAAAAAAAGAGAAAGAAAAAGGTGAAAGGTGAATGACATCATGCATGACCTCATGCATGATGCAATAACTATTATAATTAATAAATTTATTCAAATTAAATTGTAGTCTTCCATAAGGATTAATTCATAAAAGAAAAGAAAAAAAAAAGACAAAAAGTGTTATCTTCCACAAGTTGCCGTCTCCCATCTCTCATCTCTCCCTCTCCATAAAACCACCATTGAAGCTCATTCTTGAGCTTGAAAACTTCAAGATCCCACCATAGAAAATAGCCTTGACAAAGTTAAAAAGTGTTTGGGGAAATAGAAAACAAGGTCCAAGAAGAAAGAAAGAAGAAAAGAAGAGGTTTGAAGAGGAAAAATTTTCTGCACTAAGGTTAGTAAATTAAACTTAACTTTCTAGTTGAATTAATGGTAATTATAGCATGAAGAACTTAGAAATATGATTAAAATGAAATAAAAACAAGTGTGGATGACTAGAAGTAAATTCGGTCAGCTAGATTTTGCTATGGATATGCTTGTGTTTTGATTGAATTCAATATGTTAGGAAGCTTAATTGAATGTGGAAGTGATGTTGGTATGCTTAGAATTGATTAAATGTAATAAATATGTGTATTAGGGTTTTGGCACCTAGGGTTTCGAAGACAAAAATGTGATAATTTGTTAAATGGTGTGGTTGACCTTGTTTGAGGTGAGAAATGGTCATTTGTGACCAATTGTTGTATGTTGGAAGTGTTAGAACCAATTGGAAATTCGGACTGGTTATGGGTAGTATGCAGGCAGCATGACCAAGGTCCCTTTCAGGGACCAAAATTGAAATTTTACCAACCCAATTGGTGTGAGGCCAACTGGGAATGAAACTAGACACAAAATGACACATTTTTCATTTAGGAATCATGCCCAAAAAGTGACCAAAACCTAGTGAACAAATTGACCAAATCCAAATTAGGCAATCTGACCTATACAAAAATGACCAAATGAACAGTATTTGTTCATTTGGCCATAACTTGGGCTAGGTAGGTTTAAATATCCTGACATTTTACCAGTGGAAAGCTAAGATATAGACCTAAAACTTTCATGAAGAATATAAATCCAAATTATGCCCTTAACCAAGTCATTTGGCTACCCAAAATTGGTGACCTAAAACTGCTAGAACTAGTTTGGTGCCCAGAGATCTGGGTTAAGTCCAATCCGTTAGCCATGATTCAAATGGCTATAACTTGAGCTATAAAACTCTAATTGGAGTGGTTCAAAAAGGAGAATAAAGGTAAGACAATAAGTAACAAATTCTATAAAGAAAACTTAGCCAAATTCTAACAGCAAAATGACCAATGGAACAATGCAACATAAGACACCAAAACTAAAAATTTGCAATTTCGCCTCAAAGACCTAAGTTTTAAGAAAACAACCAAAACCAACAAAATTGGTGACCAAAATGTGGTATGTGAGTATAATTGGAGTTCCCATACCTTTTAAGCATAAGAAAGTCAATATTTTGACTTGAATAGTATCATGAATAGTAACCTCAACATGAAAATTTGCAAGAATATAAGTTTAAACATATTGGAATTAGTTATTGGAATTGTTATGAAGTAAAGATACTAAGACATTATAAATTTTGTATTTCAGCTAAAAAAACTTGGAAGGTCTGAGAGACTGAGTCAAGGCTTAGAGGCGACTCACGTCAGGTTTGTGCACAATAAACCTTATTTGAGCATTTTGTAATTGAAAAATTGATTTGGTATGATTTATGAAAATTTGGTGTTAATCATGAATTGTGTTGCCACTTTGTGAATGAAACTATGACTTTGGAAATTTATCGGATTTCTCATTAATTATTTGAATAAAATGTTTGAAATAGATTTTTTATTCACACTTAGCATGGCAGTGCCTTTAATTCCTCCTCCATTTATGGGGTGAGATCGATTACTTTTCCTCCCTCTCTGGTTTACCAGTTGAGGTTATAGATCGGATGAGTACTCATTTGCTAGCTAACCACCTCCCTCATTAATTTCGATTAGTGGGGTTGCAGATTGCTTTGTTGTGGTGTACAACATGGCATTGATCAGAAATTTTGTGTCATGGCTTAAGTTGTGTATGAATTGGCAACACTATATTTATTAAATGGTTTGACCAAAATTCTGCTATAATGAGTTTTGATAATTTGTGAAATGTAATTGTGAAATATTTAAATTGTGATTTATCAATGAATGTTTTATGTACTGCATTTCAAATCTTTATTGTGCACCACTGAGTATTTTTATACTCAGCGATAGCTTATTTTGCTATCGCAGATAGGAGCAAGGAAAAAGCAGCAGAGTGAACTACTGAACTGAAAAAGTCTTTGTTGATTTTGTATGCGTATTATTTTATATCCAATGTAATTTAGTTTGATGTAAATAAATATTGTTCATATGTATTAATGTAAAGTTGAGCAATTGTATTTATAAATTGTAATAATATTATTTTTGGATTTTATGTCTGTAAATTAAACTTGTAAATGTAAATTAGCTTTATTGAATGCAATGTTGATGGAATTATTTTGAAATGGTTTGATTTGAGAATTTTGAGTTGAATTGAGACTATTAGGAGGTTGGGAGTTGTGGAAAATTTATTGAAAGTATTTTTTTTTTTAGGTATTTAAAGAACTATTTTCTCAAAATACAGACGACACTCTGCCGAAATTTTTAAAAAAATTGCAGAAAAATAAAATGGGACAAAAATTTTAAGTAGTTTTAAAACTTCGAATAAATGATTTTAATTCCTACCAAAGTGCTTACCACTTCCAAAATGTAAGAAAATAGTTTTAAAATCCCTTGTAGGATACTTAATGAGTTATCGGTAGGTGAAGTTTGGTAGTTCAATAGGTATTCTACGGGATCATATCATGCCTTACAAAGGGGTGAGGTGTGACACGTAGCTATAGCAATGGGTGACCTAACGGGAAGCGACTGTAAAGACAGTTGCTTACCCTAGACCCATGGAGAAATCCTGTGAAATAATTTTTGGGACTCCAGTGAATAGTTATTGAGCTTTAGATGACAAAAGAATGCCAAGAAAATGTTAAGAAAATTTTCTAAATCGGTACAGAGAATTTTACTCAACAAGTTAAACGAAGGGCATTTTGGTCATTTCACCTTCAGAGGTGATTTTTGACCAACTTGTCCATTTAAGTAAGTGAGATTTATGATGGAAAATATGAATAAATATTGATAAAAATTTAATTAAATATGAGTAGAGAAAAGAAGAGAATAAAATGAAATTTAATTGGATTTATTACATAAGCATGACATAAGATGATGGAATTAAAAACTTATTAGCCAATCACAATTAAACAAGCTTCACTATAAAAAGCCAAAAATGAGATTAATGAATTAAAAGTCCACCATCTTCTTCTTCTTCTTATGAAGGCTGAACCCCTCTCTCTCTACAATTCCTCCATAGCCGACTCTTCTAAGCTCCAATTTCCCTCGAAAACTCACCATATTTTCCTTAGTCATCTTCATTAAAACTTGCTATTTAACCTTGATTAAGAGCTTGGGAACAAAAAGGAAGGAGAAAACTTAAAGTTTTGGAAGTTGGGATTTGCTCACTAAGAAATTAGTGCCAATTTCCTTATCTCTCTCTTTATATTATATGTTAGAATCATGTATTAAATGATAAATTGTAGAAATTTAACAAAAATATGCATGTTAGGGTACCCCTTGATTTTTGGCAGCCATGGTAGAGAGAAGAGTTACGGTGTTTAATTCAATTTAAACTAAAATTCTAGTTTAATTATGAGAATAAATATGAAGTATGAAGTGAATTACATGTGTTATGTGCAATTGGGAAATTTTGGTTAGGTTTTTGAACCCAAAAATTGGGGTTTTGTGGAATTGATAATGAAATTATGTTCTAATGGTCAATTAGCAACTATTGATAAAGTTTGACAATAAAATGAAGTTTATTGTGGCATTGGATGGTGAATTAGTGTGCTGCCCCTTTTGTGCCAGAAATCCTAAACTTAAGTCTAGTGTGTTTGGGCAGCAATAACTTGACTTGTGTAGCTTCAATTAGTACAAGGCTAATTAGAGGTAAAACTTGGGATATAATGTCACATTTTTTATGGAGAGAACCTACCCAGAAAATCAACTTAAGTTGACCTAAAATTTGCTTAAATTCAGGTAACCAAAATTCTGGACTTGGAAAATGACTAAATAAATAGTGTTTGTTCAAATGGCCATAACTTTGTATAGAGAGGTCCAAATGACCGGATTTTTAAACCCATGGAAATCTTAGACAATGTAGAACAACTTTCATGAAGAACAGAAACCAAAATTCGGACCATAACCAATTCAAATTGCTAGCCAAATTTAGGACATCAAAATTGCCAGAACCAATTTTGCCCAGAAAATCTGGGAATATACCAATCCAGCCAGTTATGGTAAAAATGCCATAACTTGAGCTACAAAACTCCAAATGGAGTGAATCAAAAAGGAAATTAAAGAAGACACATTGAGGAACAACTTTAATGAAGAAAGTTTAGCTAAATTCTCACTGTAGATTGGTCCAATGGAACAGTAAACCTAAGTGACCAAATCTGAAACTTTGAAATAACTTCTAATGAGCTTTGAATTGAAACTGGCAACCAATGCCGACAAATGTAAAACCCAAAATGTGGTATTTTAGTGCAATTAGAATTTGCTTACCTATTAATTATGAAAAAGTCAATATTTTTACATGAATAGTAAGGTGAATAGTAACCACCAATCCTCAAATGCAAAGAATTAAACAATTAACTTTGTAATATGTCATAGTATGCCTAGTATGATTGGTTTGGATACGTTGGTATGCCAATAGGGTTTCGATAGCAGTACTGCATATGGTTTCATGCCATTTCATGATTTATGGCATATAGTGCCATTTTACAATATTATGGCTTTTGGCTATTTTGATACACTTGATATACTTGGCCTTGTGGCCGATGATAATTATAGCTTATTAGCTGTTCTGAAGCACACCTGGCAGATACTTTGTGACCGATGGTGTGATGGCCCAAGATACTTGGTACCCAGTGCCAGTTTAGCTGTTTATTCAGTCCAGTCACTAGTATAGGTTACTTGAGCAACCAAATAAGTCGTAATATCTTATAATCGAATAATGAACACAAAAAGTACTAAAATTAATAATATTATGAATAATTATAAAAAATTAGTTTGCATAAAATAATATCATAATTTTTGTATATTTAATTATTTTAGTTTATTTTTATTTTATATTGGCACCACTAAGCTGTATTGCTTAGCATGTCACTTTTTGCCACATGTAGGTACTGGAGACACAGAGCGAGAACCCAGCAGACCTCAGACTGGGTGAGGGTCAGATTTGCATTGTGTACAGTGTCACTACATCTGCAGTGCATTTTGGTAGGACGCACTGAACTTATTAGTAGTTTTTATATTTTGTAATTAGGTATTCATTTTGTATTGTAAATGATGAACTTTTGTAATTATTACAATTTATGTAAAAAAAATGTAAATGAATATTTTGTTTATATATGAGTAGTAGTTTATTTATTCATGATAAATGAAAATTTGTGAGATTGTGACTTTGATATGAAGTACTGGAATAAAATATGATGAATAATTTTCATTATTTGAGATTATATTGTTGAAAATTTTAACAGGTGGAAATTGATAAATTACTAATAAATTAGGAGAAACTCCGTCGGTTTCTCCGATAAATAAATTAGACTTAATTTGATAAAAATTAAATGCAATTATTAGGAAATGTTATAAGATAAATTAAGGCGCTCCGGTACCGGGTGTGGCATGCCTCGCTTGACTACACTATAAACGGGTAAGGAGTGTCACATTTGGAATGTGAGATTTTATAAGAATTTAATTCATTTGATTTCCTTTTTATTAATTCTCATATTTGAAATGAAAGAATTTAATTCCTTTTAACACAAAAAAATTTTCATTTTAAACCCCCATTTGGAAATTGTAAGCATAATCTATGGCATCGTCTTAAGGTGCATAATTACATGATTTGTTAGCTTGATTTATGGCTTCATATTAGGCTCATAATGGTAATATTATATGTCTGATTATGGTAGAATATTATTGTACATATTTTCCTATCTTTTCTTCATCTCATTGTATAAATAGTCGATCTAATTGTATAGATTTAACAAGTGAAAATATAGCAACTCTTTTCTACTAATGTGGTATCAGAGCACATTGTCAATATCTACTCTATCTGAATTTTGCCCCTATTTTTTCCTTTCTTCTGCTTTTTTTTTTCTATGCTACTTGAAATCAATATTTCTAAATCAAACCTACTCCATTAAACCCGTCTTCCCAACACGTGTAAATTTTGACATCTTTTTTTTTTTTTTTTTTTTACCAAAGTTTTTTCTACAATGGACAAATATGATATTGCAAAGCCAATTACAACTATTTTGACTAGCCCCAATCATAATCTCTGAGTTCAAGGAATGAAAAATTTTCTTATTGGTCGTAAACTCTTGCAAATTGTTACTGGTGATATCACAAAACCTAGTAAGGAACTAGATGAAACTGATTCCAAATTTGCTAATCATCTTGAAGATTGGGATAGTGAAAATCACTAGATCACTTGGATTTGTAATACCTTTGTTCCATCCATTCATATTCAGTTTGTTGATTATGAAACTGCTAAGGAGGTAAGAGATTTCTTAGCTAACTGGTACCGCACTATCAGACTTGCTCACTATTATTAATTATGGACTATTCTTCATCATCTCAAGCAAGAATTCGAACAATCTATGACTGATTTTCTTGCTTAAGTTCATCTGATTTGGAATCAACTATTACAGGCCCAAATCAGTGAAGATCATCTCCTTCTCATTCAAATTCTTATGGCTCTTCACCTTGAATATGAAGCTGTTCGAGCATTCTTACTCTATCGAGCTCCCTTTCCTACAATGGATAATGTTGTTCAGGAAATTATCGTTAAAGAAACCCGTCTTAACCTTAACAAAACTTCACACTTTGAAGCTACTTTTCTACAACTCATTTCTGAAAAACCTAGAAGTCAACTTTATAAGAATTGTAATCAAACTGGTCATGCCTTTTTTAATTACTCTACTATGAAATGCAGATATTGTCATGGTATAGGTCATATTCTTAAAAATTGTCCTACTTGACCTCCATGACCACAGGGTGATTCTTCTAAATCTAAGTTTGTCTAAAAAACTGGACATTTCTCTATTATTGTCGCTAATACTAAGGGTTCTATTTCCATCACAATAAGTGATATGGAGGCTCTTCTCAAACAGATTATCTCTTCCAATTCATCTTGCTCCCCTGTCATGCACTACAAAAAAACAATCAGTTTTGCAACTGATTTTTGTAACCGACTAAAATCGATTGCTATAAGTAACCAATTTTATAACTAATTGTGATTTTAGCTTTTTTTTTTCGTAAAATAGTTAATTTTTAAAAATTTTGCAAACGATTCAAGAATCGTTTGCTAATTCATATTAGAAAAAATCTTAAATATATGATTAGTAACTATTTTTAAAATCGATTGTTATTAATAATCCATTAAGAAATCGGTTGCTAAAATCTATTACAAAATCAGTTGCCAACAACAACCGATTTAAGGAATCAGTTGTTAAATTAAAGAATTATTTTAATTGACTCTAAAGTTAGCAACCGATTTACAATTAGTTGTAAAAGTCGATTGCTATTAGCAATCAATTGCAACTAATTCCTTATTGGTTGTTAATAACAATTGATTTTTGCAACCAATCGTATATTAGTTTCCAAATTTTCTCCTCCAAAAATTCTCGCTCAATTTTTTATTTTTTTTATATGCAATTAATTTGCGAATCGGTTGTTAAAAGCAATCAATTTTTTGCCTAAAAAATTTTCTCTCAAATTTTTGTTTTGTTTTTTTGATTTTCAACCGATTTGCAAATCGATTGCTATTAGCAACCTATTTTTGTAACTGATTAAAATTTGATTTTTTTCCCCCAAAAAATTCTGGCTCATTTTTTTTTTAATTTTGATTTGCAACTAATTTGCGAATCAGTTGCTAATAGTAATATATTTTTGTAACCGATTGCAAATTGATTATAAAATTTTCTTCCTAAAAATTTTTACCTTATTTTTAAAAGAAATTAGCAACCATTACTCATTTTCTTTCTCTCTTTCTTTTTTTTTTTTTTATTTTCTTTGTCATCATTTTCATTCTCATCTATTTTATTCATCATTTTTTTATTCTAATCTATTTTCTTTCTTATCTATTTTCTTTACTATTTTTTGTCATTATTTTTTTCTTCATGTTTTGTATTAGTTTTTAGTAATTTTTTTTATAATATATATACGTGTATATATATATGGTAATTTGTTTTAGTAATTTATCTTATAAATATCTTGTTACATTTAATTTTATTAATTTTTTAGTAATAGTTATTATTAGTAATTTTTTTATAATATTTTTTTATTAATTTTTTAGTACTAATCTTTCTTTAGTAATTTATTATTTTAGTAATTTTTTGAAAATTTTATTTATTTGATTTTTTTATTTGTTATTTGGAATTTTATTTTTTTAATAATTTTTTTAAATTAACAATCAACTTTTTGGTTTCTAAATTAGTTGTAAATAGCAAACGATTTACATAATGGTTGTAAAATTATAAAATTAAAGACACTAAATTTTTTGCAACTGTTTATATTTCAGTTACTATTTAACAATTGATTTCGATTGCTATTAGCAAAAAAAAATTATTTTTTTAAATTTAATTAATTTAACAACTGATTTGGTTATCGGTTGCTATTTGTAACCAGTCTCATTGCAACTAACTGAATCAATTGCTAATCGAAGCAACCCAAATTTAATGGATTAGTAGAGTTAGGTCGGTTGCTAATCCAATTTATTTTGTTATGTCTGTCACCTTAGTTAACTCTTCTTGGCTTTTTAATTCTTCATGTTGTAACCATATGACTACTTATTCTAAAATTTTATCCCTTAAAACTACTGTCACCTCCTTGCCACCTATTGATACTGCTAATGGTACTAAAATGAACATTATCCACATTGGTTATCACACCTTACCCTTCTGTAAGGCATAACATGATCCCGTAAAATACCTAATGAACTATCGAACTTCACCTACCGATAACTCATTAAGTACCCTACAAAGGGATTTTAAAACATTTTTCTTACTTTTTGGAAGTGGTGAGCATTTTCTTACATTTAATAAAAGTTTAAAAACTAGTTCAAATTTTTGTCCATTTTATTTTTACTCAAATTTTGGAAAAATTTCGGCAGAGTGTCGTTTGTATTTTAAGAAAACAGTTCTTCAAAAAAACCTGTAAAAATACTTCCAATAATTCTTTTTCATCAAACTCACTACTACTTCAACACAACTCAACATCATTTCTCAAACTCCAAAATTCAAATCAATAATTCACAACTCAATTGTCATCAAAATAGTACTCAATATTTCTATTCATTTTTCATTAAAGTAAAAATAAATTACATTTATCAACCACTTTACATTAGCAAATCCAAAATAATATTATTACAAATTTTATACAATTGCTCATGACCAATTTATACGTGTACAAACATTTATATACATCAAAATAAATATTACAATTAGGGTATAAAATATATCCGAAAGAACTTCAGGGGTGTAGCTCCAATATCCTCAGCAGCTCACTCTGCTGGTCCTCTAGTCTTTATATCTACGACAGCAATAACAGTCATCGCTGAATACTATGACTCAGTGGTGTACAATATACTAAAATAATATTTATGCATAATTCGAATCACATTTATTCAAATACAGTACTGAAATGAAAGACAGATGCAAAACATAATTTATAAACTTTTCGTCCAAACAATTTCATTTAGAAAGTCTCAAAATAATTTCATAAAAACACACAGTTATATCATGCCATTCGAAACATATTCATTTTAATAGCTGGAGGCTTATGACAAATTACAAGGCTAGCTAGCTCAAATATATGGGTACCCATTCAAATTTCTTCTTCTACTGGCACACACCTCAACACTTTAGCCAGAGAAGGAATCAAAATTCAAAACTAATTTGTCCCACTAGTCATACAAGTGAGACATTCAAATATATGGTCATGACACTGTGGTTTCAAAACTATCTTATCAATTTATCAAACATTTACTACCATTTCAAACATATACAAGTAAACTTTAAACAATTTAAGTCAAAAGCATAATAAACATTTCAATACAATTAAGTCACAATTTAATATCACAATTCATTCAAAACAAGTTGCAGAAGAAAATTTACAGAAATTTCTATGTTGTGCACAAACCTTATGCGAGTCGCCTCTTGGCCTTGACTTGATGCCTCGGGTTCTTTCTTAGTATTCTTTTCAACTGAAACACATCATTTTATAGTGTTTCAGTATCACAATTTATCATAAATCCAAGAATAAATCCAAATCTATTTATATCTAACTTTAATATGCTAAACTTGATGTTCATTAAAATTTACACTTTGGGGTTATTATTCATGACACTATTTAAGTCAATTTGTTGACTTTCTAATGCTTAATAGGTATGAGAATTCTAATTTCACCCACATACCACATTTTAGTTATCTAATTTGTTTGTTATGGTTGTTTCCTCAAATCTTAAGTCTGTTAGGCACAAATTTCAAAATTTCAGTTTTGGTGTCCTATTTTTCACTGTTCTATTGGTCATGTTGCTGCGGTAATTTGGCTAAGTTTTCTTCATAGCAGTTGTTTCTTATTGTCTTAACTTTATTTCCCTTTTTGAATCACTCCATTTGGAGTTTTGTAGCCCTAGTTATGGCCATTTGAACATGGCTGGCCGGATTTAATGTTACCCAAAATTCTGGGCAAATTCTAGATTTTGGCAATTTTTGTGAGTTGACTGCAGATGGATTTTCAAACAGGTTATGGTCAAAATTTGAGTTTATTTTCTTCATGAAAGTTGTAGGGCTATGTCTCAGCTTTCTATCGATATAAAATTCAGGTCATTTGGACCTTCCTAGACCAAGTTATGGTCATTTACGTAACTACTGTTCATTTGGTCATTTTTGTACAGGTCAATTTGCCAATTCTGGATTTGGCCTAATTGTTCACTAAGTTATGGTCACTTTCTGGGCATGATTCCTAAATGAAAAATGTGTCATTTTGTGTCTAGTTTCATTCTCAATTGGACTCACACTAATTGGGTTAGTAAATTTTCAATTTTGGTCCCTGAAAGGGACCTAGGTCAAGCTGCCTACAGGCAGCTTGACCTTCACCATTCTGAATTTAAACTTGTTTTCAATAATTCATACACACCACAAATGATCACAATTGACCATTTCTCAACTCAAATAAGGTCAATAACATCATTTGGCTAATTTTCAAATTTTTCTTCAAATTTTCACATGTTCAAAACCCTAGCTACACACAAAGTTTTATCTAATGCATTTCAAAGTGTACATTCATGATCTACACACCTAATTCACCTCAAATAACCATTCAAAACCATCAAATCATTCATATTAAACCCTAACCCTAGCTAGAAGAATTTCATGTTTGGTCCTTCAACAATTGTTTTTGTTTGATTTTACACAATTTCTAAGTTAATTAAACTAGAATATAATCATTTAACTACAAATTTTCGAGTTTAGATTACTAACCTTGTGTGAAGCTTTTCTATCCTTTTAATTCTTAAAATTTTCTTCCCTTTCTTATGCCCAATCTCTTGTCTAAGCTTGATTATCAAAGTTTTGTTGAGAGAGCTATGAATTTTAGAGTGAGAATTTAAGGTTTGTAAGAGCTTTTAGGTTCATCAATGGTGGAAAGAAAATAAATAAAAGGGAGAGAGGAAAGTGACGAGAAACAATGGAGAAGATAAACTTTTAAATTTTATTTTTATCCTTTGTTTGGCTTAGTCAAAGAAATAAATTAAATGGTAATTTATTCATGAGGTCATGCTCATGTCATGGGGTGATGTCATTAATCTTATTTTCTTTTCTTTTCTTTTTTCTTTCTTTTTCCTCACTTTTTTAATTTAATTTTATATTTCAAAATATTTTTTTTCTCCGATTTTATTGGACAGTTAGGTCAGAAGTCAGCTCTAGAGGTGAATTGACTAAATTGACCGTTGCTGATTCAATCCGATTTGCAAGTTATTCAATATTTCTTCCGGATCCTTGACTTTATTATTTAAACTGCTTAACAACTCTTTTTCATGATTTTCTCTTTTTTACTATGTTCGCAGTAGTCTTAAGGACTGCGGCATCACATTTTACGGTTCGAAATTTGAGTTTAGATTGACCTCGCATTCATTCCCGAGAAGGTCACTCATCGCTGTGACTCCCAGCTCATTTAACTTCTTGTGTTCTGTTTTGCTTCTTTATACTTAACTATTTGGCAATTACTAATTATTTGCTTTCAGGGCTTATCTAGGTGTTTTAGATGTTGTTCTACTTTTCTTACTTGTTCGGACCGACATCGATCACTGAAACAGTGAAATATGCCAGACTATGCAAATAGGTATTACAATTCTTCCCCTTTTAAAATAAATTTTGTCTCGAAATTTTACCTGGTATCAATCTCTGAACAGCTGTGAGTGCTGTCTCCTCATGTCCTCCTCTTGTTCCCAAGTAGTCTCCTGGCCCGAATGATAGTTCCACATCACTTTCACTAATGGTATTTGCTTGTTCCGTAGCTGCTTCACCTCATAAGCCAGAATCTCTATGGGTTCTTTCTCATATGTGAGGTCTGGATTCACTTCAATTTCTTCCACTGGTAGTACATGAGATGGGTCAGATCTATACCTCCTCAATATCGATACATGGAAGACGTTATGTATCTTCTCCAACTTTGGAGGTAGTGCCAAATGATATGCCAAAGGACTCACTCTCTCCAGAACCTCATATGGCCCAATGAAACGAGGACTTAGTTTTCCCTTTCTGCCGAATCTCATAATTCTCTTCCAAGGGGAAACCTTGAGGAATACTTTGTCACCTACTGCATATTCAATATCCCTTCTCTTCATATCAATATAGGACTTTTGATGGTCTGATACAGTCTTAAGTCGATCTCTAATCAATATGATTTTCTCTTCAGTTTGCTGAATAATTTCTGGCCCAATCACCTTTCTTTCGCCTATTTCATCCCAACACAATGGGGTTCTACATTTTCTACCATACAAAGCTTCATATGGAGGCATCCCAATGCTTGATTGGTAGCTGTTGTTATAAGCAAACTCAATCAAAGGCAAGTGTGTGTCCCAACTGTCCTCAAACTCAATCACACAAGCCCGTAGCATGTCCTCACTCTCTCGGACTGGCCATCTATCTGTGGGTAGAATGTCGTGCTAAAGTTCAATCTAGTTCCTAGGGCTTCCTGAAGACTACCCCAGAATCTAGAAGTGAACCTAGGATCTCTGTCAGATACGATGGATACTGGCACTTCATGCAGTCTTACTATCTCATCAATGTACAACTTGGCCAATCTTTCTAAACTGTAGTCCATCTGGACTGGCAGAAAATGAGCAGACTTGGTCAGTCTGTCAACTATAACCCATACTGCATCATGACTCTTCTGTGTCCTCGGAAGTCCCATCACAAAATCCATAGTTATTCTCTCCCATTTCCATTCTGGTACTAGTAGTGGATGTAACAAACCGGCTGGTACTTATGCTCTGCCTTTACTTACTGACAAGTTAGGCATTTGGAAACAAATTCTGCTACATTTCTTTTCACACCCATCCACCAGTAGTGCTCTTTCAGCCCTCTATACATTTTTATGCCACAAGGGTGCATAGCAAAAGGAGACTCATGTGCTTCCTTTAAAATGATTTGCCTCAAATCAACATCATTAGGAACGCACATTCTGCCCCGGTGAAGTAGTAGGCCGTCATCTCTCACTGAGAATTCAGATTTCTTGCCTTGTCTGACTTCTTCTAACAGCTTCTGATACTTCTGATCATTCTGTGTAGCCATCCTGATCTGATCAATCAACACTGGCTGTACATGCCATGCAACTGCTGTATGCCCCTCATCATTAATTTCTAAGCTGGCACGTAATACTCTCAACTCATGTACCATAGATAAAGGAGTAACCCGTAGACTTGCCATAGTCTTATGACTTAAGGCGTCAGCCACCACATTAGCTTTCCTTGGCTGATAGTCTATCAGACAATCATAGTCTTTTATCAACTCTAGCCATATCCTCTGTCTCAAATTTATCTCCTTCTGAGTGCCCAGATACTTCAAACTCTTATGATCTGTGTAGATGTAACATTTCTCCCCATACAAATAGTGTTTTCAGATCTTAAGAGCAAATACAATAGCTGCAAGCTCCAAGTCATGTGTCGAATAGTTCCTCTCATGCGGTTTTAACTGGCATGATACATAGGCAATGACATTCCGTTCTTGCATCAGTACACAGCTTAACCCATTGTGAGAAGCATCACTGTAAACAATATACTCTTTACCCGGGGTAGGTAAAGTAAGGATTGGAGCCTCAGTCAAACATCTTTTCAACTCATCAAAACTCTATTGGCATTTTATTTGTCCACTGAAATTTTACATCCTTTCGAAGTAGCTTAGTCAATGGAGATGCCAACATGGAGAATCCCTTCACAAATCGATGGTAGTATCCAGCTAAACCTAGAAAACTGTGAATCTCCGTGATATTTCTGGGTGGCCTCCAATTAAGGACAACTTCTATCTTACTTGGATCTACCTTGATGCCCTCTACCGATACTACATGCCCTAAGAAGGATATTTCCTTAAGCCAAAATTCACACTTCGACAATTTGGTGTATAGTTGTTTCTCCCTCAAAGTCTGCAATACAATCCGCAGATTTTTATCATGCTCTTCTGCACTCCTCGAGTAGACCAATATATCATCTATGAATACCATAATAAACTGGTTGAGGTATGGTCTGAAGATAGTGTTCATCAGATCCATAAAAGCAACTAGAGCATTAGTTAACCCAAATGGCATGACTAAGAACTCATAATGGCCATAGCGGGTTCTAAAGGCAGTTTTAAAAATATTCTGCTCTTATACTTTCAGCTGATAATAATCAGACCTCAAGTCAATTTTAGAGAACATAGCTACACCCCTCAACTGATCAAAAAAGTCATCAATGCGGAGCAAAGGGTATCTGTTCTTTATTATCACCTTATTCAACTACCGATAGTCAATACATAAATGGAGAGTGCCATCCTTCTTCTTAATAAACAACACTGGCACTCCCCAAGGTGACACATTAGGGAGGATAAAGCCCTTATCAAGCAGCTCTTGCAACTGCACTTTCAACTCTTTCAATTCTTCTGGTGCCATTCTGTATGGTGTTATGGAGATTGGGTCCACACCAGGCATAACATCAATCTCAAACTGCACTTCTATTTCTGGAGGTATTCATGGCAATTCATCAGGAAACACATCCGGAAAGTCACATACTGTAGGGATGTCCGTTAGTCCTGGACTCCCCACTTAGGTGCTTATCACATGTGCCAAGTATGCTTTACACCCCTTTCTGATCATCCTTCTGACTAGTGCAGCCGAAATAATGTTTGATGGCAGTAACTGCCTCTCCCCATGTATTACCACGTCACCGTACAGAGGGAAACCAAAAGTGACTGTGTTTACTCTACAGTCAATCATGGCGTGATACTTGGCTAACCAATCCATGTCCAAGATAATATCATAATCTCTGAAGGGCATTTCAATCAAATCTGATAGAAAAGTGTGTCCTTGGATCACCAAAGGACAATCTCTATAGACTCTGTTGACCCGGACCTCTTGTCCTAACGGACTAGTTACTAGCACTTCAAAATCCATTTTGGCACACGGAACTGCAAGGAAACTAACTATGCTAGCACTAACATATGAGTGGGTTGAACTCGGATTAAACAGTACAAATACATCTTGATCAGAGATAGAGAATATACTGACTACAACATCGAAAGTCTCAGCCTCTTCCCGCTGTCTCATAGTATAAACCGTGGCTGGAGTAATCCCTTGTGCAGACTGGCTAACGGTACCGTAACTGCCAGAAGCATTACCTCTACCTCTGCCTCTTCCTCTACTAACCGATTGTGAACCTCTAATAGCAGGACTCTGAACAGATCCTTCTGCAGTAGTAGGAGCTGGACTAAATCTAGGGGCACTGGTGTAGTCCTTAGCAATATGGCCTTTGGCTCCACAGTTTAAGCAAGCTCCTGTTGCCCAATAACATTCTTCCTCATGAATCTTGTCATATGTCTCACAGGGGTGGGGAGGATATGAACCCCTGGTCGACTGCTAACCAGATCTAAGGGGTCTCTGTCCAGAAAATTTGCCCCTTCCAAACCTTTCACCTCTACATCTGCTTGGTCCCTCAAATTTCTTTTTCTTTCCAGATGTACCACTGGGACTTTGCTCTACTGACTTTTTCCCTTTATCTTTCTCTGATTTTTCAGTCTTTTCAGCTTTCTCTTTCACTGGTGTCGCTTCTAATTCAATTCTTTCTAACTCAAGTGTCTGAGAGATGAGCTCAGAGAAGTTGCTATGTCTGAATCCCACTACTTGCATCCTCAAACTAGGCTTCAAACCAGTCTCAAATCTCTTGCACCCTTCTTTACTGGTAGACATGAGACTCTCAGCATAGTGGCTTAAGCGGGAGAACTCCCTCTCATACTCTGCCACTGATCTGTTGCTTTATTTCAAGCTCAGAAATTCTTGCAGTTTTTGATCCACATATGCATCTGGGACATATTTCTATCTGAACTCTCTGATGAAGTCATCCCAGGTTAATATTGGAGGTTCTGCCAAGCTGTGGGGGATGGTCTTTCACCACTCATACGCATCCCCTTGCAACAGAGACACTGAATAATCGAATTTTAGTTCGTCTGGGCAGTGCAGTTTCTTGAATACTTGATCCATCCTCTCTAACCACTACTCTGCCTCTAAAGGGTCCACTGTATCCTGAAACTCTGTCACCCCATATTTCAACAGTTTGTCATATTGTCTGATTGGAGCTTAAGGTTGCACCACAGAAGTCTGGGGTGCAGCTTGAGTAGGCATACCCTCAGCCATCTGTTGGAACATTGCAGCCATCTGCTGGGCGAATTGTACAGGAAACTGCGGCATTTGTGGGGCTGGTGCTACTAACCCGCTGACATTTCACAAAGCTGGGCTTCCCTTTGGGCCTTAGCCTTTATCGACTGCTCAACTGAGCGATCCCTTTCTTCCATTTCAACTTGGAGTTAAGATATCTCCTGAACAAATAACACAAGGAGATTCCCTCCGTTAGTTCATATTTATGATGTAATGCACTGTATGTAACAAATAAGGACATTGAGTAGTTGTACTTATAAAAAAAAAAGACACAAATTTGCAAGTTAAAACATACTTCAAAAAAAGTTACTCTGATACCACTAAAACATATCACACCTTACCCCTCTGTAAGACATAACATGATCCCGTAGAATAGCTAATAAACTATCGAACTTCACCTACCGATAACTTATTAAATACCCTACAAGGGATTTTAAAACATTTTTCTTACTTTTTGGAAGTGGTGAGCATTTTCTTACATTCAATAAAAGTTTAAAAACTAGTTCAAATTTTTGTCCATTTTATTTTTACGCAAATTTGAAAAAATTTCGGTAGAGTGCTGTCTGTATTTTAAGAAAACAGTTCTTCAAAAACCTATAAAAATACTTCCAATAATTCTTTTTTTATCAAATCACTACTACTTCAACATAACTCAACATCATTTCTCAAACTCCAAAATTCAAATCAATAATTCACAACTCAATTGTCATCAAAATAGTACTCAATATTTCCATTCATTTTTCATTAAAGTAAAAACAAATTACATTTATCAACCATTTTACATTAGCAAATCAAAAATAATATTATTACAAACTTTATACAACTGTTCATGATCAGTTTATACATGTACATACATTTACATACATCAAAATAAATATCACAATCAGGGTATAAAATATACCCGAAAGAACTTCAGGGGTGTAGCTCCAATATCCTTAGTAGCTCACTCTACTGGTCCTCTAGTCTTTATATCTGTGACAACAATAACAGACATCGCTGAGTACTATGACTCAGTGGTGCACAACATACTAAAATAATATTTATGTATAATTCAAATCACATTTATTCAAATACAGTAATGAAAATGAAAGACAGATGCAAAACATGATTTATAAACTTTTCGTCCAAACAATTTCATTTAGAAAGTCTCAAAACAATTTCATAAAAACACACAATTATATCATATTATTCAAAACATATTCATCTTAATAGCCAGAGGCTTATGAGAAATTACAAGACTAGTTAGCTCAAATATATGGGTACCCATTCAAATTTCTTCTTCTACTGGCACACACCTCAACACTTCAGCCAGAGAATGAATCAAAATTCAAAACTAATTTGTCCCACTAGTCATGCTAGTGAGACATTTAAATATATGATCATGACACTGTGGTTTCAAAACTATCTTATCAATTTATCAAACATTTACTACCATTTCAAACATATACAAGTAAACTTTCAACAATTTAAATCAAAAGCATAATAAACATTTCAATATAATTAAGTCACAATTTAATATCACAATTCATTCAAAACAATTTGTAGAAGAAAATTTATAGAAATTTCTATGTTGTGCACAAACCTTATGCGAGTCGCCTCTTGGCCTTGACTCGATGCCTCGGGTTCTTTCCCGATATTCTTTTCAACTGAAACACACCATTTTACAGTGTTTCAGTATCAAAATTTATCATAAATCCAAATCTATTTATATCTAACTTTAATATACTAAACTTGAAGTTCATTAAAATTTACACTTCGGGGTTACTATTCATGATACTATTCAAGTCAATTTGTTGACTTTCTAATACTTAATAGGTATGGAAATTCTAATTTCACCCACATACCACATTTTAGTTACCTAATTTGATGGTTTTGGTTGTTTCCTCAAATCTTAAGTCTTTTAGGCACAAATTTCAAAATTTCAATTTTGATGTCCTGTATTGTACTGTTCCATTGGTTATGTTTCTTTGGTAATTTAGCTAAGTTTTCTTCATAGAAGTTGTTTCTTATTGTCTTAAATTTATTTCCCTTTTTGAATCACTCCATTTGGAGTTTTGTAGCCCTAGTTATGGCCATTTGAATATGGCTGGCCAGATTTAGTGTTACCCAGAATTTTGGGCAAATTCTGGATTTTGACAATTTTTGTGGGTTGATTGCAGGTGGATTTTCAAATAGGTTATAGTCAAAATTTGGGTTTATTTTCTTTATGAAAGTTGTAGGGCTATTTCTTAGCTTTCTATCGATATAAAATTTAGGTCATTTGGACCTTCCTAGACCAAGTTATGGTCATTTACGTAACTATTGTTCATTTGGTCATTTTTGTACAGGTCAGTTTGCCAATTCTGGATTTGGCCTAATTGTTCACTAAGTTATGGTAACTTTCTGGGCATGATTCCTAAATTAAAAATGTGCCATTTTGTGTCTAGTTTCTTTCCCAATTAGCTTCACACTAATTGGGTTAGTAAATTTTGAGTTTTGGTCCCTGAAAAGGACCTAGGTCAAGCTGCCTACAGATTGACCTTCGCCAATCCGAATTTAAACTTGTTTCCAACAATTCATAAGCACCACAAATGGTCACAATTGACCATTTCTCAACTCAAATAAGGTCAATAACATCATTTGGCTAGTTCTCAAATTTTTCTTCAATTTTTCACATATTCAAAACCCTAGCTACACACAAAGTTCAATCTAATGCATTTCAAAGTGTACATTCATGATCTATACACCTAATTCACCTCAAATAATCATTCAAAACCATCAAACTCATTCTTATCAAACCCTAACCCTAGATGGATGAATTTCATGTTTGGTCCCTCAACAATTGTTTTTGTTTGATTTTACACAATTTCTATGTTAATTAAACTAGAACATAATCATTTAACTACAAATTTTCAAGTTTAGATTACTAACCTTGTGTGAAGCTTTTCTATCCTTTTAATTCTTTAAATTTTCTTCTCTTATTTGTGCCCAATCTCTTGTCCAAGCTTGATTATCAAAGTTTTGTTGAGAGAGCTATGAATTTTAGGGTGAGAATTTAAGGTTTGTAAGAGCTTTTAGGTTCATCAATGGTGGAAAGAAAATAAAAAAAAGGGAGAGAGGAAAGTGACGGGAAACAATGGAGAAGATAAACTTTTAAATTTTGTTTTTATCCTTTGTTTGACTTATTCAAATAAATAAATTAAATAATAATTTATTTATGAGGTTATGCTCATGTCATGGGGTGATGTCATTAATCTTATTTTCTTTTCTTTTCTTTTTCCTTTCTTTTTCCTCACTTCTTTAATTATTTTTATATTTCAAAATTTTTTTCTCTGATTTTATTGGACAGTTAGGTCAGGAGTCAGCTCTAGGGGTGAATTGACCAAATTGCCCATCGCTAGTTCAATCCAGTTTGCAAGTTATTCGATATTTCTTTCGGATCCTTGACCTAATTATTTAACCTGCTTAACAACTCTTTTTCGTGATTTTCTCTTTTTCACTGTGTTCGCAATAGTCCTAAGGACCACAGCGTTACATTTTAAAATTCGAAATTTGAGTTTAGATCGACTCGCATGATCATTCCTAGAAGGTCACCCATCATTGTGACTCTACTCATTTAACTTATTGTGTTCTATTTTTCTTCTTTATACTTAACTATTTGGCAATTACTAATTATTTGCGTTCAGGGCTTATCTAGGTGTCTCAGATGTGATTCTACTTCTCTTACTTGTACAGACGGATACGGGTCACCGGAACAGTGAAATATACCAGGCTATGCAAATAGAGGTGTTACATTGGTCATATATCTACCTCATATCTTAGCCTTCTTAATACCTACTATATCTCTAATTTGATTTTAAACCTTATATCTATCAGACAACTATGTGATAGTGGGCTAAATGTTGTTTTTTTTTTTTTTTTTCTCCCTTTAATTGACAGGTGTAGGATTTGCAGACGGGGGCAGATCCTTAGGAAGGGGCACAGAATGGGGAGATTATTTGAGCTCTCCTCTCTCCATGTTCTTAAAAAATTTGTGTCTAAAACTACAACCACTACTTCTTCTACTTATCAGTGACATCTTTGTCTTGGTCATGCTTCCACTAGTAAACTTCATTATCTAGTTTCTCGTGGTTTGTTAGGAAACACTACATTTCAGCTTTTGGTTGTTTGCATTATCAACTTGGAAAATAACTAGCTTTGTCATTTAATAATAGTGATTCCATATCAAACACTCCTTTTGGGCTTATTCACTTTGATGTTTGGGTCTTTCCCCTATTCCTTTTGTTAATAGTTACAAATATTTTGTTTTTATTTATTGATGAATATTCTCGTTTCATTTGGATTTATTTTTAAAAAATCGTTTTGAGTTACCATAAATTTATATTAAGTTTGCTACCATGATAAAAATTCAATTCTCTCACACCATCAAAATCTTTCAAATTGATAATGCTATGGAATATCAAGATTCTTCTTTACTTTAATTTCTTGGTCAACAGGGTACTATCATTCAAAGTTCTTGTCCCCACACTTCTCAGTAAAATGAACGAGCAGAGCGTAAGCATTGTCACATCCTTGACTTTATTCATGCTCTCCTTCTTTCTACCACTTATCTTGAAAAATTCTAGGGGTGAAGAAGCTCTCATTGCTATCTATGCAATTAATTTTCTTCCTATGTTAGTGCTTCATATATCTCCTTTTGAATAGTTATTTGTTAAGACACCAAATTATTCAGTTTTAAGCCCTTTGGATGTGCTTGCTTTGTTCTTTTACAATCTTAAGAACATACCAAATTGGAATCTCATGCTTGGTTATGTTGATTTTTGGGTTATGAGATAGAACATAAAGGGTATCGATGTTGGAATCCTATCTCTAAAAGATTGCGTATTTCTCGTCGTGTTATTTTTGGGAAAACACCATGTTTTCTTGCATATCTAAATTTCACCATTTAGTTAGTACTTCATCTCCGTTCTTTATTGATCTTACTATTGAATTATTTCCTAGTTTTGATCTAGGTACTTCCAATGATCTCAATGATAATTCTTCCACCTCTGCTTCCACTTCTACTGAAACTACATTAATCACTGCTCATGCACTTGCACCTACATCTGACACCACCACCATCCGTCGTTCCATTCAGGTAAGAGAAACTCCCTATCACCTTGCTGATTGCCATTGTTATTTTGCTATTTTAACCCAACATGAGCCTCACTTTTATTGTGAGGCAAGTACTAACCCTCTTTGGCAGTAAACTATGGCTGAAGAACTTCAGGCATTAGATAAAACTCACACATGGGATTTAGTTGATCTTCCTTCTGGTGAGACTCTTATCAGATGCAAATGGGTCTATAAAATTAAAACTCGTTCTGATGATTGTATTGAGTGCTACAAAGTTGGTTTGGTCTCTAAAGGTTACAATAAAGAGTATGGTTATTAACTGGCATGGGTGTCACTCATTCAAGACCCACAATCCTTCACTGTGACAACAAAAGTGCTATATAGATTACCATAATGATGTATTCCATAAGCGCACAAACACATTGAGAATGATTGTCATTTTATTTGTCATCATGTTACTCATGGCACCTTCGATTGCTTTTAGTTACTTTTGCATATCAAATCACAGATATCTTTACTAAGTCTAGGGGGAGGTGTGGTGATGTTAGCATAATTTGTGGCATCTTGTTAGGGTCATTATTGCAAGATTTGTTGGCCTGATTTATTGCATCATATTAGGGTCATAATAGTAAGATTATGAGCCTAATTATGGTAGAATATTATTGTATATATTTTCCTTTCTTGTCTCTATTTCATTGTATAAATAGCTGATCTAATTGTACGGATTTAACAAGTAAAAATACAACTCTTTTTTGCTAATAGCAATTATGATTTTGTAATAATTCAATTCAATAGATTTTTTTTAATAAACTCATATTTGTAGTGAAAGAATTTTATTCTTTCAAATAATTTATTCTAAAGAAACATTGAAAGAATAGAGATTAAGTATGATTTTGTAAGAATTCAATTAAATTAATTTTTTTTTGGCAAATGATTTTTTCCAAAAGAAGTTATATTCTAATCCAGTGGCAGAGTGAAAGAGGATAAAGTGAGTTTTGACCCTCCAGATACAAAAATTTTAAACAAATATAATAAATTTTAAATTTAAATAATATGAATTTTAGGATTGAAATTTGAAAATTGATAGTTAAATAATTTAAAAGGATCGGGAGAAAAGAGAAAAACAAAATAGAGAGAAAATAAAAAAGACGCTGTAACCATGACAAATAAAAAAAAAGGATTTAAAATTGATTTGGTCATATTCAAAAATGACATTTTTTTAAACAATAAATTGTAATTAAATAATTCGATTTTCTTTTTCATTTTGTGCGATTTATATATGATCGTGTCAAGAAAAAAAATAATTTTTTTATGTGTCACATTTATATTTTAAATGATAAAAATGATATTAGAATATTTATCAATTAAATACTACCAGTGTATTAAAGCATGATGCTAAATATCACCAAAAATATTTCACGCCCGTTATAACAAATATACAAAATTATAAGGTACTTTTATGTATTTTTCCTAAAAAAACTATGGCTTTAAATTGGCTTTTATGTATTTTTCTTAAAAAAATTATGGCTTTAAATTTGCTTAGTAGATAAAAAAAAATTCAAACTTTTAGGGTATTTAATATTGTAGTTAAAGTTTTAAACTGTGTGTATTATAATATAATCTTAATTAGCTATTTAAATTGTAATAAAAGGGGTTAAATTGAATTTAAGAAAGCTAATGGTAAATTATAATATAGTCTTTAAAATTTTATTTTATTAACAAAATAGTTCACTAATTTAAAATTTATATTTAAATATTTTTTATTTATTTCACAAAATATAAAATATATTTTATATTTATTATCAAATGAAATTTTATAATAAAAATTATTTTTCTTGATTAAAATATATTTTAATATAATAAACAATTTAAAAATTACATAATAATAAAATAATCATAAAATAGTTACATTATACATTTTTTTAATTGCAATTACGTAAAGTAATCATATTATAATAACTTAATTATTAATGCATATTGAGTATGGTCCATACAATTAATAATCAAAATTGTCTACAATTTTGTAAATAAAAATAGCAATTAATTTTTATAAAATCATATTAATTTTCCATTAATTTAAAGATTAATCTACTTGACAATAACGATGATTGGAGAAAAATTTGTGTAATTACTTTGCATAATTAATAATTGAAAAAAAATATAATTTAAATTAATGAACTTTATTATTATATAAAAAATTGTTGTTTCATTACAATGTAATTACTTTACACAATTGCAATTGAAAAAGCTTTTACAGTGTGAATATTTTATTATTATGTAATTTTTAAATTATCTATTATATTAAAATATATTTTGATCAATAAAAATAATTGTTAGTATAAAATTTCAATTAAAAATAAATACAAAAATTATTTTCTATTATACATATATTTTATATAATAAATAAAAAATTTTAAATATAAAACTTAAATCAATGAACCGTTTTACTAATTAAATAAAACTTTAAAGATTATATTACAATTTATTGTTAGCTAGCTCAAATTTAACTTAATTCCTCTATGCTATGTTTGAATCGGAAGAAAATAAGAAAAAAAGGAAAATTATAAAGGAAAACAAAAATATTTTCTTTTTTCTTTTGTTTGGGAACGAAGAAAAATTAGGAGGAATGAAAAATAAGGGTAGAAAATAATAAATGAGTGTTACTGCTTATTTTTTTTTTCATTTTAGAGAAAAAGTGGATGGAATATAAATAAAATTATTTTTTTATCTCTATAATTATTTATTTCAATTTCAAATAAAAAGGACAAAATAGGTATTTTATTATTTAAAAAATTATTTTTCTTATTTTCCTTTTTAATATCCAAACAAAAAGATAAATTAACTTTTACATTATTTTTATTTTTCTTCCTTATTTTTACTTTTTTATTTTCTTTCCTTCCTACTAAACTTCTCAAACATAGCCTTAAGTATAATCGTGACAACTAACTATGATTTCATTATAATATGCATAATTAAAAATTTAGTTATAATCGTGACTATTTTAAAAGTTAAAATTTTTTTTTCTAATAAGCCTTTTAAATTCAATTGAAAATTGATATGCTTAATATATGGCCTTGATGGAGAGAACACGGATATTTCAGTGAGGACGCCAGTAATATAAAATACCTCTATTGTATGGACCCCAAATTCAATAATACTAAGAAGTGGCAATCAAACCTCCGATAATATAAAAACACCAACTAGAAATAACGCTCTGCGTCACTTCACACGCTGCTCTCCCTCTCTATCTTTCTCTCTCCAACCTCTGATTTGATCAGTCGGTTTTCTTTTTCGATTTTCATCGAAATGCATTCCAATCATTTGCTTCTCGAGGAGCCTATAAGGATGGCTTCAATTCTGGAGCCATCAAAACCAGTAAGTATGTACTATAAGTTGTAGATACCAGAAAGGGTTTTGCTTACTGTGTTAATTTGATTTTCTCCGCATTTTTTTAAAGTTGAGTTGATTTTGTGTTTGGTTGCTGAGAAATTGCGGGAAAGTATAAGATATCTGGAGAGAAAATCTGAATTTTTAAGTATCTATTGTGCCAGTGTTTGTTGGAGTAAAGTTGACTTTTTCATATCTCTTGCAGAATCGAAGTTTCATTTTCTTGATGGTCTTTCTTTCATACTTTCCCCTTTTGCTTAGTGATTTGTTTGCTTCCCGAGAAAATGTTAGGATTATGCATTTTCGACATTTTGGATTCTGAAAGGTTGACTACTTGTCAGCAGAGCTTACTATAACTAATTGGCTTACTTGATTATTTCTTTTCGTTCATTAAAAAAAAAAAAAAGATTTGCATCTTGTCAGAGTTCTTAGATTTTGAAATAGGGGTTCTATAATAGCGCAATATGTAAGTGATGGATTTTTCTTGCGGGTCTGGACATGCAAGACAAGAAAGAGAAGCGGATGGAGCCAACCTCTCCGATGCTTCTTCTGTAATTATGCTCATAGTCAAGATAATCCCCTTGTTTGGAATGAATTGATTTCTTTTTAGTTAATTTTCATGTTTGAGTGAAATTCAACTCTTTTTAACTTGAAAAATTTTTATTTTAAAATAAATAGAAAGTAAGAATGATTTTGTGAGAATTCAATTGATTTTTTTTTTGGTACATTTATGCCAAAGGATGCCAATAATGAGTTTATATGTTCTGATTTTTGGTTGACTGTATTTTGTAGACTTTTTTTCCTGCGATGACAAAGATTGTTGGGACACTTGGTCCAAAATCACGGACTGTTGAGATCATTTCTAGTTGTCTAAGCTCCGGGATGTCTGGTATTTTCCACATCATATTTCAGTTTGAAATATCTTTTCTCCAAAATGGAAAAAAAATTCTTCTCTCTTTCTTTTTGTTTTTTTTTTTTTTTTTTTTTTTGTCTTTTCTTTATTTTTGAAATTTTTAGTGAGATATGAAAATTGAATCCCTCATTCTACTAGACAATTTGTCGGTGGAGAAAATGCAAATTTTGGATCACACAAATGAACAAATTTAAATAGTTCAAACATTCTTCTAGTTTATCTTTGGTCATGATATCAGGTAGATATCATGCGCCTATTTTCAGAAAATATAAAAAATAAATGAAGTCCAGAATACATTTTTGGACGTATATACATCTGAAATGCTTTTAGGTTTATTCTTCATTTTTCTTGTCTAGTGGCACGGTTTGACTTTTCATGGGGTGATGCTGAATATCATCAAGAGACATTGGAAAATCTGAAAGCTGCAATCAAGAGCACCAAGAAGCTCTGTGCGGTGAGCTTGTCCCTATTCCATTTGCTATATATCACATGTTGAAATTGTTCCTGCTTTTTGACACGAGGTATAAATATAAAGACACTAATATGGTTAATTAGGATATGATAATATCTGTGCAATGTTCTTTAAGTATGATTGATAATAATTTATCAACTGCACTATCCCAAATTTTATGTTTTAGTTTGAATGTAAGTCATGGTGGTGATTATATTCCTTTTACATGCTATAAATGCTCTATGACTGTGCTTGGCACATCCACGAGTACTAAAGAAGCGTGAAATGCATCTTTATGATTTAATAATTTTTTTAAATAATAATTTGTATCTATCTTGGAAAATATTCAAAAGGTTATGGAATTTGACAAAAATTAGTTCCCTTGGCCGTCACTGTATAGCTCTATTGTATTATTGTTTGCAATTTACTTTAGCAGGATATGAGCTTTTCATCCTTTCCCTAGCTAGGCTTGCGTTTCTACTTAATTATCTTATACATTCTCCTGTTTTTATTTTTATTTATTTATTTATTTACCAGGTCATGCTAGATACAGTGGGTCCAGAGTTGCAAGTTGTCAATACAACAGAGCATCCAATTTCCCTTCAGGCTGATACCTCTGTTGTCCTAACACCTGATCAAGGCAAAGAAGCCACTTCAAATCTGCTACCAATAAATTTTACTGGCCTGTCAAAGGTATTGTATTTATACATGCCGTGTAGATTCATTTTGTTTCATTGATTATGTTTGTCTTCGTTTTCAAAAGATTTCAGCATTTTATATGTGCCTTTTAATGTGGTTTTGTGGCAGGGGTTGTTGATAAACAAACAACTCCATAGTTCTGGGTGAGTTACTGTTTATATGAATTGCTGCATCAATAGATGACTTCACATATTTTCAAAGAAATTATCTTTTACCAAAATCATGAAGAATTTTATTTGTGCTGTTGGACTTGGGATTGCATTGATTTATGAGCTACGTGACTAGTTTCCTAGACTGGATTAAAACCATTGTAATGTTTTTCTCACCTTTTATTTTGTATCTTCTTTATTATGGACTTGAATTACTTGGATATTATTGGATTTGATGAGAACTGGTGATTGGTTCAATGCTTTAAGAAGTATTTTTCACATAAATTAGGAAAATAAAAAAGAAAATTATAAGCCTCTTTAACATATTTAAACCTTTAAAGTATTTATTTTTTATGTTTTTTATATTTTTATGGGGCTCTTTTATTTTGACTTTTTTGCTTTTGTGTCTTTCTTATTAGATTTTTATATCAATTTAGATGTTCTTACCAATATTTAGTTAGCAGACCAATTTCTAACTCTTTTTTTTTCTTCATATAGTTTATTTCCCCTGTTCTATTTTCTATTCCTTGCTGTCTTCACTTCTAGCTCTAAGTTATATTATACAAATTGTAAATTAAATATATATGTTTATTTTTGATAGTTAATGTGATGGTTGTAAGCTATGACTTCTTTTTATCCTCCATTGCCATAACTGGAGTTCAATATGGTTTTTGCAGGCAGTGAAGCAGGGAGATACTATTTTTATTGGTCAATACCTGTTTACAGGAAGTGAAACTACTTCTGTGTGGCTAGAGGTAGGGCAATAAATTTGTTTGCTTGAGTTCATCTCCTAATCAAATGCTCAAGTTAAGGCATGTCAAGTCATCTACATAGATGAATGTGTCACTTCTTCAGAACAAGAAAATAGTTATTTGACTTTCTAGTTGCCTGACCATTTCAAGTAAATTTGTTCTTTCATAAGCAAGCCAACAAATCCATGCTTGAAAAATAAACATTTTCTAATTTTCAATTCATATGCATTTTTGACAATATGATGTATGCTTAAATGTATTTCATGAAATTTCAATTTGATGTTGTAGGTCATTGAAGTAAATGGTGAGGACGTGGTTTGTTTGATAAAGAATTCTGCTACCTTGGGTGGGCCATTGTACACTTTACATGTTTCTCAAATTCGTATTGAGCTTCCTACCCTCACTGATAAAGATAAGGAGGTAAGTGTTTCTGCTTAGTTAGATTTTATCTTATTTTATTTTTTGTGGTTGGTATTATCAGTAGTCTGTCTTTGTTTGTATTTCCTATCAATCACTGCTTTCCCCTTTTTTATGTTTTACTTCTGGGCTGGGGAAGAGACAGAAATTTCTCAAATATTACCAAGGGCTTGTTTTATGGTCGTTATAAAGTAATTCTCAAATTTCTCAATGTAGAAAGGGATGATTCTCCTTAATTTCAATTAATTTGTATATGGGTATATATATACAATTGATTCCTATAATTGTGTTCTACTAATTAAGAAGAAGTCATAAATAAGAAATTCTAAATAGGAATACAGAATACAGAATATACAGAGAAATAATATAGTGATTGACTTTCTATAACACTCTCCCTCAAGTTGGAGCATAGATGTTAATCATGCCCAACTTGTTACAAATGTAGTCAATCCTAGCTCCATTCAGAGCTTTTGTGAAAATATCTCCTAATTGCTCTTCAGTTTTGATGTGTCCTATTGAGATGATCTGTTGTTAAATCTTTTCACGAACAAAGTGACAATCAATCTCAATATGTTTGGTCTGCTCATGAAACACTAGATTAGAAGCAACATGTAGAGCAACTTGATTATCACACCACAATTTCGCAGGTAGGGAGGTCTTAAAACCTATCTCATATAGTAATTGAAGTATCCACATTACCTCACATACTGATTGTGCCATGACTCTGTATTCTGATTCAGCACTAGATCGATAAACTACACTCTGCTTCTTGCTTCTCCAAGACACCAAATTTCCTTCAAAAAAAACGCAATATCCAGTAGTTGACCTCCTATCAACCTTAGATCCAGCTCAGTCGGCATCTGAAAAACATTTAAAATTCAAATGCCCATGATTACCATATAACAAACCTCTTCCTGGAGCGCCCTTCAGATAACACAAGATTTATCCCAAGGCTTCCTAATGAGCAGCAGTTGGGGGAGACATAAACTGACTTACCACACTAATGGCATAAGCAATGTCAGGACGAGTGACTGTAAGGTAGTTCAAATTTCCTACCAATCTCCTGTATCTCTCTTGATCTTCAAATAACTCACTATCCCCTGCTAACAGTTGTAAATTTGGAGTCATTGGTGCACTGCAAGGCTTAGCACCTAATTTTTTTGTCTCTGTCAATAGATCGAGGACATATTTTTTTTGAGACAAGAAAATACCCTTCTTACCTCTCATAACTTCAATACCCAAGAAATACTTTAACAATCTCAAGTCTTTGGTCTGAAACTGGGTTTGGAGGAAGGTTTTAAGAGATGAAATACTTGCAGAGTCACTCCCAGTGATGACAAAGTCATCCACATAGACTACCGGGAGAATTAGACCAGCCTCAGATTGCCTATAAAATACTGAGTGATCACACTTACTCTTTTGCATACTAAATTCCTGTACTGCTTCACTAAATCTCCCAAACCAGGCCCTAAGACTTTGTTTCAAGCCATAAAGAGACTTCCAAAGCCTACAAATTTTACCCAACTCCCCCTGAGCAACAAATCTAGGTGGTTGCTCCATATACACCTCCTCCTGAAGATCACCATGAAGGAAAGCATTCTTGATATCCAATTGGTGTAGGGGCCAATCATATGTAGCTGCTAAAGAGATAAACAAGCGAACAGAAGTAAGTTTTAGCTACAGGAGAAAAAGTGTCAGAGTAATCAACCCCATATGTCTGAGCATATCCTTTTGCCACAAGACGTGCTTTTAACCTAGCCACAGAATCATCAGGATTTATCTTTACTGTAAATACTCATTTGCAACCAATAGCTTTCTTACTAGTGGATAAAGGCAACAGTTCCCATGTACCATAAGCATCTAAAGCCTCCATTTTCTCTTTCATAGCAGCACACCAGCCAGGATGAGACAGTGTCTCACCAACAGTATTAGGGATAGGAATAGAGTCTAAAGAAGTAATAAAATACCGAAAACAAGAAGACAATTGATTGTAAGAAACAAAAGAAGAGATAGGGTAAGTGCATGAACGCTTACTTTTACGAAGAGCAATGGGTAAGTCTAGGTCAAAATCATGATCAGTATGAGGTACAGGATCTCCCAACGAAGTAGCTGGTGGAGGATCTGGGTCAGGAATCTCCAATCTCCTGGAATAACATGAACAACGGGAGGTCGAGTAGGTCTAGAGACAGAAGGAACAGGCTGTGGGAAATGACTAGACATTGGTTGGACAGTATATATTAAGAGATTATCCTCCTGCCCCTGACTCGCATACACAAATGATTGAGGAAAGAATGAAGTGGACTCAAAAAATGTGACATCTGCAGAAACAAGATAACGATTAAGAGTAGGAGAGAAACAGCGGTACCATTTTTGGAGTCGGGAGTACCCAAGGAAGACACATTTGAGAGACTTCGGATTCAATTTAGTAACCTGTGGACGAAGGTACAACAAAAAATACGGGGTTCAACAGGGAACAAAGATTTTGTAGGAAGCAAAGCAGTATAAGGAAATCCCCATTAAGGACAGAAGACAGCATACGATTGATAAAAAAACATGCCATAGAAACTGTATCCGTCCAAAAGTGTTTAGGAACTTTCATATGAAAAAGAAGAGTACGCGTTACCTCAATAAGATGCCGATTTTTTCTTTCGGCCACGCCATTTTGGGATGGGGTATCAACACAGAAAGACTGATGAAGAGTGCCATTTTATGTCATATAAGACTGAAATTGTGCTGAAAAATATTTTTTGGTATTGTCACTTCTTAAAATGCGCCCAGAAATATTAAATTGAGTTTTGATTTCATTACAAAAGCCACAAAAGATAGAAAATAACTCGGAACGATTTTTCATTAAATATAACCATGTAACACGAGAGTGATAATCAACAAAAGTAACAAAATAACGAAATTCAGTTTTAGAAGTAACAGAACAATGACCCCAAACATTAGAATGAGCTAACTCAAAAGGGGATGAAGCCCGTTTATTGACTCTTGACATAAAAGGCAGACGATGATGTTTCGTAAACTGGTACGACTCACATTCCAGTACTGATAAAGATTGAAACTGAGGACATAGCTTCTTCACGGTTGTAGAAAGAGATGATTCTCCTTAATATCAATTAATCTGTACATGGGTATATATATACAATTGATTCCTATAATTGTGTTCTACTAATTAGGAAGAAATCCTAAATAAGAATTCCTAAATAGGAATACAGAATACAAAATATACAGAGAAATAATATAATGATTGACTTTCCATAACACTCCCCCTCAAGTTGGAGCATAGATGTTAATTATGCCCAACTTGTTACAAATGTAGTCAACCCTAGCTCCATTCAGAGCTTTTGTGAAAATATCTCCTAATTGCTCTCCAGTTTTGATATATCCTGTTGAGATGATCTGTTGTTGAATCTTTTCACGAATAAAGTGACAATCAATCTCAATATGTTTGGTCCGCTCATGAAATACCAGATTAGAAGCAATATGGAGAGCAGCTTGATTATCACACCATAATTTCGCAGGCAGGGGGTCTTAAAACCTGTCTCATCTAGTAATTGAAGTATCCACATTACCTCACATACTGATTGTGCCATGGCTCTATATTCAGATTCAGCACTAGATCGAGAAACTATACTCTGCTTCTTGCTTCTCCAAGACACCAAATTTCCTCCAACAAAAACGCAATATCCAGTAGTTGATCTCCTGTCAACCTTAGATCCAGCCCAGTCGGTATCTGAAAAACATTCAACATTCAAATGCCCATGATTACCATATAACAAATATAACAAACCTCTTCCTGGAGCTCCCTTTAGATAACACAAGATTTGTCCTAAGGCTTCCCAATGAGCAATAGTTGGGGAAGACATAAACTGACTTACCACACTAATGGCATAAGCAATGTCAGGACGAGTGACTGTAAGGTAGTTCAAATTTCCTACCAATCTCCTGTATCTCTCTGGATCTTCAAACAACTCACTATCCTCGCAATGCTTGTAAATTTGGAGTCATTGGTGCACTACAAGGCTTAGCACCTAATTTTCCTGTTTCTGTCAATAGATCGAGGACATATTTTCTTTGAGATAAGAAAATACCCTTCTTACTTTTCATAACTTCAATACCCAAGAAATACTTTAATAATCCCAAGTCTTTGGTCTGAAACTGGGTTTGGAGGAAGGTTTTAAGAGATGAAATACCTACAGAGTCACTCCCAGTGATGATAATGTCATCCACATAGACTACCAGGAGAATTAAACCAGCCTCAGATTGTCTATAAAATACTGAGTGATCACACTTACTCTTTTGCATACCAAATTCCTGTACTGCCTCACTGAATCTCCCAAACCAGGCCCTAGGACTTTGTTTCAAGCCATAAAGAGACTTCCGAAACCTACAAACTTTATCCAACTCCCCCTGAGCAACAAACCCAGGTGGTTGCTCCATATACACCTCCTCATGAAGATCACCATGAAGGAAAGCATTCTTGATATCCAATTGGTGCAGGGGCCAATCATATGTAGCTGCTAAAGAGATAAACAAGCGAATAGAAGTAAGTTTAGCTACAGGAGAAAAAGTGTCAGAATAATCAATCCCATATGTCTGAGCATATCCTTTTGCTACAAGACGTGCTTTTAACCGAGCCACAGAACTATCAGGATTTACCTTTACTGTAAATACCCATTTGCAACCAATAGCTTTCTTACCAGTAGGCAAAGGCAACAGTTCCCATGTACCATTAGCATCTAAAGCCTCCATTTCCTCTTTCATAGCAACACACCGGCCCGGGATGAGACAAAGGCCTCACTAACGATGTTAGGAATAGGAACAGAGTCTAAAGAAGTAACAAAACACCGAGAACAAGAAGACAATTGATTATAAGAAACAAAAGAAGAGATAGGGTAAGTACATGAACGTTTACCTTTACGAAGAGCAATGGGTAAGTCTAGATCAGAATCATGATCAGTATGAGGTACAGGATCTCCCAACGAAGTAGCTGGTGGAGGATCTGAGTCAGGAATCTCCAATCTCCTGGAATAAACATGAACAACAGGAGGTCGAGTAGGTCTAGAGACAGAAGAAACAGGCTGTGAGAGAGGACTAGACATTGGTTGGACAGTATATATTAAGAGATCATCCTCCTCCCCCTGACTCTCATACACAGATGATTGAGGAAAAAATGGAGTGGACTCAAAAAATGTGACATCTGCAGAAACAAGATAACGATTAAGAGTAGGAGAGAAACAACGGTACCCTTTTTGGATCCGGGAGTACCCAAGGAAGACACATTTGAGAGACTTTGGATCCAATTTAGTAACTTGCGGACGAACATCACGCACAAAACAGATACAACAAAAAATACGGGGTTCAACAGGGAACAAAGATTTTGTAGGGAACAAAGCAGTATAAGGAATATCCCCATTAAGGACAGAAGACGGCATACGATTGATCAAAAAACATGCCGTAGAAACAGCATCCGCTCAAAAATATTTAGAAACTTTCATCTGAAAAAGAAGAGCACGAGTTACCTCAAGAAGATGTCAATTTTTTTTTTGGCTACGCCATTTTGGGATGGGGTATCCACACAGGAAGACTGATGAAGAATGCCATTTTGTGTCATATAAGACTGAAATTGTGCTGAAAAGTATTCTTTGGCATTGTCACTTCTTAATATGTGCACAGAAGTATTAAATTGAGTTTTGATTTCATTACAAAAGGCACAAAAGATAGAAAATAACTCAGAACGATTCTTCATTAAATATAATCAGGTAACACGAGAGTAATCATCAACAAAAGTAACAAAATAACGAAATCCAGTTTTAGATGTAACAGAACAAGGACCCCAAACATCAGAATGAACTAACTCAAAAGGAGATGAAGCCCGTTTATTGACTCTAGACAAAGAAGGCAAACGATGATGTTTTGCAAACTGACACGACTCACATTCTAGTACTGATAAAGACTGAAACTGAGGACACAACTTCTTCATGGTAGACAAAGAAGGATGACCCAATCTACAATGAGCTTCAATAGGTGTTAAGGTACTGGAGCAAACAAGCGACCGCGGTACATGATTTTCCAGAATGTAGAGACCACCTGACTCACGTCCTCTACCAATAATCTGCTTCGTCGTAAGATCCTGAAATAAACAGTCGGGAAAAAGGAAAGCAGAACAATTTAAGGTACGAGTAAGTTTACTAACAGAAAGTAGATTAAAAAGAGAAATTTGGTAGACACAAAACAGATGACAAAGAAATTGACGAAGTCGGATTCGCAGTTTCAGAACCCATGACACAAGAAGTAGAACCATCACTAAAGTAATGAGAGGAAGTGAGATTAGACAAAAGCGGATAGAAGACTAGAATTACTGTCATGTGATGCATGCACCAAAATCAATAACCCATTTGGATGAGGAAGACACAAGGCATGTAGTGGATTTACTCGACTCGTGATCGCGATGTGAGGCTGGTAGGCTTTAGAGATGCCTGGGAAAACTGTGCTAAATCCTCTGCAGAGACCGACACAGTTTTCTCAAAGGACGATACTGGTGAATCATCTGCTGTCATATTTGCCATCTGTGATCGCTGATTTTTTCTTTGAAGTTGAGGACAATTATATTTTGGATGGCCTGGCTCATGGCAATAATAACAAATGACTCCTCTTGAGTCCTGATTAGAACTAGCCTCTCCATTACGCTGATTATACATTTGCTGTAATTCCTCCTCTACTTCCTCTTCTATTACCTGTTGTCCATTTGGATTACGGCTAATAAGAGCACTCTTGGCGTGTGACAATTGGGTACTCTGCATGCGAAGGACCCGTGTGAACGTTTCATGCAAAGAGGAAATCTCGTAATCGAGAGAACACGAGATTTAGCGATCTCATACTCAAGGAAGGCACGCAAGAAAACTCATAACGACTAGTTGCTCCGTTGGGCTCTTGAACTTTCACATCGTAACTAAAAGGCAACAATACAATAAGTTCCTTATATACCGTTTAAAATCCATAAAATAAGCCGTGAGAGACTTATTCTCTTTCTCGTACGGTAGAATGCCTTACAAACATCATAAATACGGAGATATTCCCTTTACGAATCTGAAAATCTAAGTAATCCATCAATTCCTTAACAAATTCACGGTGATTAATTAAACTAATTACCTCACCGTGAATCGAAGTTCAAGTCAAAAACAACCGAGCATCCTCCCTTAGCCAAGTTTGTTGTGTATCATCAGTAGGTGGATCTTTAGTAAGGTGATCATCCTTATCAATGCTACGCAAATAGACCCTAACAGTCTTACTCCACTCCAAGTAATTCGAACCATTAAGTTTGTGTTCCGTGATCTTAGTAATCACCGGAATCACATCAGAAATAACATTCTTGTCTGCTATTTGTTGAGATAGAAAACTAACCGAAACGATAATCCAAAGTGCTTACAGTAGCAAAATAACCCAAAATCACAAACCAAGCAAATACCAAAATAGGATCTGAGAGCCAAACCTCAGAAGTCCTTTAATGGTGTACTGGATCAGGCAACAGCACACAATGGTGGAATAAGGGGATTGAGGCAACGCTGGCGATGTTGATCGGAGTCGAAAAGGCCAGTCGGCGGCCAAGGTCTCTCCTGAGCTGGGTGGTGAGAACAAATAGTCACCCTAGATAGATGACCTGCTCTGATATCATGTAGAAAGAGATGATTCTCTTTAATATCAATTAATCTGTACATGGGTATATATATACAATTGATTCCTATAATTGTGTTCTACTAATTAGGAAGAAATCCTAAATAAGAAATCTTAAATAGGAATACAGAATACAAAATATACAGAGAAATAATATAATGATTGATTTTCTATAACAACAGTAGACAAAGAAAGATGGCCCAAGCTACAATGAGCTTCAAGAGGTGTTAAGGTATTGGAGCAAACAAGCGACTGCGGTATATGATTTTCCAGAATGTAGTGACCATCTGACTCACGTCCTCTACCAATAATCTGCTTTGTCGTAAGATCCTGAAACAAACACTGGTAAGGAAAAAAGGAAATAGAACAATTTAAGGTATGAGTAAGTTTACTAACAAAAAGTAGTTAAAAGAGAATTTTGATAGACACAAAACAGATGACAAAGGAATTGACGAAGTCGGGTTCGCAGTTCCAGAACCCATGACACAAGAAGTAGAACCATAAGCTAAAGTAACAGCAGAGAAAGTGAGATTAGACTGAAAAGCAGATAGAAGACTAGAATTACCTGTCATGTGATCTGTCGCACCAGAATCAATAACCCATTTGGATGAGGAAGACACAAGGCATGTAGTGGATTTACCTGACTTAGCGATTGCAGTGACAGGGGAACTGGTAGGCTTTAGAGATGCTTGATACTGGGAAAAATGTGCAAAATCCTTTGCAGATACCAAAACAGTTTTCTCAGAGGGAGATATTGTAGAATCCTCTGTTGCCATATTTGCCATCTGTGATCGCTGATTTTTCCTTTGAAGTTGCGGACAATTATATTTTGTATGGCTAAACTCATGGCAATAATAACAAATGACTCCTCTTGAGTCATGATTTGAAGTAGCCTCCCTATTATGCTGATTACTTCTGTTGCCTGTAATTCCTCCTTTACTTCCTCTTCTATTACTCTGTTGTCCTTTTGGATTACGGCTAATAAGAGCACTACTGGCAGGCTGTGAAGATTGAGTACTCTCTGTACGAAAGACCTGTCTGAACGTTTCATGCAAAAAGAAAATCTCAGAACTAGAGAGAATATGAGATTTAGCAGTCTCATACTCTGAAGGAAGGCTTGCAAGAAAAATCATAACAGCCAGTTACTCCTGTTGGGCCTGCTGAACTTTCACATCAGGACTAAAAGGCAACAATACATAAAGTTTCTCATATACCCGTTTAAAATCCATAAAATAAGCCTTGAGAGACTTATCCTCTTTCTCAACACGGTAGAATGCCTTACAAACATCATAAATACAGGAGATATTCCCTTTACCAGAATACAGAAAATCTAAGTAATTCATCAATTCCTTAACAAATTCACAGTGATTAATTAAACTAATTACCTCACTGTAAATCGAGTTTCGAAGCTGCAAAAATAACCGAGCATCCTCCCTTAGCCAAGTTTTCCATGTATCATCAGTAGGTGGGTCTTTAGTAAGGTGATCATCCTTATCAATGCTACGCAAATAGACCCTAACAGTCTTACTCCACTCTAGGTAATTCAAACCATTAAGTTTGCTTTCCGTGATCTTAGTCATCACCGGAATTATATCAGAAATAACATTCTTATTGTCTGCCATTTGTTGATACAAAGAAAACTAACCAAAACGCTAATCCAAAGTGCTTACACCTCAAAATAACCCAAAATCACAAATCAAGCAAATACCGAAATAGGATTTGAGAGCCAAACCTCAGAAGTCCTTTAATGGTGTACTGGATCAGGCAACAACACATAGTGGTGGAATGAGGGGGTTGAGGTGACATCGACGATGCTGATCGAAGTCGAAACGGCCGGTGGACGCGCCTCCACGCGTCGGCAAGTGAAGAAACGGCGAGAACCTAAGTTGGGAGCGTGAGCCTCACGCGCTTGGATTCCGGTGACCGGATCAGAGGGGAAGGCCGGTCGGCGGCTAAGGTCTCTCTTGAGCTAGGTGGTGAGAACAAATAGTCACCCTAGATAGATGACCTAGGGTAACAGTGGGTTTCAGTCCAGAAACAGACGGAAAAGAAATTCCAGATTTAGATTCCTTAATGAACCTACTCTAATACTGTAGAAAGAGATGTTTCTCATTGATTTCAATTAATCTGTACATGGGTATTTATATACAATTGATTCCTATAATTGTGTTATACTAATTAGGAAGAAATCCTAAATAAGAAATCCTAAATAGGAATACAGAATACAGAATATACACAGAAATAATATAATTATTGACTTTCCATAACACTCCCCCTCAAGTTGGAGCATAGATGTTAATCATGCCCAACTTGTTACAAATGTAGTCAATCCTAGCTCCATTCAGAGCTTTTGTGAAAATATCTCCTAACTGCTCTCCAGTTTTGATATGTCCTGTTGAGATGATTTGTTGTTGAATCTTTTCACGAACAAAGTGACAATCAATCTCAATATGTTTGGTCCGCTCATGAAATACCGGATTAGAAGCAATATGGAGAGCAGCTTGATTATCACACCACAATTTCGCAGGTTGGGGGGTCTTAAAACTGTCTCATCTAGTAATTGAAATATCCACATTACCTCACATCGATTGTGCCATGGCTCTGTATTCGGATTCAGCACTAGATCGAGAAACTACACTTTGCTTCTTGCTTTTCCAAGACACCAAATTTCCTCCAACAAAAACGCAATATCCAGTAGTTGACCTCCTATCAACCTTAGATCCAGCCAGATCGGCATCGAAAAACATTCAACATTCAAATGCCCATGATTACCATATAACAAACCTCTTCCCGAGCTCCCTTCAGATAGCACAAGATTTGTCCCAAGGCTTCCCAATGAGCAACGGTTGGGAAGACATAAACCGACTTACCACACTAACGGCATAAGCAATGTCGGGCAGTGTGATGAAGGTAGTTCAATTTTCCTACCAATCTCTGTATCTCTGGATCTTCAAACAACTCACTATCCCGCTATGATTTGTAAATTTGGAGTCATTGGTGCACTACAAGGCTTAGCACCTAATTTTCTGTCTCTGTCAATAGATCTATTACATAATTTCTTAGAGACAAGTAAATACCTTTCTTAACTCTTATAACTTCAATACCCTAAATATACTTTAATAATCCCAAGTCTTTGGTCCAAACTGGTTTGGAGGAAGGTTTTAAGAGATGAAATACTGCAGAGTCACTCCCGGTGATGATAATGTCATCCACATAGACTACTGTGAGAATTAGACCACCTCAGTTGCTTATAAAATACCGAGTGATCACACTTACTCTTTTGCATACCAAATTCTGTCTTGTTTCACCGAATCTCCCAAACCAGGCCCTAGGACTTTGTTTCAAGCCATAAAGAGACTTCAAGCCTACAAACTTTACCCAACTCCCCGAGCAACAAACCGGTGGTTGCTCCATATACACCTCCTCCCGAAGATCACCATGAAGGAAAGCATTCTTGATATCCAATTGGTGCAGGGCCAATCATATGTAGTGCTAAAGAGATAAACAAGCGATGTAGTAAGTTTAGCTACAGGAGAAAAAGTGTCGAGTAATCAACCCCATATGTCCGAGCATATCCTTTTGCTACAAGGCGTGCTTTTAACCTAGCCACAGAACCATCGAGATTTACCTTTCAGAATACCCATTTGCAACCAATAGCTTTCTTACCGGTGGGCAAAGGCAGCTCCCATGTACCATTAGCATCTAAAGCCTCCATTTCTTCTTTCATAGCAAGACACCAGCCCGGGATGAGACAAAGGCCTCACCAACGATATTAGGGATAGGAACAGTCTAAAGAAGTAACAAAACACCCAGAACAAGAAGACAATTGATTATAAGAAACAAAAGAAGAGAGAGGGTAAGTACAAGAACGTTTACCTTTCGAAGAGCAATGGGTAAATCTAGATCGTAATCATGATCGGTATGAGGTACAGGATCTCCCAACGAAGTAGGCGGTGGAGGATCTGAGTCGGTAATCTCAATCTCTGGAATAAACATGAACAACGGGAGGCCGAGTAGGTCTAGAGACGTAAGAAGCAGTGTGAGAGAGGACTAGACATTGATTGGGCAAGATATATTAAGAGATCGTCCTCCTCCCTCCGACTCTCATACACAGATAATTGAGGAAAAAATGGAGTGGACTAAAAAAATGTGACATCTGCAAAAACAAGATAACGATTTAGAGTAGGAGAGAAACAGCGGTACCCTTTTTGCAGTCAGGAGTATCTAAGGAAGACACATTTGAGAGACTTTGGATCCAATTTAGTAACATATAGACGAGCATCACGCACAAAACAAGTACAACAAAAAATACGGGGTTCAACAGAAACAAAGATTTTGTAGGAACAAAGCGGTATAAGGAATATCCCCATTAAGGATGTAAGACGGCATACGATTGATCAAAAACATGCGTAGAAAGCGCATCCGCCCAAAAGTGTTTAGGAACTTTCATCCGAAAAGAAGAGCACGAGTTACCTCAAGAAGATGCCGATTTTTCTTTCGCCACGCCATTTTGGGATGGGGTATCCACACAGAAGACTGATGAAGAATGCCATTTTGTGTCATGTAAGATGAAATTGTCTTTGAAAAATATTCTTTAGCATTGTCACTTCTTAATATGCGCATGAAATATTAAATTGAGTTTTGATTTCATTACAAAAGGCACAAAAGATAGAAAACAACTCGTAACGATTTTTCATTAAATATAACCAAGTAACACGAGTAATCATCAACAAAAGTAACAAAATAACGAAATCCAGTTTTAGAAGTATGAACAAGGACCCCAAACATCGAATGAACTAACTCAAAAGGGGATGAAGCCGTTTATTGACTCTAGACACGTAAGGCAAACGATGATATTTTGCAAACCGACACGACTCACATTCTAGTACTTGATAAAGATCAAATCGAGGACACAACTTCTTCATGGTAGACAAAGAAGGATGACCCAATCTACAATGAGCTTCAAGAGGTGTTACGATGCTGGAGCAAACAAGCGACCGCGTACATGATTTTCGAATGTAGAGACCACGACTCACGTCCTCTACCAATAATCTGCCGTCGTAAGATCCTCAAACAAACACCGATCGGAAAAAAGGAAATAGAACAATTTAAGGTACGAGTAAGTTTACTAACGAAAGTAGATTAAAAGAGAAATTTGGTAGACACAAAGCAGATGACAAAGAAATTGACGGTCGGATTCGCAGATTCAGAACCCATGACACAAGAAGTAGAACCATCACTAAAGTAATGAGGAAGTGGGATTAGACTGAAAGCGGATAGAAGACTAGAATTACTCGTCATGTGATCTCATTGCACTAATCAATAACCCATTTGGATGAGGAAGACACAAGGCATGTAGTGGATTTACTCGACTCGTGATCGCGATGATAGGGAACTGGTAGGCTTTAGAGATGCTCGATCTTTGGGAAAGCGTGTAAAATCTTCTGCAGATACCAAAAGCAGTTTTCTCGGAGGAAGATACCGTAGAATCCTCTGCTGCCATATTTGCCATCTGTGATCGCGATTTTTCCTCTGAAGTTGCGGACAATTATATTTTGTATGGCTGTGCTCATGACAATAATAACAAATGACTCCTCTTGAGTCTGATTAGAACTAGCCTCTCCATTACGCTGATTACTACATTGCTGTAATTCCTCCTCTACTTCCTCTTCTATTACCTTGTTGTCCATTTGGATTACGGCTAATAAGAGCACTCTTGGCAGTGTGAAGATTGGGTACTCTGCAGAAGGACCCGTGTGAATGTTTCATGCAAAGAGGAAATCTCGAATCGAAAGAATCGAGATTTAGCGATCTCATACTCAAGGAAGGCACAAGAAAACTCATAACGACCAGTTGCTCCGTTGGGCTCATTGAACTTTCACATCAGAACTAAAAGGCAACAATACATTAAGTTACTCATATAAACTTTTAAAATCCATAAAATAAGACTTGAGAGACTTATTCTCTTTCTAATCAAGGTAGAATGCCTTACAAACATCATAAATACGGGAGATATTCCCTTTACCAGAATACAGAAAATCTAAGTAATCCATCAATTCTTTAACAAATTCACAGTGATTAATTAAACTAATTACCTCACTGTGAATCGAGTTCCGAAGCTGCAAAAACAACCGAGCGTCCTCCCTTAGCCAAGTTTGTTGTGTATCATCGATGAGTGGATCTTTAGTAAGGTGATCATCCTTATCAATGCTACGCAAATAGACCCTACGATCTTACTCCACTCCAGGTAATTTGAACCATTAAGTTTGTGTTCCGTGATCTTAGTCATCATCGGAATCACATCAGAAATAACATTCTTATTGTCTGCCATTTGTTGAGACAAAGAAACTAACCAAAACGCTAATCCAAAGTGCTGACAGCAACAAAATAATCCAAAATCACAAATCAAGTAAATACCGAAATAGGATCTGAGAGCCAAACCTCAGAAGTCCTTTAATGGTGTACTGGATCAGGCAACAGCACACAGTGGTGGAATGAGGGGATTGAGGCGACGCTGGCAATGTTGATCGGAATCGAAACGGCCGGTCGGCGGCCAAGGTCTCTCCTGAGCTGGGTGGTGAGAACAAATAGTCACCCTAGATGGCCTGCTCTGATACCATGTAGAAAGAGATGTTTCTCATTGATTTCAATTAATCTGTACATGGGTATTTATATACAATTGATTCCTATAATTGTGTTATACTAATTAGGAAGAAATCCTAAATAAGAAATCCTAAATAGGAATACAGAATACAGAATATACACAGAAATAATATAATGATTGACTTTCCATAACAAATACCATGTAGAAAAGGATGATTGTCCTTAATTCCAATTAATCTGTACATAGGTATATATATACAATTGATTCCTATAATTGTGTTCTACTAATTAGGAAAAAATCCTAAATAAGAAATCCTAAATAGAAATACAGAATACAGAATATACAGAAAAATAATATAGTGATTGACTTTCCATAAAACTCAACATGCAGAAATATAAGGATGGACAGGATAAGGAATGCATGCATTCATAGAAAGGAGGAAGAGACATCTATTGAGGAATTGAGAGATCAAATACCAGCAAATGCACCAGTACAGAAGTTTGAGCACATTGAAGTTACATGAGAAAGATAAAGTGAGGAGTAGGAAGATGTGTGGTTAAGTAGAAAGAAACGATTTAGTGGCTATAGATCTTTTTGAAGATGTAGCCCTAAACTGAGTGGAATGGGGGGAAATAGATCCATATGGCTGACCCTAAATAGTTTGGGATTAAGGCTTTATTTAATAATATATAAGTGTTTTTTATGGGTTATTTAATGTCAGGTTGCTTTTGATAGATTGATAATCAACTTGAAAAATTCAGTTATGATTTTTCTTTCTCTATATTTTTATTACTTTTATTGTGGTTCTGCATTTTATTCTCCTTGACTTAATGTTATCAATCATGAGATTAAAGCCTATTGTTAGGTAGAAAAAATGTGTCAATTTTAAGAATCAATATTTTCCTTTGTAGTTACTGAGGAACATAATCATTTTCCTGGCTTCTTTGTCAGTTTTGGCTTGGGGCTTTAAAAGAGCTTCTCCACTTTTATTCATGATATTTTCTTCTTCAGTTTTATTTTATTATGTTTTTCAGGTTTTCTTCTTGTATTAATGGCAAATGGAATATCAATAGTTTAATTAATTGATTTCTCTTCAGTAAAAATTTATTCTTTTGTCTGAAAAAATTGTGGCATTATTTAGTAATAATTAATTTGAAATATTCTTCTGATTTAATCAATAGTTTGTGAACCAGGTTCATTCTTTAGAACTTGGTAATATATTTTGACTCCAAAATTGTTTGTTGGCAACTATAATTTTGGCAGGATATCCCCTTCCTGAGAACTATGTGCTTACTGTTGTCTTAAAGTGTTTTCATGATATTTCATCTGTCACTTTCAGGTCATAAGTACATGGGGAGTTCGGAACAATATAGACTTCCTCTCATTGTCTTATACTCGGCATGCAGAAGATATTCGCCATGTAAGGATTTTCCCGTGGGCAGGGTTATATATTTTTTTTAGATACTCCTTTTCTTTTAATTTTTTTTTTTTGTCTTTTCTCTTTCATATCAGTTTCTAGCTTTAATAAGTATTTTCTTCTTAATTTCCTTCATAAATTCAATAATGGTAGCTCTTTCTACTGCACAGGCCCGAGAGTTTCTTTCTAAACTTGGGGATCTCCATCAAACTCAAATTTTTGCAAAAATTGAAAATATAGAGGTGAATCATAAATTTGAGCTTTGCCATGCTGTTCTAATTTCATTCTGAATTCCTGTTTTCCATTTTGTATTATTTTGTATGGTTGTAGGGATTAACTCATTTTGATGAAATCCTACAAGAAGCAGATGGTATCATCCTTTCTCGTGGAAATTTGGGCATAGATCTCCCACCAGAGAAGGTGAAATTTTTAAGTTCATTACATATTCAAGTTATTATACTCATCAGCACTGAGATAGAAAGATTACATACCAACAGAACAGAGATTATGTGGGGCATAATGTGTTAGGAAACATTAATTCTCAAAAAAATGAGCAGAAATTTAAACCCAAATCAACTTTAATTAATGTTATGGAATGGTGGAATTTTAAAATTTTTATTGTTTAGCAAATTACCTCTAATTAATTTGGAGAATTTGCTAACCATCAGGCTGGGTTGTAGCAAACTACCGGCCGTCCAGGTGTCCGGCCTCTGATAATATCGACATGGACTGGTTGTGAGGAAATTCTTCAAGATACTCTTAGAGAATTTGAGAATATGAGTGCTAGCTCTTAAAAGGAATCTCTTCTCTTAAATGAGAATGGAAGACAAGCTTCCTTTTATAGGGAGCAACTTTCCATAATTATAAATTTAACATTTAAATTTATTAATTATAAATTGACCCCTATAGGAATTAAAATTCAAATAATTAATTCTTATAATTTTTGAAATTTTAAATTAAGTCCACACTTAATTATTAGGACATTAAGCATGCTAAATAAAATTTATGCTTTAGTCCATAAATCTCTAAAATTATTTTATTTTATTTTATTTTTATCTAGTCTAACTTGATAATCCAATTTAATTCCTCACTTACAGTCTTTATGTGTGTGACCCATTAGGCTCTTAATATGTTGGTAATAAATATAATTAGATAAAATTAACACTTTAATTTTATCATTAATTCATAATTGATTAATTATATTTGTAGATCATTATTGACATCTAGCAATGTGTGATGACCACCCAAATACTAGAACTTGTTAAAGTGGTTTGACTAACCTTTCTGTGATCAATCTGTCAGTGTAATTAATATCCCTTCATCATAATATTTCAGTTTATACATTGATGCATGGAATGTGTCTGTTATGTATAAATCATTTTTGTACTCTCGGTATGATTGATTAATTAAACAAAATTTCAATTTTATTTTACCTTGCTCAAGTTGGTCCATGGATATCACACATGCCCAACTTGCAAACTAAAGTGTGAAAAACTTTGCTGATGAGACCCTTGATGAACACATCAGCTAGTTGCTCTTTTGAAGCTATATACTTAATAGTTAACAAGCCATCTACTACCTTTTCTTTTATGAAGTGTCGATTAATTTCTATGTGTTTGGTTCTATCATGCTGAGCAGGATTGTGGACGATATTAATAGCAGCCTTATTATCACAAAACATGGAGTTATTTGTTTTTGACAACTTTAATTCTTTCATCAACTTTTGTAACCATAGTAGTTCACAAACTCGCTGTGCCATGGCTCTATACTCAGCTTCTGCACTTGATCTAGCAGTTACACTCTGTTTCTTGCTTCTCCAAGTAACAAGATTTCCTCCAACAAATGTTCAATATCTAGAGGTTGACCTTCTGTCATCAAGAGAACTAGCCCAATCTGCATCTGTAAAAACTTCTATATGTAAATGACCATGCATAGAGAAAAGCATACCTTTCCTAAGCGTAGACTTCAGATATTTGTTAATATGCAACACAGCTTCCCAATGAGATATCCGAGGGTCGTGCATATACTAGCTTACTACATAGGCTATATCTGGCCTAGTATGTGAAAGATAAATTAACCTCTCAACCATCCTTTGATATCTCCCCATGTCAACTAACTCACCAACACCAGCTTGTAACTTATGGTTGGTTTCAATAGGAGTATTTACTGGTTTACACCCTAACATGCCAGTTTCTTTTAATAAATCCAGGATGTATTTTCTTTGGGAGATAAAAATCCCTTTATCAGATCTAGCAACTTCAATTCAAGGCTTTCTTAAACCTGTAAACCTTCCCTTTACTCTTAACATCATCAAAACCTGGAGGAATTTTCATATACATTTCTTCTTCTAGACCTCCATGTAAAAAGGCATTGTTAACATCAAACTATTGAAGATCCCACTCAAGATTGGCTGCACAGGATAACAACACTCTGATGGTATTCATCTTTGCAACAGGTGCAAATGTCTCTTCATAATCAACTCCATAGGTCTGTGTATAGCCCTTTGTTAGTAGTCTGGCCTTGTATCTTTCAATTGATCCATCTGCCCTGTGTTTTATTATGAACACCCGTTTATATCCCACTGGTTTCTTTTCTAATGAAGAGTCAACAAGATCCCATGTTCCGTTTTTTTCCAAAGCCTTCATCTCTTTAACCATAGCTGCCTTTCACTTTGGATCAAGGTATGCTTCCTTTCAATCCTTTGGTATAGATACAGAAGAAACAGACAATACAAAGGCTCTATAGGAGGGAGAAAGAGTCGTAGGACACAAATTTAGAAATATGATATTTAGTACAAGATCTAACTCTTTTTCTGATAACAATGAGAATATCAAGATTATTAATAGAATAATTAGAGCCAGAGTCTAAATTATTAAGAATCAAAGAAAACTCACCTTCTTCTGAATGTTCAGGAATTGAATTTAGGACATCAGGTTGATCAGTGGTATCATGCTCAACCCTATCATGCTCAACCCCTGTATCAACATCAACACTCATATCTACCTTCTTTCGTCGAGTATACCTTAGCAAATCCTCTCTATCCAATCTCCATGAGGTTTTTGGTTTGGGTGGTTGTGGTTGGTCTTGGTTAGGAACATCAGTAATAGGTCAAGAAAAAGGTAGGGAAATATCATAAGATACCTCTTCCTTCCTATGCTCCCCCTGAAGAGGTAACTGTGTGGAAAAATAAGATTTAGACTCCCTAAAAGTAACATCTATGCTTACAAAATATTTTCTTGATGGTGGATGATAACACTTATATCCCTTTTTGGTTCCAGAATAACCAACAAACACACATCTAAGAGCTTTAGGCTCTAATTTGCCCACATTATTCTTATGAACAAAACAAACACACCTAAAGATTTTTTGAGGGACAGTATAGGAATTTGTACCCTGTAGAACCTCTAAAGGACTCTTAAAGTTCAATGTCTTCAGGGGCATTCTATTGATTAGATATGTTGCTGACAAGACAGTATCACCCTAATAAGGTTTAGGAACATTCATAGTGAACATAAGAGACCTAGCCACCTCAAGCAAATGTCTATTCTTTCTTTCAGATACCCCATTTTGTTCACTAGTGTTAATACAACTAGTTTGATGTAATATACCAAAAGACTCCATATAGGCACTAAAAGTACTATTAACATATTCTGTCCCATTATCTGTTCTGAAAATTTTAACCTTTGCATCAAATTGAGTACAAATCATTTTATGAAATTGTTGAAAACAAGTAAACACCTCACCTTTTGCTTTCATCAAATATACTCTAGTTAATCTGGTGCAACAATCAATAAATGTAACAAACCATCAACAACTAGATAAAGAAAGAGTTTGGGTAGGTCTCCACACACAAGAATGAATAGTCTCAAAAGAAACTAAGCTTTTATTATTAATTGAAGGATAAGAATGTCTTGTGTGTTTAGCAAGTTCACAAGTATCACAAAAAAGTAATTCAGATTTGCACTTTTTAAACAAAACAGGATATAACCGTTCTAAAACCTGAAAAGAAGGATGTCCTAAACGTCTATGCCATTGAATAATCTCATCATTAGTAGTCATAGAGTGTCCTAGCAAAGCTTGGTTTGGAAACCCACATTTGTCATCTAAAAAATACAGGCTATCTTGCATTCTACTACTGCTAATCGTCCGTCCTGTTTTCAATTCCTGAAAAACACAGTGTGTAGGAAAAAAATTCAATTTTGCAATTAAGGGCTTGAGTAAGAGCACTGACAGACAACAAATTTATAGGAAAACTAGGAAAATGAAGAACTGAAGTAAGGTTAAATGTAGGAGTGCAAGCAACAGAACCTATAGTGGAAATAGTGGTTAAAGATCCGTCCGCTATACGGACTTTTTCTTTTCTTGAGCATGGAAAGTAAGTGTAGAAAGAGATGATTCTCATTGATTTCAATTAATCTGTACATGGGTATATATATACAATTGATTCCTATAATTGTGTTCTACTAATTAGGAAGAAATCCTAAATAAGAAATCCTAAATAGGAATACAGAATACAAAATATACAGAGAAATAATATAGTGATTGACTTTCCATAACATAGTGATTGACTTTCCATAACACTTCCCCTCAAGTTGGAGCATAGATATTAATCATGCCCAACTTGTTACAAATGTAGTCAATCCTAGCTCCATTCAGAGCTTTTGTGAAAATATTTCCTAACTGCTCTCCAGTTTTGATGTGTCCTGTTGAGATGATCTGTTGTTGAATCTTTTCACGAATAAAGTGACAATCAATCTCAATATGTTCGGTCCGCTCATGAAACACCGGATTAGAAGCAATATGAAGAGCAGCTTGATTATCACACCACAATTTCGCAGGCAGGGAGGTCTTAAAACCTGTCTCATCTAGTAATTGAAGTATCCACATTATCTCACATACTGATTGTGCCATGGCTCTGTATTCGGATTTAGCACTAGATCGAGAAACTACACTCTGCTTCTTGCTTCTCCAAGACACCAATTTTTCTCCAATAAAAACGCAATATCCAGTAGTTGACCTCCTGTCAACCTTAGATCCAGCCCAGTCGGCATCTGAAAAACATTCAACATTCAAATGCCCAGCCCAGTCGGCATCTGAAAAACATTCAACATTCAAATGCCCATGATTACCATATAGCAAACCTCTTCCTGGAGCGCCCTTCAGATAACACAAGATTTGTTCCAAGGCTTCCCAATGAGCAACAGTTGGGGAAGACATAAACTGACTTACCACACTAACGGCATAAGCAATGTCAGGACGAGTGACTGTAAGGTAGTTCAATTTTCCTACCAATCTCCCGTATCTCTCTAGATCTTCAAACAACTCACTATCCCCTGCTAATAATTGTAAAGTTGGAGTCATTGGTGCACTACAAGGCTTAGCACCTAATTTTCCTGTCTCTGTCAATAGATCGAGGACATATTTTCTTTGAGACTAGAAAATACCCTTCTTGCTTCTCATAACTTCGATACCCAAGAAATACTTTAACAATCCCAAGTCTTTGGTCTGAAACTGAGTTTGGAGGAAGGTTTTAAGAAATGAAATATCTGCAGAGTCACTCCCAGTGATGACAATGTCATTCACATAGACTACCAAGAGAATTAGACCAGCCTCAGATTGCCTATAAAATACTGAGTGATCACTCTTACTCTTTTGCATACCAAATTCCTGTACTGCTTCACTGAATCTCTCAATCCATGCCCTAGGACTTTGTTTCAAGCCATAAAGAGACTTCCGAAGTCTACAAACTTTACCCAACTCCCCCTGAGCAACAAACCCAGGTGGTTGCTCCATATACACCTCCTCCTGAAGATCACCATGAAGGAAAGCATTCTTGATATCCAATTGATGCAGGGGCCAATCATATTTAGCTGCTAAAGAGATAAACAAGCGAAGAGAAGTAAGTTTAGCTACAGGAGAAAAAGTATCAGAGTAATCAACCCCATATGTCTGAGCATATCCTTTTGCTACAAGGCGTGCTTTTAACCTAGCCACAGAATCATTAGGATTTACCTTAACTGTATATACCCATTTGCAACCAATAGCTTTCTTACCAGTGGGCAAAGGTAATAATTCCCATGTACCATTAGCATCTAAAGCCTCAATTTCCTCTTTCATAGCATCACACCAGCCAGGATGAGATAGTGTCTCATCAACAGTATTAGGGATAGGAACAGAGTCTAAAGAAGTGACAAAACACCGAGAACAAGAAGACAATTGATTATAAGAAACAAAAGAAGAGATAGGGTAAGTACATGAACGTTTACCTTTACGAAGAGCAATGGGTAAGTCTAAATCAGAATCATGATCAGTATGAGGTACAGGATCTCCCAACGAAGTAGCTGGTGGAGGATCTGAGTCAGGAATCTCCAATCTCCTCGAATAAACATGAACAACGGAGGTCGAGTAGGTCTAGAGACAGAAGGAACAGGCTGTGGGAGAGGACTAGACATTGGTTGGACAGTATATATTAAGAGATCATCCTCCTCCCCTTGACTCTCATACACAGATAATGGAGGAAAAAATGGAGTGGACTCAAAAAATGTGACATCTGCAGAAACAAGATAACGATTAAGAGTAGGAGAGAAACAACGGTACCCTTTTTGGAGCAGGGAGTACCCAAGGAAGACACATTTGAGAGATTTTGGACCCAATTTAGTAACCTGTGGACGAATATCACGCACAAAACAGGTACAACAAAAAATATGGGTTTCAATAGGGAACAAAGATTTTGTAGGAAACAAAGTTGTATAAGGAATATCTCTATTAAGGACAGAAGACGGCATACGATTGATCAAAAAACATGCCGTAGAAACTGCATCCGCCCAAAAGTGTTTAGGTACTTTCATCTGAAAAAGAAGAGCACGAGTTACCTCATGAAGATGACGATTTTTCCTTTCGGCTACGCCATTTTGGGATGGGGTATCCACACAGGAAGACTGATGAAGAATGCCATTTTGTGTCATATAAGACTGAAATTGTGCTGAAAAGTATTTTTTGGCATTGTCACTTCTTAATATGCGCACAGAAATATTAAATTGAGTTTTGATTTCTTACAAAGACACAAAAGATAGAAAACAACTCAGAACGATTCTTCATTAAATATAACCAGGTAACACGAGAGTAATCATCAATAAAAGTAACAAAATAATGAAATCCAGTTTTAGATGTAACAGAACAAGGACCCCAAACATCAGAATGAACTAACTCAAAAGGAGATGAAGCCCGTTTATTGACTCTAGACACAGAAGGCAAATGATGATGTTTTGCAAACTGACATGATTCACATTCTAGTACTGATAAAGACTGAAATTGAGGACACAGCTTCTTCATGGTAGACAAAGAAGGATGACCCAATCTACAATGAGCTTCAAGAGGTGTTAAGGTACTGGAGCAAATAAGCGACCGCGGTACATGATTTTCCAGAATGTAGAGACCACCTGACTGGCGTCCTCTACCAATAATCTGCTTCGTCGTAAGATCCTGAAACAAGCACTGGTCAGGAAAAAAGGAAACAGAACAATTTAAGGTACGAGTAAGTTTACTAATAGAAAGTAGATTAAAAGATAATTTGGTAGACACAAAACAGAAGACAAAGAAATTGACGAAGTCGGGTTCGCAGTTCCAGAACCCATGACACAAGAAGTAGAACCATCAGCTAAAGTAACAGTAGAGGAAGTGAGATTAGACTGAAAAGCAGATAGAAGGCTAGAATTACCTGTCATGTGATTGGTCGCACCAGAATCAATAACCCATTTGGATGAAGAAGACACAAGGCATGTAGTGGATTTACCTGACTCAGCGATCGCAGTGACAGGGGAATTGGTAGGCTTTAGAGATGCCTGATACTGGGAAAATTGTGCAAAATCCTCTGCAGATACCAAAATAGTTTTCTTAGAGGAAGATACTGTAGAATTCTCTACTGCCATATTTGACATCTGTGATCGCTGATTTTTTCTCTGAAGTTGTGGACAATTATATTTTGTATGGCCAGGCTCATGGCAATAATAACAAATGACTCATCTTGAGTCTTGATTAGAACTAGCCTCTCCATTACGCTGATTACTTCTGTTGCCTGTAATTCCTCCTCTACTTCCTCTTCTATTACCCTGTTGTCCATTTGGATTACGACTAATAAGAGCACTACTAGCAGGCTGTGAAGATTGAGTACTCTCTGTACGAAGGACCCGTGTGAACGTTTCATGCAAAGAGGAAATCTCAAAACTGGAGAGGATATGAGATTTAGCAGTCTCATATTCTGAAGGAAGGCCTGCAAGAAAACTCATAACAGCCAGTTGCTCCCGTTGGGCCTGCTGAACTTTCACATCAGGACTAAAAGGCAACAATACATTACAAACATCATAAATACGGGAGATATTCCCTTTACCAGAATACAGAAAATCTAAGTAATCCATCAATTCATTAACAAATTCACAGTGATTAATTAAACTAATTACCTCTATGAATTGAGTTCCGAAGCTGCAAAAACAACCGAGCACCTTCCCTTAGCCAAGTTTGTCGTGTATCATCAGTGGGTGGATCTTTAGTAAGGTGATCATCTTTATCAATACTACGCAAATAGACCCTAACAGTCTTACTCCACTCCAGGTAATTCGAACCATTGAGTTTGTGTTTCGTGATTTTAGTCATCACCGGAATCACATCAGAAATAACATTCTTATTGTCTGCCATTTGTTGAGACAAAGAAAACTAACCGAAACGCTAATTCAAAGTGCTTATAGCAGCAAAATAACCCAAAATCACAAATCAAGCAAATACCAAAATAGGATCTGAGAGCCAAACCTCAGAAGTCCTTTAATGGTTATACTGGATCAGGCAACAGCACACAGTGGTGGAATGAGGGGGTTGAGACGACGCCGGCGATGTTGATCAGGGTTGAAACGGCCGGTCCGTGGCCAAGGTCTCTCCTGAGCTGGGTAGTGAGAATAAATAGTCACCCTAGATTGATGACAGGCTCTGATACCATGTAGAAAGAGATGATTCTCATTGATTTCAATTAATCTGTACATGGGTATATATATACAATTGATTCCTATAATTGTGTTATTCTAATTAGGAAGAAATCCTAAATAAGAAATCCTAAATAGGAATACAGAATACAAAATATACAGAGAAATAATATAGTGATTGACTTTCCATAACATAGTGATTGACTTTCCATAACAGTAAGTAAAAAAATTGTTTGAAGAGCATGTCATATGTTTGTTTGCTCCTAAATCTATGACCCAAAAAGATTTTTCAAGATTGGCAAGAAGGGATATACCTGACTTGACAAAGTTAGAGGAAGCAGCAGTGTTTGATTTAGACTCCAGTTGTGACAACAAACGTATCAGGGTCTGAATTTCTGAACTTGAGAAACTCCTATTATCAGAAACGTCTTCAGATGATTCCACTATCTCAGAAACATGTGCTTGAGGTTTGGAAGAACCCATTCTTTTTCCTCCACGCCCTTTAGTTGGACTACCATGTAATTTCCAGCAATGTTCCTTCGTATGTCTCAACTTGCCACAATAATCATAGTGTAAATGATCCTTATCGGATGCTTGTGATTGTTCTTTTGAGGAAGCGGCTGTCAGTCCGGCCTTGTCAACTGGTAAAGAGTAAACCATAGCATTTCTTCGACTTTCCTCTTGCTGTACATAGGAGTAAGTTTGCCTTAAGGAAGGCATGGGCTCCTTACCAAGAACCTGAATCCGTATTTGATCATACTCCATATTTAGTCCAACAAGAAAATCATAAATCCATTATTTCTCAATCAGTTTTTGAAATTTAACATCTGCAGGACATGTAGCTTGAAAATCCTGATAGTAATCTAATTCCTGTCACAAATCAGTCAATTCAGCATAATACTGAGCAATATACATCTCACCTTGTTTCATACCATGTACCTTCTTTCTTAGCTCATAAACTTGTGCATCATTCCTAACTTGAGAATAGGTCTGGGAAACAACATTCCAAATGGTAGCTGCACTATCTAACAGCAGATACTCACGAGCTATATGTGGTTGCAAAGAATTGATGAGCCATGAAATAATAAGAGAATTTTCTGACTCCCACTGACTGTAGGTAGAAGTCGAAGTATCTGGTTTTTTCTTATCTCCGGTAAGATACCCTTGTAGTCCTCTAGCCTGAATGAACAAAAGATAAGACCTTGACCAAGCAAGATAGTTGGTTCCATTCAGCTTCACAGGACTAATTTGCAGTAAGGAATTGTCACTTGCAAAATTAATTTTTGAATCTACTGTTTTTCCATTAGCCATATTTAACAAAGAACAAAGGAAAATACACTGGCAGTGATAAAAAAATTACCCTAACAGTTTAATTCTCACAGAAATAGTACCAAATACAAAATTGACTTAATGATCAAACACAAACTAGCAAGGAGGGATCGGTTGAACAGAGTCGCAGTATAGGGGCGACGTTGTCGGAAGGAGGTTCGGTCAGAAAAAGTCGCCGGAAAGGGGTCCACGTGCCGGCGCGTGTGGGAGAGCTGAAGACAAATAAGGCGCGTGTATTCACGCGCATTGTCGGACGGCGGCAATTCCTCCAAGAAGGTGCCGATTGGCAAGTGGGCTGCTGCTTGAGGGGGGTGGTGACGTCCAACACCCGTCGTAGGCAGTGCTTCAAGTACTGACCTTTATAAAACCCTAGACTCGGTACTGTTCAGAGAAATTTATGCTAAAAAATTGGCTCTTGCTCTGATACCATGTTGAGAACAGTAAGTTTAGAGGAAAAATAATTTTTCTTCTTATATTTTGATCATGTACATGGTTCCCTATTTATATAGGGTGAGTTACAGACACAAAAGGAAACTAAATAAAGACTTAGCTAATTTCAGGGATACTTGGCCACTTACAGGGATTCTAATTACATAAGTTTCCTATAATTACTAATACACCTAATAATTACAAGGATCCTAACAATTCCTATATAAGATGACTTAATATTTCAAGTCAAAGAATCACTTATATGACTGTTACTTGAGTCTTTCCAAGGACAGATAAGGTCAGTTCAGTGAACTTGTCACCACAAGCACCTGCACGTTGGTTCTGGATATCTCATATACCTCAACTTAATGAGAATTGCTGTATCCTTTCATAAAGGAAAGAATGCAACGTGTACTGGTCTCAACAGTTATATCAATGTCCAGTATTGATATAACATTGACCAGAAATATTTTTGGAACAATGCTACAATGCAATCAGAATCTTATAATTAGAACAATATTATAATTTCCACTACTATGTATATAAGTCCCATGAACTTTATCTTTATTAATTAGTATTCATTAAAATTAAATTGAACATTAAAGATAAAGCAACCTTTATTAATAACAAAATATATATACATGTATTAAGTGATCACACTTGCAGCTAACACATAGGCTACAGTGCACATACACTAACATAATGGGCCTTAATGGTGTCGCACACTTTAAGCTGTCACAACACTTCAAACCACAACCACCCCCTCTGCTCTTGGCGTGGAAAACCCCTAAATCTTGGATAATTTTGACTTTTGAATCTAGGTGTTGGTATACATATTAGTTGGATGTGAAGTAATTTTTTGAGGAAAATTTGTATGGATATTCATAATATCAAGAAAGAGAATTAGCATGTCAATTTCATTTTACGTTGATTCTCTCAAAGGATGTTCATGTCCATTTATTTCTAAATGAATATTTTTGCACTTTAAGAAAGTGTTGTTAAAAAAGGGATGATCAACTTCTCAAACGCAACTAGTGTATCTTCATCTGAATCTTACAGGTGTTTCTATTTCAAAAAGCTGCTATTTACAAGTGCAACATGGCAGGAAAGCCTGCTGTGGTAACTCGTGTTGTCGACAGTATGACGGACAATTTGAGACCTACTCGTGCTGAAGCAACTGACGTTGCCAATGCAGTTTTGGATGGTAAATTTCAGTGGTCTCACATTGTAATTCCTTATATAAAGTTTAGTGGATTTCCATTATGTTATGTTATTGTTGACCATGTTATACTATCTTCTGTCATAAGAGAAGATATAGTTGCATACGACCATCTTAATTTTGCATTTCTTTAGTGTCACCCAATAAGTTGCTACTAGTATTGTATATTGTCATGCTTGTACTAATATGACTAGTTATAATTCCTTGGTTTTTTTTCTGTTGCTTCAGGCAGTGATGCAATTCTTCTAGGTGCAGAGACCCTGCGGGGATTGTACCCTGTTGAGACCATTTCTATTGTTGGAAGAATTTGTGCTGAGGTAAGTTTCCTGTTGATTTACTTAGTTATATTTCTTCATTTCCTTCTGTTTTCTCTTGACATGGCAATGTTATCCATGATTGTCTCTATCTCATACATGCACGTACAAAGCTTCGTTCTGAATGTTTTTGGATTTCATATCTTTTTTCACAAATTTATATTTATTTTTTTTAAACTATTGTAAGGCCCATAGTTGTGAAAGGCATGCCTGAGGCATGCTTTAGGTGAGAGGCGTATTGGTGAGGAAGAGATTGCCTTAAACCTGCAAAGGCGGGCGACCTCACCGAGGCCAACTGTCAGTAGAAACCAATTCAGGGGTTACTACCTCTCGAAAGAAGAAGAAAGAATTAGAGAAAGAGAGAAGAGATAGAACAGAGAGAGAGAATCTAGAGAGAAGAAGGGATCAATTTCTCATTAGATACAAAATGAGAATCTACAGATTATAAGTCAGCTTATAACAGATCTATAACTGACTCTCTTAACAGCTCTTACAAACTACAGCAGGTCTAATAAACTACAATAGCTTTGTTATGGAAAGTCAATCACTATGTTATGGAAAGTCAATCACTATATTATTTTTCTGTATATTTTGTATTCTGTATTCCTATTTAGGATTTCTTATTTAGGATTTCTTCCTAATTAGTAGAACACAATTATAGGAATTAATTGTCTATATATACCCATGTACAGATTAATTGAAATCAATAAGAATCATCTCTTTCTACATGGTATCAGAGCAGGTCATCAATCTAGGGTGACTATTTGTTCTCACTACCCAGCTCAGGAGAGACCTTGGTCGCCGACCGGCCGTTTCAACCCCTATCAACATTGCCGGCGTCGTCTCAAGCCCCTCATTCCACCACCGTGTGCTGTTGCCTGATCCAGTATAACCATTAAAGGACTTCTGAGGTTTGGCTCTCAGATCCTATTTCGGTATTTGCTTGATTTGTGATTTTGGGTTATTTTGCTGCTATAAGCACTTTGGATTAGCGTTTCGGTTAGTTTTCTTTGTCTTAACAAATGGCAGACAATAAGAATATTATTTCTGATGTGATTCCGGTGATGACTAAGATCACGGAACACAAACTTAATGGTTCGAATTACCTGGAGTGGAGTAAGACTGTTAGGGTCTATTTGCGTAGCATTGATAAGGATGATCACCTTACTAAAGATCCACCCACTGATGATACACGACAAACTTGGCTAAGGGAGGATGCTCGATTGTTTTTGCAGCTTCGGAACTCGATTCATAGTGAGGTAATTAGTTTAATTAATCACTGTGAATTTGTTAAGGAATTGATGGATTACTTAGATTTTCTGTATTCTGGTAAAGGAAATATCTCCCGTATTTATGATGTTTGTAAGGCATTCTACCGAGAAAGAGGATAAGTCTTTCACGGCTTATTTTATGGATTTTAAACGAGTATACGAGGAACTTAATGTATTGTTGCCTTTTAGTCCCGATGTGAAAGTTCAAAGAGCCCAACGGGAGTAATTGGTCATTATGAGTTTTCTTGGTGCCTTCCTTCGTAGTATGAGATCGCTAAATCTCGATTCTCTCGATCGAGATTTCCTCTTTGCATGAAACGTTCACACGGGTCCTTCAGCAGAGAGTACTCAATCTTCACAACTCACAAGAGTGCTCTTATTAGCCGTAATCCAAATGGACAACAGGTAATAGAAGAGGAAGTAGAGGAGGAATTACAGCAATGTATAATCAGCGTAATGGAGAGGCTAGTTCTAATCAGGACTCAAGAGAAGTCATTTGTTATTATTGCCATGAGCCTGGCCATACAAAATATAATTGTCCGCAACTTCAGAAAAAAAAATCAGCGATCACAAATGACAAATATGGCAGCAGAGAATTCTACAGTATCTTCCTCTGAGAAAACTATTTTGGTATCTGCAGAGGATTTTGCACAATTTTCCCAAAGATCGTGCATCTCTAAAGCTTACCGCCTCACATCGCGATCGCTAAGTCAGGTAAATCTACTACATGCCTTGTGTCTTCTTCATCCAAATGGGTTATTGATTCTCGTGCGATGCATCACATGACGTAATTCTAGTCTTCTATCCGCTTAAGTCTAATCTCACTTCCTCATCATACTTTAGCCGATGGTTCTACTTCTTGTGTCATGGGTTCGAATCGCGAACCCGACTTCACAATTTCTTTGTCTTCTGCTTTGTGTCTACCAAAATTCTCTTTTAATCTACTTTCTGTTAGTAAACTTGCTCGCACCTTAAATTGTTCTGTTTCCTTTTTCCGACCGGTGTTTGTTTCGTGATCTTACGACGGCGCATTATTGGTAGAGGACGCGAGTCAGGTGGTCTCTACATTATGGAAAATCATGTACCGCGGTCGCTTGTTGGCTCCAGTACCTTAACACCTCTTGAAGCTCATTGTAGATTGGGTCATCCTTCTTTGTCTACCATGAAGAAGTCAGGTCCTCAATTTCATCTTTATCGACTAGAATGTGAGTCATGTCGGTTTGCAAAACATCATCGCTTGCCTTCGTGTCTAGAGTCAATAAACGGGCTTCATCTCCTTTTGAGGTAGTTCATTCCGATGTTTGAGGTCCTTGTTCTGCTACATCTAAAACCTGGATTTCGTTATTTTGTTACTTTTGTTGATGATTACTCGTGTTACCGTTATATTTAATGAAAAATCGTTCGAGTTGTTTTCTATCTTTTGTGCCTTTTGTAATGAAATCAAAACTCAATTTAATATTTCATGCGCATATTAAGAAGTGACAATGCCAAAGAATACTTTTCAAAGACAATTTCAGCCTTATATGACACAAAATGGCATTCTTCATCTCTTCCTGTGGATACCCCATCCCAAAATGGCGTGGCGAAAGAAAAATCGTCATCTTGTTGAGGTAACTCGTGCTCTTCTTTTCGATGAAAGTACCTAAACACTTTTGGGCGGATGCGTTTCCATCGCATGTTTTTATCAATCGTATACCGCCTTCTCGCCCTTAATGGGGATATTCCTTATACTACTTTGTTTCCTACAAAATATTTGTTCCCTATTGAACCTCGTATTTTTGTTGTACCTGTTTTATTCATGATGTTCGTCAACAATTTACTAAATTGGATCCAAAATCTCTCTAATGTGTCTTCCTTGGGTACTCCCTTCTCATAAAAGTGTACCGTTGTTTCTCTCATACTCTTAATCGTTATCTTGTTTCGCAGATGTCACATTTTTGAGTCCACTCCATTTTTTCCTCCATCATCCGTGTATGAGAGTCGTGGGAGGAGGATGATCTCTTAATATATCTTGGCCCAACCAATGTCTAGTACTCTCCCACACTGCTCCTTCGTCTTTAGACCTACTCGACCTCCCGTTGTTCATGTTTATTCCAGAGATTGGAGATTCCCGACTCGATCCTCCACCACTACTTTGTTGGGAGATCCTCAGACCTCATCGATCATGATTCTGATCTAGACTTACCCATTGCTCTTCGTAAAGGTAAACGTTCATGTACTTACCCTATCTCTTCTTTTGTTTCTTATAATCAATTGTCTTCTTGTTCTTGGTGTTTTGTTACTTCTTTAGACTCTGTTACTATCCCTAATACTGTTAATGAGGCACTGTCTCATCCTGGCTGGTGTGATGCTATGAAAGAGGAAATGGAGGCTTTAGATGCTAATGGTACATGGGAACTATTGCCTTTACCCACTGGTAAGAAAGCTATTGGTTGTAAATGGGTATATACAGTAAAGGTAAATCCTGATGGTTCTGTAGCTAGGTTAAAAGCACGCCTTGTAGCAAAAGGATATGCTCAGACATATGGGGTTGATTACTCGGATACTTTTTCTCTTGTAGCTAAACTTACTTCTATTCGCTTGTTTATCTCTTTAGCAGCTACATATGATTGGCCCCTGCATCAATTGGATATCAAGAATGCTTTCCTTCATGGTGATCTTCAGGAGGAGGTGTATATGGAGCAACCACCTGGGTTTGTTGCTCAGGGGGAGTTGGGTAAAGTTTGTAGGCTTCGAAAGTCTCTTTATGGCTTGAAACAAAGTCCTAGGGCATGGTTTGGGAGATTCAGTGAAGCAGTACAGGAATTTGGTATGCAAAAGAGTAAGTGTGATCACTCAGTATTTTATAGGCAATCTGAGGCTGGTCTAATTCTCTTGGTAGTCTATGTGGATGACATTGTCATCACTGGGAGTGACTCTGCAGGTATTTCATCTCTTAAAACCTTCCTCCAAACTCGCCTGACCAAAGACTTGGGATTGTTAAAATATTTCTTGGGTATCTTAGTTATGTGAAGTAAGAAGTGTTTTTTCTTTTCTCAAAGAAAATATGTCCTCGATCTATTGACAGACAGAAAATTAGGTGCTAAGCCTTGTAGCGCACCAATGACTCCAACTTTACAAATCATAGCGAGGATAGTGAGTTGTTTGAAGATCCGAGAGATACAGAGATTGGTAGAAAAATTGAACTACCTTACGATCACTGGCCCCGACATTGCTTATGCCGTTAGTGTGGTAAATCGCTTTATGTCTTCCCCAACCGTTGCTCATTGGGAAGCCTTGGAACAAATCTTGTGTTATCCAAGGGCGCCCAGAAGAGGTTTGCTATATGGTAATCATGGGCATTTGAATGTTGAATGTTTTTCAGATGCCGACTGGGCTGGATCTAAGGTTGACAGGAGGTCAACTACTGGATATTGCGTTTTTATTGGAGGAAATTTGGTGTCTCGGAGAAGCAAGAAGCAGAGTGTAGTTTCTCGATCTAGTGCTGAATCCGAATACAGAGCCATGGCACAATCAGTATGTGAGGTAATGTGGATACTTCAATTACTAGATGAGACAGGTTTTAAGATCTCCCTGCCTGTGAAATTGTGGTGTGATAATCAAGCTGCTCTTCATATTGCTTCTAATCCGGTGTTTCATGAGCGAACCAAACATATTGAGATTGATTGTCACTTTATTCGTGAAAAGATTCAACAAAAGATCATCTCAACAGGACACATCAAAACTGGAGAGCAGTTAGGAGATATTTTCACAAAAGCTCTGAATGGAGCTAGGATTGACTACATTTGTAACAAGTTGGGCATGATTAACATCTATGCTCCAACTTGAGGGGGAGTGTTATGGAAAGTCAATCACTATGTTATGGAAAGTCAATCACTATATTATTTTTCTGTATATTTTGTATTCTGTATTCCTATTTAGGATTTCTTATTTAGGATTTCTTCCTAATTAGTAGAACACAATTATAGGAATCAATTGTATATATATACCCATGTACAGATTAATTGAAATCAATAAGAATCATCTCTTTCTACAAGCTTCAATAACTCCCTAACTGCTTCTCTCCAAAGTATTCACTCTTCTTATGTCCAAATCTCTTCCTCCTATATGTCACACCGACCTAAGCATCGCCATGTTCACCAAGGTGCTAGGCGTGCCCCAGTGAGGTCTGCTCCACACCTCCGCCGTGCTGAAAGTGATTGTTAAAAGAGATGTACATGGCTTCTTTCTCTACTAATGCGACTATATACTAAGTTAGAGTAATGGGCTGATTTTAAATATGCTATTGGTTTTTAATGGGCTGATCGTTATCAGTGTTTTTTTTTTTTTATTTTTTTTTTTTTGTTTTCCTGCATGTATTTTTAATTCTATTTTTCATAAATTAAATGTTACATGTAAATGATTTTTTACATTGATTCATATTGAGTTTATAGAATTCAATTTAAATAAGTTTATGTTTAATAAGGTATAGTAAAAATTAAAATTATCATTTCAATATTATATTTGATTAAAAAAGTTAATATAATGCATTTTAATTATAATTTTCACTTTTGTACGTAATATAATTGACATGATGATGGTGCAATAAAATAAAAATAAGTAATAAAATAAATAATATTGTTGGAATTGTTGAGATTCCATTTTAAGGGAAGTGTTATGGAAACTCAATATTTATATTTAGTTATATTCTTAATTAGTAGATTTATTTATTCCTATTTAGGTAGGATTTATATTTCTATTTAATGTAGGACATGGATTCTTGAATAGGTAGGAGTTTTATTCCTAATTAAATAGAGTAATTATAGGAGATTTGTGTATATACATATGTGTGTTTATGTGTGCTGTGTATCACGCAAACATGAATATGGGGAAATGCGGAAATGAATAAATGGCATTTTAAAAAATATAGGAAACAAAAACATGGGGATGCATAAATATAAAAAATGTAGGAATATATTTATAAATAAGTAAATATATATAGGCAGTCCCAACTCTTCATTTGCTTCAACCTACCACATAGAAGGGATTGAACAACTGTACCTTAGTGCTTAGGAATGCAACCTACCCCACAAATCTAGAAAATGGTGTCATTTTGCCTTACTGGGTCCATTCATCATAAAATAAATCCCTTCCCACAATCTACGCCTTGATCTTCCTCAAATTTCGTGCCTTATAAAATTCAAAAAATCTAACGGCTCTTCTTTTGACCAAAACCTTTCACACCGAAACTCCTATATATACCTTAACTCATCACAATTTCTTCTCATACTCGGGCCTTTCCTCTTCCTCCCTCTCTCTTCCCTGTGTGTATGTATTTGCTTCACTGTAGAAGAAAAGGAATTGCAATAGCTCGTTCAAGCTTAGTTCTTGATGCTAATGGCATTGCTAGTTGGGTCCTGAGTGGCACATTTGAAGACATCCTTCCCTGTAAAGTACTTTTGTTTGTGACGCGAGTTCTTCTTTTGTCTTCTTCTTCTTATTTTTATTTAAGAAATGCATTTCCTGTTAGGAAACGTGTTTCCACCTTTCACAATTTTCGGATATGGCCCCAACATGTTTTTTTGTCGTATCTCGCCGTCTCTGTGTCGGAAACGTTTCCAGAACGGAGAAACTTTAGACAATGCCGTTTCCATGCTTCATAGTGTGTGTACCTTTTATTTTATAGAATCAATGAGAATTAAAGTTGTAGCCTTTTCAGTTCTCTCTTTTCTTCCTTTTCTTTCATATTCTTATTCTTAAATCTTAACATGGTATCAAAGCTAAGTTAAAATTTTGGATTTTTTTTTTCTTCAAATCTTGTCCTTGTTCAAGTACCCTTGCTGCCACTTCAAGTCTACCCATCTAGGGTTGTGTCTTTGCCTCATTGCCCCCAAAGGAGTTTGCTTGGCTGCCGACCAGCCTCCAAAGTCCGGTGACCAGCGACTGTGATAGTGGTCCACATGCGCCATATCTGTTTCATGCGTTAGCGAGTGACGGCGCATCTGTCAGATTTTGGACCTTCAGTCACCTCCCACAGCGTCGCCCCTACATCCTCCCATTCTCGTGTGCTATTGGTTGGTTCGGGTTGGTCTCAAGTGCTCCAAGTCTTGGTATCTTCGGTTCTACTCTTCTGCTTTGGGTTTTGCTTTCCTGTTTTGGCAACCCAAGTTTGTTTCAAGGACTTTTGGCATCTATAATTTTTTTTGCTTTTTGGCATTATTTTGCTGAGGATTGGGCAATTCAATTGAGTGATTTTTTGCTTTTTAGGTTGTTGAATGTACTGCTCTCTGCAATTCTCGAGTCAGTGCTTTTGAAGTATTTTTTTTTTTTCTTTTGGTTATTTGTCTGGGTTCTTAGTGCTCTGAGCTATTTTTGGATTTTTTTGGCTCTCTAATTTGGGTGCGTTTGTCAATTTTTTGGCTTTCGAGACTCACGTAAGAGCTGTTTCTTCAATTTTTGGCACTTGGTCATTAATTCCCTTGGTTAATTTGTGTTTATTTCAATATTGTATGATATATTTGTGGGTGTTGGGCCTAGTGACCTGTACTGCAACCCTTTGATTAAGGTTATTGCTGGATTTCTTTCTTCGATTCAGGGAAGTCATTTTGTTTTAAAAAATTGTTGGGTGTATTGCTGATTTTGAATTTGAAGAGGGGACTCAAGCCCCTTTGAGTTACTCCTCATTTTGAAAAACTCCCTTGATGGTTTGTTGAAGTTTGGATAGCTACTGTATTCTAGCCATATGCGCTATTTGGTTAAAGATTTGCCCACTTTTTTGGTGTTTACTCGTTGGTATCGCCTTTAGAGAGGGAAGTGCATTTTTTATTTTTGGCATTCAAGCCTTTGTGTAGGTGTTTATGAATCTGCCTTGTGAGCTGTTTTGAAGAGTTATTGGCTTCAATGAGAATTTCATTAAAGAGAAGTGTTGGAATTGATGAGATTCCATTTTAAGTGGAATTATTATGGAAAGTCCAGTGTTATCAAGGCGAAAGGCGACACTAAGGCAACAAGGGACCTTATGGCCTTCGTCGAGAGGCGAGAGGCGAGGCGAGGCATTTTCAAGGCGAGTCTAAATTATCTAAATTATAGTAAAAATGTGTACTTGTAATATAAAAATTCATACTTTTAACTAGTTTGATATGTACAAAAATGCATATTGAAAAGGAAAAAAAACATTTTTTGCATTATGTTTATATGTAAAATAAAAGAAATTGAAAATTGTGTGTACCTGTATTTCCAGCTTAAGTAAAAGATAAAAGCGAGACTGCAAAATTAAAACTAATAGCATAAGCAATAATATAAATAATAGTAAGAGATGTTAATATAAAAGGAAAAGAAATTGTGCATACCTGCATTTCCTAATAATAATAATAATAAAAGTTGTTAAATCATTAAATAGAACATGCAAATTCTAGAAGTTCAAACATTAATAAATAGAAATAAGTCATAAGTTATAACAATCCAAATACAACAAGTACTCATCATCAAGATTTTCAAAATCTTCATTTTCAATAGCTTCCATCACAAATTCTTGCTCCTCTTCATCATCACCAACAACCTGTGAAGATGATGCAACCCTCATTGAACGAGACCCTCGAAATGATGGAGTTTCAACTGGTGTTGATCTTACAGCTGATCTCGATTCATATTGAGATTCAAAAACTCTAGCTGCTTTACCAACATCACCCTAGGTCAACACATCATCCATGAAAATAAGGGTATCATCATCATCATCATCCCCATCTCTCTTTTCTAGTTCACTAAGCAACCACTCATTACTTTCATCAATATTTGCCAAATCAATTGGCGTAGTGATATCCCCAAGGGTGTATCGGCGTAGTAACACTCTATTGTACTTTACATAAACAAATTTATCCAAGCGTTCTTGAAATAGCCGATTTCTTTTTGTAGAAAGAGATGATTCTCATTCATATCAATTAATCTGTACATGGGTATATATATACAATTGATTCCTATAATTGTGTTCTACTAATTAGGAAAAAATCATAAATAAGAAATCCTAAATAGGAATATAGAATACAGAATACAGAATATACAGAGAAATAATATAGTGATTGACTTTCCATAACATAGTGATTGACTTTCCATAACACTCCCCCTCAAGTTGGAGCATAGATGTTAATCATGCCCAACTTGTTACAAATGTAGTCAATCCTAGCTCTATTCAGAGCTTTTGTGAAAATATCTCCTAACTGCTCTCCAGTTTTGATGTGTCCTGTTGAGATGATCTGTTGTTGAATCTTTTCACGAATAAAGTGACAATCAATCTCAATATGTTTGGTCCGCTCATGAAACACCGGATTAGAAGCAATATGAAGAGCAGCTTGATTATCACACCACAATTTCGCAGGCAGAGAGGTCTTAAAACCGGTCTCATCTAGTAATTGAAGTATCCACATTACCTCACATACTGATTGTGCCATGGCTCTGTATTCGGATTCAGCACTAGATCGAGAAACTACACTCTGCTTTTTGCTTCTCCAAGACACCAAATTTCCTCCAATAAAAACGCAATATCCAGTAGTTGACCTCCTGTCAACCTTAGATCCAGCCCAGTCGGCATCTGAAAAACATTCAACATTCAAATGCCCATGATTGCCATATAGCAAACCTCTTCCTGGAGCACCCTTCAGATAACACAAGATTTGTTCCAAGGCTTCCCAATGAGCAAACGGTTGGGAAGACATAAACTGACTTACCACACTAACGGCATAAGCAATGTCAGGACGAGTGACTGTAAGGTAGTTCAATTTTCCTACCAATCTCCTGTATCTCTCTGGATCTTCAAACAACTCACTATCCCCTGCTAACAGTTGTAAAGTTGGAGTCATTGGTGCGCTACAAGGCTTAGCACCTAATTTTCCTGTCTCTGTCAATAGATCGAGGACATATTTTCTTTGAGACAAGAAAATACCCTTCTTACTTCTTATAACTTCGATACCCAAGAAATACTTTAACAATCCCAAGTCTTTGGTCTGAAACTGAGTTTGGAGGAAGGTTTTAAGAGATGAAATACCTGCAGAATCACTCCCAGTGATGACAATGTCATCCACATAGACTACCAAGAGAATTATGCCACCTCGATTGCCTATAAAATACCGAGTGATCACACTTACTCTTTGCATACCAAATTCTCAGATCGCTTCATGAATCTCCCAAACTATGCCCTAGGACTTTGTTTCAAGCCATAAAGAGACTTCCGAAGCCTACAAACTTTACCCAACTCCCCCTGAGCAACAAACCCAGGTGGTTGCTCCATATACACCTCCTCCTGAAGATCACCATGAAGGAAAGCATTCTTGATATCCAATTGATGCAGGGCCAATCATATGTAGCTAAAGAGATAAACAAGCGAATAGAAGTAAGTTTAGCTACAGGAGAAAAAGTATCAGAGTAATCAACCCCATATGTCTGAGCATATCCTTTTGCTACAAGGCGTGCTTTTAACCTAGCCACAGAACCATTAGGATTTACTTTTATCAGAATACCCATTTGCATCCAATAGCTTTCTTACCAAAGCAAAGGCAATAGTTCCCATGTACCATTAGCATCTAAAGCCTCCATTTCCTCTTTCATAGCATCACACCACCAGATGAGACAAAGGCCTCATTAATGATTAGGGATAGGAACAGAGTCTAAAGAAGTAATAAAACACCGAGAACAAGAAGACAATTGATTATAAGAAACAAAAGAAGAGTAGGGTAAGTACATGAACGTTTACCTTTACGAAGAGCAATGGGTAAGTCTAGATCAGAATTATGATCGTGATGAGGCTGGATCTCCCAACGAAGTAGCTGGTGGAGGATCTGAGTCAGGAATCTCCAATCTCCTGGAATAAACATGAATAACGGGAGGTCGAGTAGGTCTAGAGACAGAAGGAACAGGCTGTGGGAGAGGACTAGACATTGGTTGGACAGTATATATTAAGAGATCATCCTCCTCCCCCTGACTCTCATACACAGATGATGGAGGAAAAAATGGAGTGGACTCAAAAAATGTGATATCTGCAGAAACAAGATAACGATTAAGAGTAGGAGAGAAACAACGATACCCTTTTTGGAGCCGGGAGTACCCAAGGAAGACACATTTGAGAGATTTTGGATCCAATTTAGTAACCTGTGGACGAACATCACGCACAAAACAGGTACAACCAAAAATACGGGGTTCAATAGAGAATAAAGATTTTGTAGGAAACAAAGTAGTATAAGGAATATCCCCATTAAGGACAGAAGACGGCATACGATTGATCAAAAAACATGCCGTAGAAACTGCATCAGCCCAAAAGTGTTTAGGTACTTTCATCTGAAAAAGAAGAGCACGAGTTACCTCAAGAAGATGACGATTTTTTCTTTCGGCCACGCCATTTTGGGATGGGGTATCAGCACAGAAGATCGATGAAGAATGCCATTTTGTGTCATATAAGACTGAAATTGTGCTGAAAAATATTCTTTGGCATTATCACTTCTTAATATGCGCACAGAAATATTAAATTGAGTTTTGATTTCATTACAAAAGGCACAAAAGATAGAAAACAACTCAGAACGATTCTTCATTAAATATAACCAGGTAACACGAGAGTAATCATCAACAAAAGTAACAAAATAACGAAATCCAGTTTTAGATGTAACAGAACAAGGACCCCAAACATCAGAATGAACTAACTCAAAAGGAGATGAAGCCCGTTTATTGACTCTAGACACAGAAGGCAAACGATGATGTTTTGCAAACTGACATGACTCACATTCTAGTCTCGATAAAGATCAAATTGAGGACACAATTTTCTTCATGGTAGACAAAGAAGGATGACCCAATCTACAATGAGCTTCAAGAGGTGTTAAGGTACTGGAGCAAACAAGCGACCGCGGTACATGATTTTCCAGAATGTAGAGACCACCTGACTCGCGTCCTCTACCAATAATCTGCTTCGTCGTAAGATCCTGAAATAAACACTGGTCAGGAAAAAAGGAAACAGAACAATTTAAGGTACGAGTAAGTTTACTAACAGAAAGTAGATTAAAAGAGAATTTTGGTAGATACAAAACAGAAGACAAAGAAATTGACGAAGTCGGGTTGCGATTCAGAACCCATGACACAAGAAGTAGAACCATCACCAAAGTAACAGAGAGGAAGTGAGATTAGATCAAAACAGATAGAAGACTAGAATTACTGTCATGTGATCCATCGCACTGTAATCAATAAACCTTTTGGATGAATTAGACAAAAGGCATGTTGTGGATTTACCTTACTAAGCGATCGCAGTGAAAGGGTAACTTGTATGCTTTAGAGTTTCCTGATACTGGGAAAATTGTGAAAAATCCTCTGCAGATACTAAAATAGTTTTCTCAGAGGAAGATATCAGAGAATTCTCTCACGCCATATTTGCCATCCGTGATCGCTGATTTTTCCTCTGGTTGCGGACAATTATATTTTGTATGGCTGTGCTCATGGCAATAATAACAAATGACTCCTCTTGAGTCCCGATTAGAACTAGCCTCTCCATTACGCTGATTACTTCATTGCTGTAATTCCTCCTCTACTTCCTCTTCTATTACCCCCGTTGTCCATTTGGATTACGGCTAATAAGAGCACTACTGGCAGGCTGTGAAGATTGAGTACTCTCTGTACGAAGGACCCGTGTGAACGTTTCATGCAAAGAGGAAATCTCAGAACTGGAGAGAATCTGAGATTTAGCAGTCTCATACTCTGAAGGAAGACCTGCAAGAAAACTCATAACAGCTAGTTGCTCCCGTTGGGCCTGCTGAACTTTTACATCAGGACTAAAAGGCAACAATACATTAAGTTCCTCATATACCCGTTTAAAATCCATAAAATAAGCCGTGAGAGACTTATCCTCTTTCTCAGCACGGTAGAATGCCTTACAAACATCATAAATACGGTAGATATTCCCTTTACCAGAATACAGAAAATCTAAGTAATCCATCAATTCCTTAACAAATTCACAGTGATTAATTAAACTAATTACCTCACTATGAATCGAGTTCCGAAGCTGTAAAAACAACCGAGCATCCTCCCTTAGCCAAGTTTGTTGTGTATCATCAGTGGGTGGATCTTTAGTAAGGTGATCATCCTTATCAATGCTACGCAAATAGACCCTAACAGTCTTACTCCACTCCAGGTAATTCGAACCATTAAGTTTGTGTTCCGTGATCTTAGTCATCACCGGAATCACATCAGAAATAACATTCTTATTGTCTGCCATTTGTTGAGACAAAGAAAACTAACCGAAACGCTAATCCAAAGTGCTTATAGCAGCAAAATAACCCAAAATAACAAATCAAGCAAATACCGAAATAGGATCTGAGAGCCAAACCTCAGAAGTCCTTTAATGATATACTGGATCAGGTAACAGCACACATTGGTGGAATGATGGGGTTGAAACGGCCGGTCGGCGGCTAAGGTCTCTCCTGAGCTGGGTAGTGAGAGCAAATAGTCACCCTAGATTGATGACCTGCTCTGATACCATGTAGAAAGAGATGATTCTCATTCATATCAATTAATCTGTACATGGGTATATATATACAATTGATTCCTATAATTGTGTTCTACTAATTAGGAAAAAATCATAAATAAGAAATCCTAAATAGGAATACAGAATACAGAATATACAGAGAAATAATATAGTGATTGACTTTCCATAACATAGTGATTGACTTTCCATAACACTTTTCTTACTATGAAGCTGTTATTAATTTTATAATAACAAATAAGTTAAACTTCAAATTGAAAAGATTCAAAATAAAATAACAAAGAATATTAAATATAATAATTATTTTTTTACTTACATACTCAAATACACTCCAATTTCTCTCACAACCACTTGCACTACATGTGAGACTCAGGAACTTTATAGCAAAATATTGTAGGTTTGGAATTGATGAACCATATGTTTTCCACTGTAGAAAGAGATGATTCTCACATATATTTCAATTAATCTGTACATGGGTTTTTATATACAATTGATTCCTATAATTGTGTTATACTAATTAGAAAGAAATCCTAAATAAGAAATCCTAAATAGGAATACAGAATACAGAATATACACAGAAATAATATAATGATTGACTTTCCATAACACTCCCCCTCAAGTTGGAGCATAGATGTTAATCATGCCCAACTTGTTACAAATGTAGTCAATCCTAGCTCCATTCAGAGCTTTTGTGAAAATATCTCCTAACTGCTCTCCAGTTTTGATATGTCCTGTTAAGATGATCTTTTGTTGAATCTTTTCACGAACAAAGTGACAATCAATCTCAATATGTTTGGTCCGCTCATGAAATACCGGATTAGAAGCAATATGGAGAGCAGCTTGATTATCACACCACAATTTCGCAGGCAGGGGGGTCTTAAAACCTGTCTCATCTAGTAATTGAAATATCCACATTACCTCACATACTGATTGTGCCATGGCTCTGTATTCGGATTCAGCACTAGATCGAGAAACTACACTCTGCTTCTTGCTTTTCCAAGACACCAAATTTCCTCCAACAAAACGCAATATCCGAGAGTTGACCTCCTATCAACCTTAGATCCAGCCCAGTCGGCATCTGAAAAACATTCAACATTTAAATGCCCATGATTACCATATAACAAACCTCTTCCTGGAGCTCCCTTCAAATAGCACAAGATTTGTCCCAAGGCTTCCCAATGAGCAACAGTTGGGGAAGACATAAACTGACTTACCACACTAACGGCATAAGCAATGTCAGGACGAGTGACAGTAAGGTAGTTCAATTTTCCTACCAATCTCCTGTATCTCTCTGGATCTTCAAACAACTCACTATCCCCTGCTAACAGTTGTAAATTTGGAGTCATTGGTGCACTACAAGGCTTAGCACCTAATTTTCCTGTCTCTGTCAATAGATCAAGGACATATTTTCTTTGAGACAAGAAAATACCCTTCTTACTTCTCATAACTTCAATACCCAAAAAATACTTTAATAATCCCAAGTCTTTGGTCCAAACTGGGTTTGGAGGAAGGTTTTAAGAGATGAAATACTGCAGAGTCACTCCCGGTGATGATAATGTCATCCACATAGACTACCAGAGAATTAGACCAGCCTCAGTTGCTTATAAAATCGAGTGATCACACTTACTCTTTTGCATACCAAATTCTGCATCGCTTCACTGAATCTCCCAAACCAGGCCCTAGGACTTTGTTTCAAGCCATAAAGAGACTTCCGAAGCCTACAAACTTTACCCAACTCCCCCTGAGCAACAAACCCAGGTGGTTGCTCCATATACACCTCCTCCTGAAGATCACCATGAAGGAAGGCATTCTTGATATCCAATTGGTGCAGGGGCCAATCATATGTAGCTGCTAAAGAGATAAACAAGCGAACAGAAGTAAGTTTAGCTACAGGAGAAAAAGTGTCAGAGTAATCAACCCCATATGTCTGAGCATATCCTTTTGCTACAAGGCGTGCTTTTAATCTAGCCACAGAACCATCATGATTTACCTCATCAGAATACCCATTTGCAACCAATAGCTTTCTTACCAAGTGGCAAAGGCAACAGCTCCCATTTACCATTAGCATCTAAAGCCTCAATTTCCTCTTTCATAGCAAAGACACTAGCCGTGATGAGACAAAGGCCTCACCAACAGTATTAGGGATGGGAATAGAGTCTAAAGAAGTAACAAAACACCGAGAACAAGAAGACAATTGATTATAAGAAACAAAAGAAGAGATAGGGTAAGTACATGAACGTTTACCTTTACGAAGAGCAATGGGTAAGTCTAGATCAGAATCATGATCGCATGAGGTGCGTGATCTCCCAACGAAGTAGCTGGTGGAGGATCCGAGTCGGAATCTCCAATCTCCTGGAATAAACATGAACAACGGGAGGCCGAGTAGGTCTAGAGACGGAAGAAATAGGCTGTGAGAGAGGACTAGACATTGGTTGGACAGTATATATTAAGATATCATCTTCCTCCCCCTGACTCTCATACACAGATGATTGAGAAAAAAATGGAGTGGACTCAAAAAATGTGACATTTGCAGAAACAAGATAACGATTAAGAGTAGGAGAGAAACAACGGTACCCTTTTTGGATCCGGGAGTACCCAAGGAAGACACATTTGAGAGACTTTGGATCCAATTTAGTAACCTGCGGACGAACATCACGTACAAAACAAGTACAACCAAAAAGTAGATTAAAAGAGAAATTTGGTAGACACAAAACAGATGACAAAGAAATTGACGAAGTCGGATTCACAGTTCCAGAACCCATGACACAAGAAGTAGAACCATCAGCTAAAGTAACAGTAGAGGAAGTGGGATTAGACTGAAAAGTAGATAGAAGACTAGAATTACCTGTCATGTGATCTGTTGCACCAGAATCAATAACCCATTTGGATGAGGAAGACACAAGGCATGTAGTGGATTTACCTGACTCAGCGATCGCAGTGATAGGGGAACTGGTAGGCTTTAGAGATGCCTGATACTGGGAAAACTGTGCAAAATCCTCTGCGGATACCAAAACAGTTTTCTCAGAGGAAGATCCTGTAGAATCCTCTGCTGCCATATTTGCCATATGTGATCGCTGATTTTTCCTCTGAAGTTGCGGACAATTATATTTTGTATGGCCAGGCTCATGACAATAATAACAAATGACTCCTCTTGAGTCCTGATTAGAACTAGCCTCTCCATTACGCTGATTACTTCTGTTGCCTGTAATTCCTCCTATACTTCCTCTTCTATTACCCTGTTGTCCATTTGGATTACGGCTAATAAGAGCACTACTGGCAGGCTGTGAAGATTGGGTACTCTCTGTACGAAGGACCCGTGTGAATGTTTCATGCAAAGAGGAAATCTCGAATCGAAAGAATTCGAGATTTAGCGATCTCATACTGAAGGAAGGTCTGCAAGAAAACTCATAACAGCCAGTTGCTCCCGTTGGGCCTGCTGAACTTTCACATCATAACTAAAAGGCAACAATACATTAAGTTCCTCATATACCCGTTTAAAATCCATAAAATAAGCCGTGAGAGACTTATTCTCTTCTCAGACAGTAGAATGCCTTACAAACATCATAAATACGAGATATTCCTTTACGTAATACGTAAAATCTAAGTAATCCATCAATTCCTTAACAAATTCACGTGATTAATTAAACTAATTACCTCACCGTGAATCGAGTTCAAGCCGCAAAACAACCGAGCATCCTCCCTTAGCCAAGTTTGTTGTGTATCATCAATAGGTGGATCTTTAGTAAGGTGATCATCCTTATCAATGCTACGCAAATAGACCCTAACAGTCTTACTCCACTCCAGATAATTCGAACCATTAAGTTTGTGTTCCGTGATCTTAGTCATCATCGGAATCACATCAGAAATAACATTCTTATTGTCTGCCATTTGTTGAGACAAAGAAAACTAACCGAAACGCTTAATCCAAAGTGCCGATAAAGCAACAAAATAATCCAAAATCACAAATCAAGCAAATACCAAATAGGATCCGAGAGCCAAACCTCGTAAGTCCTTTAATGGTGTAATGGATCGTGCAACAAAGACACGGTGGTGGAATGAGGGGATTGAGGCGACTGGCAATGTTGATCGGAGACAAACGCCGGCCATGCCAAGGTCTCTCCCGAAATGGGGTGGTGAGAACAAATAATCACTCTAGATAGATGACCTGCTCTGATACCATGTAGAAAGAGATGATTCTCACATATATTTCAATTAATCTGTACATGGGTATTTATATACAATTGATTCCTATAATTGTGTTATACTAATTAGGAAGAAATCCTAAATAAGAAATCCTAAATAGGAATACAGAATATACACAGAAATAATATAATGATTGACTTTCCATAACATCCACTAAGTAGCTATTAAAATATAGAATCAATGATTGTCAAACTCAAATTCATAATATAATTTAATAAATGAGTTAGATGAAAAATTAATAAGAATATAAATTAATAACCTGGAGATTTTGTTGATCTTCCTCTTAATAGCAGAAGGATAACTAAACGTCCTTGTAGCTGCCTTATATTTCTCAATTTCATTAATAATCATGTCAACTTTTGCTGAATCACATTCCATTTTATGAATGCACGAAAGCAAGCCTGAATTCACTTCTTCATCACGCTCAATTCTCATCTTGTTTGGATAAAAAAATTCAGGATTCAAGAAATATCCGGTAGCATGCAGAGGACGATGCAATTAAACTGACCATCTTGCATCAATAATCTCAAAAATATTCTTGTATTTCTCTTCATTACCATTGAATGAGTTGGCAATAGTTTCTTTAGCTCTATCCATAGCTTCATAAATATATCTCATGGCGGGTTTTTTTTTTCATTATCAACCAATCGAAGCACACGAACAAGAGGACTAGAAACCTTAAGATCACATACAACATGATTCCTGAAGGCAGGACTCAAAACAGTTCTTTTACACTTTTTGCCTTTCAACTCTTTAGCCCATTTACTAGTTGTCCAGTTATCTGAAGTAAACATTTTTTTAATGTTAGCCTTTTGCAGATGAATCCTTTCCAATGTAATGAAAGCAGTAGCAAATCTAGTTTGCCTTGGCCTTAACAATTCTACTCCTTTAGTAAAACTCCGCAACATATTCAAAACTCCTGAAGAGCCGTATATGAAATCAGTAAGCTTAACAGCTTTGCGGAATGTTTCTTTGAAAACCCTTAATCTTAAAAATATCTTCCAACATCAAATGTATACAATGGGCTGCACATGGAGTCCAGTATAGATGAGGAAAATTTGCTTCCAATATTCTTCCTGCCATAAACAAATAGATAATTCATTTCATTAATAATAAAAACAAATAAACAAATAGATTTTTCTTTTAATAGATAATATTAAATAAATACTTTACCTGCTGCAACATTATTTGATGCATTATCTGTAACAACTTGAACCACTTTTTTAGGACCAATTTCCATCAGTTTTTTCTCAATCAAACTAGTCGGTGTTATTTCCATCAGTTCTTTCTCAATCAAACTAGTCAGCAACGCTGCTGTCTTTGATTCATCACTAGCATCCACTGATTTAATAAACACGCTTCCTTTCGAGCTATTAACTAAGAAATTAATCAAGGTTCTCCTTTTTCTATCTGTCCATCCATCACACAACAATGAACATCCATAATTTACCTATTCTTCTTTATGAGACTGAAGAAGTTCATTTGTGGACTGTGCTTCCTTATTAAGTGACCTAACTCTAACCTCATGGTAGCTTGGAGGTTTCATTTCCCTTATGTTATGGAAAGTCAATCACTATGTTATGGAAAGTCAATCACTATATTATTTTTCCGTATATTTTGTATTCTGTATTCCTATTTAGGATTTCTTATTTAGGATTTCTTCCTAATTAGTAGAACACAATTATAGGAATCAATTGTATATATATACCCATGTACAGATTAATTGAAATCAATAAGAATCATCTCTTTCTACATGGTATCAGAGCAGGTCATTAATCTAGGGTGACTATTTGTTCTCACTACCACCAGAGAGACCTTGGTCGCCGATCACCGCTTTCAACCCCGATCAACATTGCCGCGCTGCCTTAACCCCTCATTCCACCACCGCAGTGCTTTGTTCGATCCAAAGATAACCATTAAAGGACTTCTGAGGTTTGGCTCTCATATCCTATTTCGGTATTTGCTTGATTTGTGATTTTGGGTTATTTTGCTGCTATAAGCACTTTGGATTAGCGTTTCGGTTAGTTTTCTTTGTCTCAACAAATGGCAGACAATAAGAATATTATTTCTGATGTGATTCCGGTGATGACTAAGATCACGGAACACAAACTTAATGGTTCGAATTACCTGGAGTGGAGTAAGACTGTTAGGGTCTATTTGCGTAGCATTGATAAGGATGATCACCTTACTAAAGATCCACTCACTGAATCTCCCAAACCATGCCCTAGGACTTTGTTTCAAGCCATAAAGAGACTTTCGAAGCCTACAAACTTTACCCAACTCCCCCTGAGCAACAAACCCAGGTGGTTGCTCCATATACACCTCCTCCTGAAGATCACCATGAAGGAAAGCATTCTTGATATCCAATTGATGCAGGGGCCAATCATATGTAGCTGCTAAAGAGATAAACAAGCGAATAGAAGTAAGTTTAGCTACAGGAGAAAAACTATCAGAGTAATCAACCCCATATGTCTGAGCATATCCTTTTGCTACAAGGCGTGCTTTTAACCTAGCCACAGAACCATCAGGATTTACCTTTACTGTATATACCCATTTACAAACGATAGCTTTCTTACCAGTGGGTAAAGGCAATAGTTCCCATGTACCATTAGCATCTAAAGCCTCCATTTCCTCTTTCATTGCATCACACCAGATGAGACAAAGGCCTCATTAATGTGATTAGGGATAGTAACAGAGTCTAAAGAAGTAACAAAACACCGAGAACAAGAAGACAATTGATTATAAGAAACAAAAGAAGAGATAGGGTAAGTACATGAACGTTTACCTTTACGAAGAGCAATGGGTAAGTCTAAATCAGAATCATGATCAGTATGAGGTACAGGATCTCCCAACGAAGTAGCTGGTGGAGGATCTGAGTCAGGAATCTCCAATCTCCTGGAATAAACATGAACAACGGGAGGTCGAGTAGGTCTAGAGACAGAAGGAACAGGCTGTGGGAGAGTACTAGACATTGGTTAGACAGTATATATTAAGAGATCATTCTCCTCTCCCTGACTCTCATACACAGATGATGGAGGAAAAAATGGAGTGGACTCAAAAAATGTGACATCTGCAGAAACAAGATAACGATTAAGAGTAGGAGAGAAACAACGGTACTCTTTTTGGAGCCGGGAGTACCGCGGTCGCTTGTTTGCTCCAGTACCTTAACACCTCTTGAAGCTCATTGTAGATTGGGTCATCCTTCTTTGTCTACCATGAAGAAGCTGTGTCCTCAATTTCAGTATTTATCAGTACTAGAATGTGAGTCGTGTCAGTTTGCAAAACATCATCGTTTGCCTTCTGTGTCTAGAGTCAATAAACGGGCTTCATCTCCTTTCGAGGTAGTTCATTCTGATGTTTGGGGTCCTTGTTGTGTTACATCTAAAACTGGATTTCGTTATTTTGTTACTTTTGTTGATGATTACTCTCGTGTTACCTGGTTATATTTAATGAAAAATCGTTCTGAGTTATTTTCTATTTTTTGTGCCTTTTGTAATGAAATCAAAACTCAATTTAATAGTTCTGTGCGCATATTAAGAAGTGACAATGCCAAAGAATACTTTTCAGCACAATTTCAGCCTTATATGACACAAAATGGCATTCTTCATCAGTCTTCCTGTGTGGATACCCCATCCCAAAATGGCGTGGCCGAAAGAAAAAATCGTCATCTTCTTGAGGTAACTCGTGCTCTTCTTTTTCAGATGAAAGTACCTAAACACTTTTCGAAAGTCTCTTTATGGCTTGAAACAAAGTCCTAGGGCATGGTTTGGGAGATTCAGTGAAGCAGTACAGGAATTTGGTATGCAAAAGAGTAAGTGTGATCACTCAGTATTTTATAGGCAATCTGAGGCTGGTCTAATTCTCTTGGTAGTCTATGTGGATGACATTGTCATCACTAGGAGTGACTCTGCAGGTATTTCATCTCTTAAAACCTTCCTCCAAACTCAGTTTCAGACCAAAGACTTGGGATTGTTAAAGTATTTCTTGGGTATCGAAGTTATGAGAAGTAAGAAGGGTATTTTCTTGTCTCAAAGAAAATATGTCCTCGATCTATTGACAGAGACAGGAAAATTAGGTGCTAAGCCTTGTAGCGCACCAATGACTCCAACTTTACAAATCAAGTAGCGTGGGATAGTGAGTTGTTTGAAGATCCAGAGAGATACAGGAGATTGGTAGGAAAATTGAACTACCTTACAGTCACTCGTCCTGACATTGCTTATGCCGTTAGTGTGGTAAGTCAGTTTATGTCTTTCCCAACTATTGCTCATTGGGAAGCCTTGGAACAAATCTTGTGTTATCTGAAGGGCGCTCCAGGAAGAGGTTTGCTATATGGTAATCATGGGCATTTGAATGTTGAATGTTTTTCAGATGCCGACTGGGCTGGATCTAAGGTTGACAGGAGGTCAACTACTGGATATTGCGTTTTTATTGGAGGAAATTTGGTGTCTTGGAGAAGCAAGAAGCAGAGTGTAGTTTCTCGATCTAGTGCTGAATCCGAATACAGAGCCATGGCACAATCAGTATGTGAGGTAATGTGGATACTTCAATTACTAGATGAGACAGGTTTTAAGACCTCCCTGCCTGTGAAATTGTGGTGTGATAATCAAGCTGCTCTTCATATTGCTTCTAATCCGGTGTTTCATGAGCGAACCAAACATATTGAGATTGATTGTCACTTTATTCGTGAAAAGATTCAACAAGAGATCATCTCAACAGGACACATCAAAACTGGAGAGCAGTTAGGAGATATTTTTACAAAAGCTCTGAATGGAGCTAGGATTGACTACATTTGTAACAAGTTGGGCATGATTAACATCTATGCTCCAACTTGAGGGGGAGTGTTATGGAAAGTCAATCACTATGTTATGGAAAGTCAATCACTATATTATTTTTCTGTATATTTTGTATTCTGTATTCCTATTTAGGATTTCTTCCTAATTAGTAGAACACAATTATAGGAATCAATTGTATATATATACCCATGTACAGATTAATTGAAATCAATAAGAATCATCTCTTTCTACACCTTCCATAATTTCCTATTGCTCGAATCATTTCTCCAAAGCTATTATAATTCACAACATTAAAAGCTATTCCTACATCATACATCCATCGTTCTATGGCAACACACGCACGCTCCCTTAACTCCTTCTTCGCTGGGCTATTTTCATCAACAGTGGTTTGCCTCACATTTTTTCTCATAGCAGCCGGTTTTGGAGAAAAATAAGCATCAATAGGCCCTCTATTGCTTTGTGGTGGTAGAATTTTTACTCTTTTTGAAGCACTAGTAACACTACTATGAATTATTCCCCTTTGTTTTTCACTACCAATTTCTTGCACTACATCATCCTCTTCCTCATTTTCATCAATTCCTAATGTTTCAACATTCTCAAATTCAGGCGGTCTTTCCATATTCATGACTGATTTTTGCTCCTTTTTTTTTTTTTTTACTAATAATGTCTTGCATTTGACTTTTCACATATTCTGGACATTTTGGACATAGAATCACATTTTTATAACCTCCAGCAAGTTGTTTCTTGATTCTATTAACTCCCCTTTTACAAACTTTCATACAGTAAATGCACTGAAAATCATTCGTATTATTTTCATTAAGTTGAATCACATGAGCCCATCCTGGATATGTTCTTTTACTGCCAGTAGAAGATCCAGTTGTATTATACTTATCACTCATCTATGATCTGAAAAACAAAAAAAGTAACATAATTAAAAAGCACAAAAAAACACTATAAAGGTTGTGTTATCTCAATTCAATAGTAGCAACAAAAGCAACAAATATAAGAAAATAAGAAATTAAAGCAACAACTATCAATTCAAGCAAACAAGAAATTAAAATATTAAGCATTTGATTTTTTTCAATAATTTGCATAATTGTACATCATGCTATATTGGTATATTTAAAAAGTATTTATAATACTAATAATAATGCAACATATTGAAGAAAATTACAAATTAATTAATTAAAGCAATAATTCATCATACTTTCCCAAATTCCCAATCCAAGCAAATAAGAAATTAAAATATTAAACATTTAATTTTTTTAATAATTTGTATAATTATACATCATTGACCTAGAAACATTACAAATTTATGAGGATTTAACCCAAAATCGTTTAGAGTGGAGAAAGCGAATCCATATAGCCGACCCCAAATTTTTGGGATAAAGGCTTAGTTGAGTTGAGTATAATTATACATCATGCTGTATTAGTATATTTAAAAAGCATTTATAATACTAACAATAATGCAACATAGAGAAGAAAATTATAAATTAATTAATTAAAACAATAATTCTCAACACTTTCTCAAAATCCATTTTAAGCAAATAAGAAATTAAAATATTAAACATATGATTTTTTTCAATAACTTGTATAATTATACATCATGCTATATTTCACAATATTGTAACATTGAATTAGCATATTACATGATCACATAATCACATAATTACAAACTCACAATACCCATTTAATTAGCATATTACATAATCACAATTACAAATTCACATAATCACAATTACAATTACATAAATTTAATTAGCACATTTAATTACCTATTTAATAAAAATATATCACATTTAATTACCTATTTAATAAAAAAATAATCACAATCACAATTATAAAAATTTAATTAGCACATTTAATTACCTATTTAATAACATAATCACATTTAATTACCTATTTAATAAAAATATATCACACAATCACAATTACAAATTCACACTACCCATTTAATTAGCATATTATTATTACATAATACCTATCAAGAAATAAAATGACATCACATTAAAAGTTTAGCAAATTTTTTAAAAAAATTGCTATTGTCAAAAAAAAAAATTGTTGGAACTTGAAATAAATCCAGTAGCATGCTGGCATGAAATGGGAGTAGTGCAGAAAAAAGAAGAAGAAAAAAAAACAAATCGCAGCAGTGAGAGGAGAATAGAGCAGATGAGAGTGAGAGGATAAAACATCGTGAAGATGAGAGAGAGAGAGAGAGAGAGAGAGAGAGAGAGAGAGAGATGTCGACATACTTGGTTTTTTTGTTTTGGCTTGATTTGTTGCTGGTGGCTCTCTATTATTGCTTCTTCAAACTGCTGAGTAGGTGAAGGACTGAAGGTAAGTTGATTAGGGCTCCTTTTATTTTTTTTGCTATTAAGAAAAAAAAAATAAATTTTACGTTTCTTTCACAAAGTGGCGCCTTGGGGCCTTGTTGCCTGTTGCCTTTCAGGTCCGAGGCGTCCGCCTTGTCTCAGTCGCCTCGCCTGGGCCTGGGGAGTCGCTGGAGCGTCGCCTCGCCTCGCCCAGCCCAGCGCCTCTTCTCGCCTTTTACAACACTGGGATAGTCAATATTCATATTTAGTTATATTCTTAATTAGTAGATTCTTAATGTGCGTTCTAGTTAACACTAGCAAGTGCACTAGTCATTTCCAAGTAATATAATGATGAGAAAGAGTATCATCCCACAAGGATCAAAATTGTTAATCGTAATTAAGCTAATACTACCCTAATGTTATTTGAGAAATTGATAATTGAATTTAACTAAACTAAACTAATAATAACAATAAAAAATAAAAGCAAGCAAGTAAATCAATAAAAGAAACTTATTATGACAAAAGTGCTAGGGTCAGATTTCACCTTCACCTATATATGACAACCAATCCAATGGAAGTTTTACATCATGAGATGATAGAATTCAATATGTTCAATTGTCCTTTTCAGGTAGAATGGTCTCTATTCAGATGCGAAGAATCTAGATGCATAGAGAATAGGAATATCTTACAGTTAATTTATCCTGTTCGGTTAGGAATTAAATAGACCACACATTATTTCTTAGGTCCTTCTTCAGGTAGCCTAGTACTAATGTGATATGCAATACTCTTTCTAGAAATCATTTATGCATTCAAAAGAGAATTAATTATAGCTTCTCTATTCGAACCTCATTAGAACAATCAATCAATTGAATAAATACAAAGCATTAAGATCAAATATTGCATAATTTCATGAAAATAAAATTAATGCATTGAATTAAAAAGAAATCATAGAGATAGTAGAACTTGTGAAAAGACAAAAATACATCATGAAAGCTTAAAGAACAATAATAAAGATCAAGCTCTAATTGTAGGTGCATCTTCAAGTTTCAATCTGTATAAATCTTCTCTCTCTTGCTCTCAATTGTGTGGCTGTGGATCTCTCTTTAGACTCCCCCTAAAGTGATTCTCGTTTTTCCTCTTCCCCCCCCTTAAAATAGGAAATATTTGCCCTATTTATACTTCTTTTGGTTTTAGGATACTCTCCTCCAAATAGGAAATAAAAACCTAATAAGATCAACAATTAAAATTTGTACAGCTCATCGCATACGACCATGCCTGTGTCTTGCCTATGGTTGAGCTACTGAACAGATTTTGATCCATGAAATTATGCCTCAAAATCCAGTAGAGTTGCAATCTCTTTCCAGCCCAAATAGGAGTCTTTTCTACAAAAAATATATACCAAAAATTAAAAGTCCTAAAATAATTAAAAGACAAACACTAAAAAGTAAAAGTTAAACAAAATAACAAAAACTAATTAAAAACTAAATAAAATTTACCAAAACTACTTAAAATAAACGAATAAAAACACATAAAACTATATATTAAAATACGATATATCAAGTAGATTTATGTATTCCTATTTAGGTAGGATTTATATTCCTATTTAATGTAGGATTTAGATTCCTAAATATGTTTGAGTATTATTCCTAATTAAATAGAGTAATTATAGGAGATTTGTATATATATTTGTGTGTGTGTGTGTGTGTCTATAACCTTCTATTTTATAGAATTAATGAGAATTAAAGATGTAACCCTTTGATTTCTCTCTCCTCTTTCCTTTCTTATTCTTATTCTTAAATCTTAACAATATATTTTATATCTAATTAATATTAAAATAACTAAGCCTTAATCCCAAATTAGTTGGGGTTGGCTACTTATTATAAATTTATATAAATTAATTGATATTATATTAATTAAATTTATAGTGCTTATATAATTTATTTTTATGAATTTTCTTTGTTTTTGCACCTTGCATCGCTCAGAAGCGCACCTTTAGCCTTTAATAATTATACCTAAGACATGGGCTAGACTGCTTGCTCGACCTGATCTAATTTGCTACTGTTTGCATGGCTTTGACATATATTTTGGTGCCTCAAAGCATTGTCCATTGTATTTCTTCTTTGGCTAAGTTGATGGGCTCATTAGAGGAAGTGCATGAGCTTTTCTTCCTTTTCTAGTACTACAATAACTTGAGTGTGGCTAGAAACAATTAATAGTATCAATTTGTAATTTTTGATAAGAAAATGTTGAAAACATGCATATAAAGACTCAAGTCCTTGATACCATGGGAGAACTAAGAACCTACCAACCACTTAGACTGATATATTGTCTTTGCATTTGTTTCTTACTATTCTTAATTGATACTAGGGTAAAAAAAGGGGCCCAATTTGGCAACCTCAAGCTAAGTTGGTTCTTGGAAACTGGTCATGACATTTGTGCATAGTTTTTGTGCTAGAAATTGTCTTGGCGTGTTTAATCATGAGTTGAGTTCATGGATTTAAATCAAGATTGTCATCACGGGTAACGAAAACAGGTCTGTAATGGTCGTAACGTAACTATAAAAGCCTATCACTATGCAAATGTTTTGAAAAGTTTGCAAAGTTTAGGAAATGAATAGATATTTAAAGATATAAGTATTATTAAAATGCACAACTAAATAACAAGCATAAATATATCAAATAAAGACATTAAATCCATCATTCATAGGCATCATTAGTATTAATCAGTTTAAAACTAAAATAACTATGTAGATATAAATAACTAACCTTATACTTAACAACCATTAAAGAAGCTTAAAACTTTATTTGATGTTATATTAACTAATGTATTTTACTAAAATAAACCTGAAAATAGTTCAAAATTAGAATAAAAAAATAATGATAATCTATAGATTGGGCAAACTAATCCTTCGTACTATAAATTTAACAAAAAACCTAGCATTAAGCATAATTATCTTAAACAAATAAGCCCAAAAAAAAAATAAAAACAAAAATAAATAACTCACTCTTTCCAAGATATGGATGCGGAGAATTGACATAGTGTGAAGCTCAAATAGAACATTGTCCACACATAATACACAAGTATTAAGAGAAAAAAAAATTTGTACAATTTTATTAACTAAATCTCTAAAAACAGAAAATGCATAGGATATATGAGTATTTATAGAGATTTAATCTCCTAATCCTAATAGGAAAATATAAATCTTAACTAAAATAGGAAATTTAGTTATATCCAAAATTGGAATCCTAAATAAAATAGGAAGGCATAATCTAAATCCTAATTAAAATAGGAAGAAACAAATCCTAATTGAATAGGAAAGTACATTAAAATCTTAAATATATTAGCATTGAAAATGATGAGATTTCATGATCCAACTTGAGCGAGAGTATTATGAAAAGTTAATTTGTATTATGTGTGTGTGTGTGTGTGTGTGTGTGTGTTTAATTAGTAAAGCATAATTTCAAGGATTAGTTAGAATGATTGTAGGGTTGTTTGTATGTACTCCCTCTGTGCATTTTCATCTGTCGCATTTGGGTTTTACATGGTGATTAAGGAAATGATTGTATAGCCTCATTTTTATAAAAACATACTAATAATTGACTAAATTACCCTTTATCTCTACTAAATACAACAAATATTTATAATTTTCTAAAACTAATAAACTAATAAATTAGAGTAATTATGTGACATAAAAGGTAAAATTAAAAAAAAAAAGTTGTTAATACTCTTGGTATTCTAAATGCAACATATAATTTTAGACAAAAGAAAAACTCAAGTACGACAGATACAAATAGATGGAAGGAGTATATGTGATTTATATTCTATCAGAATACAAGTGAAGAGAATAAAGATGTAGTCTATGTGGTTCTCTTGCCTAACTTTTTTTTTTTTTCCCTTCTTTCTTTCTTATTCTTTTAATTTTTAAATTCTTAACATGTTATAAGAGCTCTTGATTTATTTGGGTTTTGGTACTATTCATGGTTGGCACTGTCCATCGACACTGTTTATTGATATTGTTCATCGGCACTATTTACAGGGTAGTATTCACTGTTCCTAGACCTAGAATATTTTTTTCTTCTGGTTGCGCAGCTCTTTGTTTTTAGCCTCTCCTCCACGCGCCAGTGCATGGGGAGCGTGCTTCACTTTTTGTCTCCAATCTTCTCATCCGATGTCACCTTGATGGGGGGAGTCCATGCATGTTAGCTGCAAGACGTTTGGTGACCTATTTTAGACCCTTTGGATATTATGACTTTCAGTGTTATGCTTTGTTTTGGGTGACCCTTTGGGTGTTTTGCCGTTTAGTGCTTTGTTTAGGGTTGGATGTGTTTCTTGTAAGCTTGGTGTTTTGACCTTTTATTTGGTATTGTTATGTGGGTATTGGGTTTTGGACAACTATCTTATCATAGCCTTGTTTTGATGTTGTTTAAAGATTCACCTATTGTTTCATCTTTTTCCTTATTGGTGTCGCTTTTGAAGGGAGAAGTGTAACCTTATGAGCTGCATTGTGTTGGTGTTTCCTCCCCAACATTGCCTTTGGAGAGAAAGTGCAACCCTGTGAGTTGCTTTGCGTGTTGCCTTTGTGTAGATGTTTCCGAATCTAGTTCTGTTTTGTATTTTTGTTGGTTGTGCTAGTTGTGCTATTTGTGAACTATTGTGAGGGAGTTATTGGCTTCAATAAGAATCTCATTAAGGGGGAGTGTTGGAATTGATGAGATTCCATGCTTCAACTTGAGTGGGAGTATTATGGAAAGTCAATATGTATTATAAATATTCCTATTTAGTGTAGTATTTGTATTCTTAAATAGGTAGAGATTTGTATTCTTAATTAGTAGCGTATAATTATAGAGCATAATTTTAGGAATTAGTTTGAATGATTTTAGGGATGTTTGTGTATAAATACGTAATATTCTATTCTATCAAAAATAGAAAAAAAAATATAATAAAGATGTAGGATTTGTGGTTCTTTTCCCTTCCCTCCCTTTATTTCTTTCTTTCTTTCTTTCTTATTCTTCTAATTCTTAAATAGAGAGAAAAATAGGAAACTATCTAAGTCCTAGATGGAATAGGAAACTAAAATAAAAAACCTAATTAGAATAGGAAACATTAAAATTGCATAGGAAAAAAAATATAGCTTCCACATGAACATGCTCTGCATAAAGAACTAGAAAGATAGTTGATGATGTTAGCTCAGGAGACAAGAAGTAAAAGATTTGTAGAAAGCAAATTTTAGATGGAAAGGTGTGTGAGAGAAAATGAGACACAATAGGTTGAAACTCTCAAACCACAAACAAAGCATGAGGAAGGGCTGTTGCCTCCTTCTGGACAAAAAAGAAAGAAAGAAAGAAAGAAAGAAAGAAAGAAACAGATGTTGGACCATTACCATTACATAATGGTGAATAATGGTCGTTACTGTTATGTAAAGGCCGTTACAGTCTTTACAGTGCAAACATTTTTTTTGCCTTAAAATAATGAGTGTCATGCCAATAAGAGACTATAAACTTGTAAATAATGGCCGTTACATAATGTAACTATTGTTATTTAAACCTATAGTTGAGTTGGCTTGGGCTGATCGTCATAATTGATCATGGTAGAAAGAACATATTTGCAATTTTCTTTTGTTAGTTCGAAATCTATCACGAATTTTGTTCTTTGATTTTTGTTTTCTTTTCTAATGTGATATCCTAATTGAAATAAATTTTCATCTACAGGCAGAGAAGGTTTTCAATCAAGATTTGTATTTCAAGAAGACTGTAAAATATGTTGGAGAACCAATGACTCATTTAGAATCTATTGCTTCCTCAGCGGTATTCTCATAATGTTATGTTTTACTTCTTGTGTGTGTTTTGTAACTTTGTATGCTTAAAGTTTTGAATTTTTTTTCCCTTTATTGTACTATATTTATATTTTCATCACCTTTTTGGTAATTTAGGTACGTGCTGCTATCAAGGTGAAGGCTTCCGTCATTATATGCTTCACTTCAACAGGAAGAGCTGCAAGGTCTTCTATTCTTTCTATTACTTTTATTATCTTTATCTAAAAACGAATGAATTTTAGTTTAATTGTATTGAAGTTGTCTCTAAGGTTGTAAGGTCTCGATTTTGAGTTTTAGTCCTAGTCAGAGACAAATGAACAAAAAGAAATAGTTTATATCTAAAATGCAAGTGCTCTTGGAATTTGATTTTGAGTTTCTTTTTGAAATCCCTTTTTGAAATCCCTTTGAGATGATACAAAAATTTCATTTCTTCAAAATGAAGAAAAAAGAAAATATTGATCTAAAGCTTATTGGAATTTCAGATTTTATTTAACAACGCAGGTTGATCTCAAAGTATAGGCCAACAATGCCTGTGATATCTGTTGTTATCCCTAGGCTTAAGACAAATCAACTACGTTGGATCTTCTCTGGTGCTTTTGAGGTATGCTATTGCATTTGATTAGATATATTTAATTTTTGCTACAGCTAGTTGTATTGCCTTTTTTTTTAAATAAAAAATAAAAAATACTGAATACTTTATCCAACTTGACTTTGTTAGAGATATAAATTATTCTTGTGTCCTCACCTACAAAAGGTTGAGTGGTTTAATCATGGTATTTTCTTCCTCTAACTAGACGGCCTAGAGTTTGAATCTTGGGCTCCTCCTCTTATTAATTAAAATTACAAGATCTCTTATTAACACTTGGGCTTTGCATGAAGGGCAGTGTTAGAGATATAAACAATTTTTGGACACTCACCAACTAGTTTAAGCTTTTAGGGTGATTAAATTTACAAGATTTCTTGTCCACACTCCAAGTCCAAGGGCCTCTGTGTTGTGTGTGTGTGTGTTTGTTGTGGTGGGGGTGGGGAGGAGGTGGGTAGGTGGGTGGGGGTGTGGTTTATGTTAGAGATATAACCTATTCTTGAGTTCTCACTTACAAGTTTTAGATTTTAGATTAAATGGTTTCTTGTCATACTCAAAGCTGCAGTCCAAAATAGTTGGAGTTGGCCACATGGACTCTTTTTTTTTCATTCATCTTTGATTGGTGCAAAACGTTGTTTTAGTTGTGATACTAAACCAATTTTCACAATTTTGGCTCATGTTGTTTTCTTAGTTAATGTTTGAACAAGGGACCCTAATTATTATTATTATTATTATTATTATTAGCTGTGTTAACTACTTAGATTATGGACAAAGCCAATGGAATTTCTCCTTGACTACACACATCTTGTTGAAACTGCTTAACTGATTTTGATCGTTCATACTCCTTTTTTGGAACAGCCTCTTTTCAAAGTAGGGGTGAGGCTACGTACGTCAACCCTTCTTAGAGCCCACAAGTGTGCGATGCTTCCTACATTGGGTCACCCTTGTACTTCTTTTTGAAACATTTTGTCATAAATAAAGTGAATCAATTTTCCCACTGGGGAGATGGGAAGCCAGTCATGAAACTTGTAACTGTACATGAAGCAAAGCAATTTGTTGAAAGGGGAGATGGGAAGCCTTTTGCACTTGCTACCTATGGTTCATTTAACTTGAATGATCAATATGTGCTGAGATGGGAAGCCATTGCCTATTTTCCCAACTTTTACTCATTTTCCCACTAATTTGATGAACTTTCATTCCTATGCCTAAGTATCCTTATTCAACACGGTAAATTAGGGTAAACTAAAGGGTTGAAATGTTCATTGCATTGGAAAGCAATTGACTGCATATATGTCAATATAACAAAGCATACATGCTTCCTAGTCTGGCATGTAATTGTCATGAAATCGTTTCATTTAATGTTTAATTATAAGGACCCATCTCCCCAAGGTGTTTCATGTAATAAACATGCAAGTTTCCCCTGTTTCAAAAATATGCAGTTTAGGTCATGATTGTGTAATTGGTTTGCATATTCATCATAGACAAAATGTCAAAAATACCCATATTTGTGGTTAACATCGAATTTGCAAACTGTTTTTCTCAGTTTCTAATACCTATATTTGTTGTCACCAAATCCTAACTGCCACCTGGCCTATTTTCTCTAGGATTGTTGTACTCTTCCTTAGCCCTATTCTCTTTGTCATTTCTTCCGTTTCATTACACCTTGCTGTACAAAATAAGAACCCCTGAAAACAAAAGCTGTCTTGCAACTTGGTTTACTGGATTAAGCATATTATCATGCATGCCTGCAGCAGTTTTGTGATTAAATGCCAAGGGTTTTCCTCTCTTGCTAATGATGTTGACATAAGTTGTTTGAAGAGCATTTAGTGTATCGCTTGACTTGTGGAGTGCTTTTGAAACATGTAAAATACAAGCACATGTGCTGTTGCAAATCATACATGCACATGTGTTTGCTACAAATAAAGTTATGGGAATTTGTTTCTTTTCGTGAGAAGAGAAACATCCAACAATTTGCTTATATAAAAGATATATTTTATGTGATCGCAATATTCCCAATAAGTTAAAAGAAAAATTTTACTGTACAGTCATACGACTGGCTATGTTATATGGTAGTGAGTGTTGGGCAATAAAGGAGCGGTATGTATCTAAAATGATATTTGCGGAGATAAGAATATTAAGGTGAATGAGTGGCTATACTAGACTAAATAAAGTGCGTAATGAGAGTATTAGAGAAAAGTTAGGAGTGGTGCCAATTGATGATAAGTTGAGAGAAAGGGAGATTGAAGTGGTTTGGTCATGTGAAGCGTAGAGGCTCCAGTTAGACAAGTAGAGCACATTGGATTAGAGTATAGAAAGAAAAGAAGGGGTAGATTTAAACTGACTTGGAGGAGAGTAGTACAACATGACCTAGAAGCATTACACATTTTCGAGGATTTAACTTAAAATTGTTTAGAGTGGAGAAAGAGAATCTATATAGTCGACCCAATAAATTTTTGGGATAAAGATTTAGTTGAGTTGAGTTCATCTCTGTCATATATAAATTTTGTTGAGAACTAAAACAATTTTAGATCCTTTATTTATTTATTTTTTTGGGTCATTTTAGATTGGGTTTGACGCTTATTATTCCTCTTTGTTCCCCCTTAATTATTTTGTGGCAGGCAAGGCAGTCGCTAATTGTCCTTGCAGATCCTCGGCATCCAGTAAGTATTGTTTTATGTGGAAAATTTCCCACTTCTCTTCATGTGTATGTGTGTGTGTGTGTGTGTGTCTGTATAGAGATAGAGAGAGAGAGAAGGCATGACACCCTTGCTTAATCTACCTATTTTCTTTGAATCTAAATTGCGTTTAGATATGACTTTGATGCTTGATATCCTAGTTAAATTTCATTGCATATTCAAAATGCTAAAATTGTATCATTATTTACTTAGATATTTGAGTCTTCTCCATAGATTCATTGGACCTACATGTTGAGGGATTGCTCTCTCATCCCCTTGAAACCACACTCTTACATTGATCAGATTTGAACCTTAATATTTCCAGTTTTGTAATTCTCTGTCCACTGGGGTATTTCCATGGTGATCCTAAGAATTAATTTTTTAGTCCAGTCCTCTTGACAATTGACATTCAACCAGAAGTATCATTTCATGGGACAAAAGAGATGGTGATGAATATTGCTCTAGTTTGTAGAGAAATTAATCATTGTCCTCATAAATGATGATAATCAGTGAACATTCATTTTAATAATTTTTTAATGAGGAATTTTCATACATCTATATAGTGTAACAGCATTGCTATCTTTGTATATTGATGCGCAGTTGGTTCGAACGTAGTTGAATGGCGAAAAATGATCCATATAACTAATTCAAACTAGTTCATGATTAAAGTTTAGTTGTTATTGTTGTATATAGTGTAATAGCAATAGTATTATATAAAATGTCATGGGCGCATCTGTGGCTGTGAATTGTTCTTTACCATTGAACTTTGGTGATTTTGTGCCTAGTTGAATTTCTTACCTGCCATTTTATGGATGCATGTACTTCAATTGCTTAGCATAGTGGCATATTCAACAAGTGATATTCTACTTCGATATTAGTTTATTTAATTTCTCATTTCATAGAATGATGAAATTATTTGATAAAATGGATATGACTGGTTTTACAGGCTGAATCTACAAATGCGACAAATGAGTCTGTTCTGAAGGTTGCTTTAGATCATGGAAAGGCAACTGGTGTTATTAAACCACATGATCGTGTTGTTGTTTGCCAGAAGCTTGGTGATGCATCTGTGGTGAAAATCCTTGAGCTTGAAGATTAAAGCAAATGCAAGTGAATTAATTGACAAGCAAGTATTTCTCTCTGTTTTGTGCATTAAATGGTTGAATTGAGGATCATATCCTTCATGTTAATTGCATATTTAGCCAAAGAAAGAACATGTACTAGTACCAACAATGGTCCAAGGAATTTACATGTACATGAACTTGGAACCATTTTTTTTGAGGTTTTGGATAAAAGAATTGGGGCTTGGGGCTTGGGGCTTGTGGCTCGATGTCGAGCTTGCTAGATATGTATTGTAATATGATTGAACATTGATATAGCAGGGACATTTCTGCCCCAACTCTCAGATCAATTCTATCAACTCTATATAATGGTTGGCTCAGAACTTGGAACCATTTTTCTTGAGGTTTTGGATAAAAGAATTGGGGCTTGGGGCTTGTGGCTCGATGTCGAGCTTGCTAGATATGTATTGTAATATGATTGAACATTGCAGATCAATTCTATCGACTCTATATAATGGTTGCCTCAGATTCTATCAAATGGAAATCTATAATTGCTTGCTCTTTTATTGTTAGCTTGCAAAAGTTTTTTTTTTTTTTTTTTAAATTGCAAATATCATTTTTGTTATCAGCTATAACTAGAGAACTGTATTCTCATAGTATGTAGTGTATGGAGATTTTTTTAAGGTAAGGTGATGAAAGATAAGGTATCAAATATTTTCAACCCATTAAGGATTGAAAATGTGGAGGTTTTGAAACATTTAAAAACTTTACTCGAATAATTTTTATAGCCTGTTTTTGATTTTTACTTTGTTTTTCACTTTCGTCCTTTTAACTTCAATTTGTTATTAAAAAAAGCTTTGAATTTTAATTTTGTTTGGTAAGCAGATTTTCAGGTTAAAAAAAAATAATGAAATTATATTTTTACTTCTTTTTCTTTCGCACTCAAAAAGACGATGACTGTTTCAACCACTCTCTAGATTTAGCACAAAAATAAAAATGCTATTGTAGAGCGTGAAGTGAAATATATTCACTATAATTATATAAAATGTACTAGGTAATGCCTAGGAAAAATAGAAAAGTAACAATAGTCTCACTTAAGTACTATCTCCTTAGACAGCATTTTTTAGACATTGTAAATCCTTATTTTGTGATGAGTATGTGCATTGAGGCCATGGGAAATTCGATGATGAAAAATTATGACTGTAAGATGTAATTAGAGACATGGAGCTGAATTATTAATTCCGTGGCATGATTTTAAAAAAATAAAAATAATAATAAAGTTTTGGAGAAATTAATTTAATTAAATTTAAATAAAATTTTATTTTGTTTAAATTTAACATGGGTAGTTCTTAAATGGATCTAATTAAGTTTAATTGGGCTCTATAGGTCTAAGAAAGCCTAGTTAGGAATTTTAAATGGTATCAATTTAATTATTTTCTAAAAATTAAAATAACAAAATATCTCTCTCCTCTTTGGCCCCACTCTCTTCCTCACTCCCTATTGGTGTCACCCCTTTTCCTCTCTTTCTATTGGTTGGAACACCCCACCCATATTCTAGTCTCATCCAAATTCATCAATCCTAGTCATTTAAGTTATATGAACTTTATCACACTAGGACTCCAAACCCGACCACACCTCTTCCTCACTCCCTATTGGTGCCTTCCATTTTTTCCTGTCTTCCTATTGGTTGAAATACCTCACCCATATCCCAGTCTTATTCAAAACCCTATCATACTTCTTTCCCAAAACCCTATAAATACCTTACTAGAGAAGGGAATAAGGGGGGATGGGAGGAAAGAGGAAGAAAAAATTCAGAGCTATAAGAAATTTAGAGATATTAAAGACTCTTCGAGTTCTTCCTTATTTTTTCTTTTCTTCAAGAAGATTTTCATACAAGATTTCTAGAAGGTTAGTTTTTATTGTTTTCTTTTCAAGATCTATGCCACACAATATTTTAATTCTATGCTCTTTGCCTTCAATTTATTTTATATGTTCATATAAATCATGTAATCATGTTTAATTTGAGGGGATACACAACCTGCACATGTTTAGTTTCTGTGTCTCGTATTTTTATTACTTTTCTTTATTTTCTGAATCTGTAAAAAATTTGTAAAAATTATATTCATATTCTACACGAAATTCCATTAATTTTAGGCATAAGAATCACTAAAAAAGCTTTAATATTTTGTAAGTTATGGCTGTTTGAAATTAGAGTTCCTATAAAATCTGATTTGCAGGATATTCGAATAGTGGAGCCCATATCTCCCTTGTACCTTAATATTTTTGTGTAAATCTAGTGTCTAAAATTAACTTCAGAATCTTATGAATCTTTTCCAATTGGTTTTGCATTCATATCTGTTGTGGTTAATGAGTTATGAATCTTACAAAAAAGTAGTACGATTCTATCACTTAGAAAAGTTACGATTTATGTAGACTATTCAGCTAGGGTTTCGTTTGATTTTTAAATTTTATGATCTTGTATGATATGTAGGCTATCTTCTGTAATTTTTTTTATGATTTTTAGGCATGTATAACTATTTTTAAAAAATCGGATTTCTTGCTACCGTTAATCTTCCAGAATTTAGAAATTGTATATTTATGCATGTTCTTGTATTTTCTTGGGTTTTAATTGATATTTGATCTATTTTCTGTGTTCTTTTAATTCAAAAAGTGTTATGAAGTATTTGGATCATGTTAGAAAATTTAGACCATTAGGTAGTTGTAACTAATTAGGAATCTTAACCCTTTATGAGACTAGAGTTAGAATCCAATGTAAATTGTTATTAATATTTTTTTTTATTTCTTTTATTTTCTTTAGTTTCTTTATTTTTTATTACAAACAAAATTGGTAAGTAGCCCTAAGGTAAGTACCCAAGAGGGCATTTGCGTGGAGCTTATATGGAGCTAAACGGGAGTAAGCCAGGGATATCATTGCCATACTAGAAGAGAAGACCCTTTTTTAAGGGTAGCTTGCCCCAATGGCAACTGCATTTACCAAAAGGTAAGTAGCTCTAAACTTCTCGAATAACCACTGGCATGAAATTGTAGTAATAATAAAACTTTTATTTGGTAAATTAAAATTAACTTTATTTTTAATTTAACTGACTTTTGCATGTAATTAATTTAAATAAATACTTTGTAAATTAAAATTAATTTTGTTTGTAAATTAAACTAACATTGGCATGTAAATAAATTTAATTTAATACTTGATAATTGTAAAATAAATTTACATGTTAGAAATCTTTATTAGGTTGTGATTGTTTGGGCCTTATGTGATATTAGAATAAATTACACATGTACATAATTAACTTAGTTCAATTATCCTTAGGGTAACTTGGTGAAAATTAATTAATTAGGTTAAATAGAAACGTAGGGTTATTTGAAATTGAATTTGTTTGTAAATTAAATTCTCAATAATAAATTAATTTTAGTCATCTGGTAAATATTATTTAAATAATTAGCAACCCCATAGATAGGAATTACTTGTGCTTGAAAATTGTGTATAAACAACAACCCTTTTGTGAATTACTTGCGTGTGTAGGATTAAAATTGCATTTTTTAGGATGAAGTTTAATAAAGGAATAATAAACAAGACTTTTAGAAGTATTAGTAGAGGACTGGTACTCGAATTAACGAGGTTAGACCAGGCGTAAGGGGTGCCTAACACCTTCCCCTCAGTGGTAGTTGAGATGAACCTAGGCCTATGCATAGGCCCAATGTGTGTATAGGCCCAAGTCCATTTCAAAACCCATGTTGAGCAAGGGATGCTTACTTATGGTTAAACTTTAAGGATATAAATCATTTGTTTGTGAGGGGAAGATCGTCCTGGACCAACCCCTGTTAGTGTGTCCAGTGTACCGTAGCCTAGGATAGAATTTTTTTCTTACCCTGCACGTGAGAGTTGAAGGTATAAGGAGGCGAAGATTCAGTTCTTGAGATTTTTTTTTTTTGTGTTTTTAATTCAATCTTTGGTCCGATTTTAGTTCAGTTTATATGGTCTGGTTTTGGTTTAGTTTTCGTTCTATTGGTATGGTTCAGTTTTGGTTTTGTAAAAGTAAAGCCCAAAAAAAAAAGAAAAAAAAGAAAAAAAATGGTCCATTCATGCATTGCATTCATGTACATAGCATGCTTAGGTTAACCCTTAAATCCTATTTTTTTGAGCAAACATAGCCTCAAAACACACCAAAGATACTTCCAATCAGGTCACTTGGGTTAGGGAAGGGAAGAGACTAGTAAGGATTTCACCTGCACTACTTAAGATGGAAGAAACTATGGCCATGCTTGATGAAATATTAAACGCCAAGATGTTTGAGCTAGAAGAGAAAATTGTGGTCAACTTTAGAAAGAGGCCCCGAGGTAGACCAATTAAGTGGCATTAAAGTTATTGAGGTTCAAATTGTGTTTCACACTCCAAGGAGATTTTTCCAATTTAGCCAACCCTTATTCGAAGTTTTAGAGCGTCTCAAAGCTCAAGACCTCCTACAACTCTTAGCACCCAGACCACTACCAAATTCACTCCCACCTAGCTATGATATCAACCAATGTTGCCGGTTCTACCAAGCCCACAGTCATGACACCGACTGATGCTTTCAACTTAAGCATGATATCTAAGACCTAATGGATGCTAAAAGGATAATTGACCCAGAAAATCAACCAAAAAGCCCCATGCCTAACCAAAATTTTCACCTACACCAGGTCTCTATATGATCTCCATCACCTCAAATAACCCTAACAGAACTATTGACTTTATCCAACCCATCCAAAAGCCCAATGAACTTGAGTCTATAATGGTTGTTGATATTTGTGATAATTCAAGCTATGATGAGGGTCCTTTGGATATCTGGACTAATTCTGATGAGGAGATAGTTGCATTATAACTAGATGGTTCAGTTCCACTAATGTCTAATTTTTAAGTTGTTGGGATCTATGAAAACTAGATGGATCTAAAAGTGGCTACTATGAAGAAAGGAATGAAGTTTTTTCTTTGCATAGGCCTAGGAGAAAGTATAGATGGTCTGGTGACTTTCTTGAGATGAAGGGGCAGATCATGAGTCATGGTTTGGGCTATGAGCCAATAGAAGAGGAAGAAGAGCCAAAGCCTCCTAAGTTCTTGAAAGAGGGGGCAATTACCTTGACATATGATTAGGGGTTACCACATGTGAAAGAGCTAAAGCAGAAAATCAGCACCATTGATCTAAGGATTGCATGGAAAGCCAAACACCTAAAGCTACACCCCTAAGCTTGAGTCTGTCTTTTGTAATGCTCACAATAGTGATACTGATGTTTCGAATTCTGATGTACTTGATAAAGATTTTGAGGCAAAGATCAATAACATGACCAGTCCTTTTGCTTACTTTTTTGATGTTTATTCTAGTAGGCATATGCATGGCATTCATAATCATTTAGAATTTATTTCTATTAATGCATCAAAATCAATCTCTATTAATTTGGGTATACCAAATAATCCTAAAGACATTAAGTTAGCTGAAGATTTAACCCAAGAAGAAAGAGATAAATTTATAGCCTTGTTAACAAAGTACCAAGAAGCACATGCCTCAAGCTTAAAATTAGATGGTCGATTCCCAAGCCAAGCTAGTGTTCCCATAGGAAAAGAATGATCAAAAGTTGACTTAGCTAGTTATCCTAATGAATAGTAAAATTTTATACTATGAAGGATTAATAGTAGCACATGTGGACTTAGAGGGAGAAGGAAAATGATATGAAGACATAAGGAGGTCTCTGAAAGTGAGAGAATACTCGCAATAAGCCTGCAAAAGAGATAGAGCAATAATTCATAAATTAGCCACTCAATTTACTGTAGCTAGGGGGCAATTCTACAAACTCTTATTTGTGATAGAAAAATAGGTTGAGCAAATAATAAAAAAAGTACATGTAGGAATGTGTGGTCCCCATATGAATGGAAAGGTTCTAGTTGGGAAAAAAAATATTCAAAACATATAAGGATAGGCCTGAAAAACTCCCTTATGTTCTTTAAGGTTATCGTAGTACTGCAAGGACATCCTCGGGGGCAACCCCATTCTCTTTAGTGTATGGGACTAAAGCAATGCTATCCATTAAACGAGAGCTCAGATCCTTGAGAGTGATGCTAGAAGCTAAGATCTTAAAAAAATGAGTGGGCTTAGAAGAGATATGAAGAATTAGCTTTGATTGATGAAAAGATGATGTGAGCCTTGTATCATATGCAGGCTTATCAGAGGAAGATAGCTAGAGCCTTTAATAAGAAGGTGAAGCCAAGAAAGATCAAAGAGGGAGACATGATTTTGAAACAAGCTTGGCCCGTCCCTTTTGATTTAAGAGGAAAGTTTAACTCCTGCTAGGATGGTCCATACATAGTCAAAAAGATCTTGCTACTATAAGAATATCAGACCTGGATGGGAATGAATTTCAAGAATCAGTCAATTTAGACAGGCTTAAATAGTACTTTGTGTGAGACAGGCCCGCTAGGCTGAAAACCTGCAAAAGGTGGTCTAGGCAAAAGTAAAGGTCAAAAAAAAAAAAATGCTAGATTGAAAACCTGCAAAAAGTGGTCTAGGCAAAAGGAGAGATGAGAGAAGATCTGGATGGAAAACTTGAAAAGGCCATTCAGCAGGTTATAAAGCTTATTTCTAACTTTGGAAGGTTAGAAATTTGGCAAAATTAAATGGAAGAGGGAGTAATGGTGTACCTGAATAAATAAAGAAGTTTTTATTGCATTAACTAGGAATGGATTTTATTTAATTATGATCGCGAATGTTTGTGTCGTGAGGGATACATTAAATGAATAAGTAATTGAACTACATTGTTTTGATTTAATCTATGTCTTATGAGTATGACAAGATAGGTGCTTGATATGAATGCCCTGACAATTGTCTAATTTCAAAAAAAGAAAAAAAAAAAGAGAGCTCGTTAAGTGGAAAACCTGTAAGAGCTCCTTAGGCAAAAGTTAGAGCAAGCCCGCTGAGATGAAAACTCAAGAAGACATTTCAGGCAAAAGTTAAGGCACAAAAAATAGAGTTCATGGAAGAGAAATGAGTCGAGACAGAACAAGATTTTGAAGTAGCTTTAGAATAATGAAGCATGGGGGAAGAGAGGAAAAAGAAATATCAGAGAGAAATTGTATTGTTACCTTATGGAAGTGTTTTTTTGGTGAACAATTCTTCTAAAAAACTTTGAGGCTATAAGAAAGTTTTTGCAAAAAAAGGTCCCCCAAGGATTAAGTTTTTTTAGAATCTCTAGTAAAATCAACATGCCCATGATAGGAAGTAGCAAACAGGAAGCATAAAAATCAGAGAGAATTTTGAGACCTAGTCATCCTAATTTTTTTTCAAATCATGAATTAGATGTTTTTTGGTAAATCCTTAGACGTTGTTTAAGGCGCATGACATAGTTGTGTAAGGCATAGGAGAACATGCATCAACATGTCACCTGTAGGTGTGTAAGGCATAGAATAACATGCATCACCATAGTTTTAATTGTCGAACTACGAGGGGGTCTGATTCTTCCTCAGGATAGCGAGGGGGATGCGTAGGTAGTTTAGGACCGCGGTCCTAAATACGAACCCACAACATTTCATGACAGATATTTTTTAGTAAGTCCTTAGACGTTGTTTAGGGCATATGGCATAGTTGTGTAAGGCGTAGAAGAACACGCATCAACATGACACCTGTAGGTGTGTAAGGCGTAGAAGAACATGCATCACCATAGTTTCTAGTGTCGAACTACGAGTGGGTCTAATTCTTCCTCGGGATAATGAGGGGGATACGTAGGTAGTTTAGTTTTGCGGTCCTAAATACGAATCCACAACATTTCAAATCACACAGTTGCCAATGTCATGAGACCGTAGCTAGTCTCATGACACAGAGTGTATCGACAGAGCAAGATGCACTCAATTTTCACATGACACAGTTATCACTGTTATGAGACCATAGCTAGTCTCATGATGCAGACTGTATCGATAGAGCAAGATACACTCTTTTTTCACATGACACAGTTATTACTGTTATGAGACCATAGCTAGTCTCATAAAATAGAGTATGTCGACCGAGCAAGATATACTTGATCCTCATAGCCAATATTTCATAGTTATTAGAAATTTGAGTTTCACTTTGACGAAACTTGAGCAATGCTTTCGCATTAATTTCAACTTTCGCCAAAGCGGGGGGCAAACTGTAGACCCTTATTTTGTGATGAGTATGTGCATTGAGGCCCTAGAAAACCCGATGATGAAAAATTATATGACTGTAAGATGTAATTGGAGGCATGGAGCTAAGATGTAATTGGAGGCATGGAGCTGAATTATTAATTTCGTGGCATGATCTTAAAAAAATAAAAATAATAATAAAGTTTTGGAGAAATTAATTTAATTAAATTTAAATAAAATTTTATTTTGTTTAAATTTAACATGGGTAGTTCTTAAATGGATCTAATTAAGTTTAATTGGGCTCTATGGGCCTAAGAAAGCCTAGTTAGGAATTTTAAATGGGACCCATTTAATTATTTTCTAAAAATTAAAATAACAAAATATCTCTCTCCTCCTTGGCCCCACTCTCTTCCTCACTCCCTATTGGTGTCACCCCCTTTCCCTCTCTTTCTATTGGTTGGAACACCTCACCCATATTCCAGTCTCATCCAAATTCATCAATCATTTAAGTTATCAAACTTTATCATACTAGGACTCCAAACCCTACCACACCTCTTCCTCACTCCCTATTGGTGCCTTCCATTTTTTCCTGTCTTCCTATTAGTTGAAACACCTCACCCATATCCCAGTCTTATTCGAATTCTGCAATCGTAGTTGTTTAAGTCATCTAAACTTTATCACCCTAAGACTCCAAACCCTATCACACCTCTCTCCCAAAACCCTATAAATACCCTACTAGAGAAGGGAAGAAGGGGGGATGGAAGGAAAGAGGAAGAGAAAATTCATAGCTATAAGAAATTTAGAGATATTCAAGACTCTTTGAGTTCTTCCTCATTTTTTCTTTTCTTCAAGAAGATTTTCGTACAAGATTTCTAAAAGTCAGTTTTTATTATTTTCTTTTCAAGATCTATGCCACACAATATTTTAATTCTATGCTCTTTGTCTTCAATTTATTTTATATGTTCATATAGATCATATAATCATGTTTAATTTGAGGGGATACACAACTCTGCACATGTTTAGTTTCTGTCACTCATATTTTTATTATTTTTCTTTATTTTATGAATCTATAAAAAATTTTTAAAAATTATATTCATATTCTACATTTTGTAATATGAAGCTTTAATATTTTGATATATTTTTATGTGTAAGTTATGGCTGTTTGAAGTTAGGGTTCCTATAAAATCTGATTTGCAGGATATCCGACTTGTAGAGCCCATATCTCCCTTGTACCTTAATATTTTTGTGTAAATCTAGTGTTTAAAATTAACTTCAGAATCTTATGAATATTTTCCAATTGGTTTTGCATTCATATCTGTTGTGGTTAATGAGTTATGAATTTTACAAAAAAAATAGTATGATTCTGTCACTTAGAAAAGTTACGATTTATGTAGACCATTAGGCTAGGGTTTTGTTTGATTTATAAATTTTATGATCTTGTATGATATGTAGGCTATCTTCTGTAATTTTTTTTATGATTTTTAGGCATGTATAACTATTTTTAAAAAATCGAATTTCTTGCTACCGTTAGTCTGCCAAAATTTAGAAATTGTATATTTATGCATGTTCTTATATTTTCTTGGGTTTTAATTGATATTTGATCTATTTTTCTGTGTTCTTTTAATTCAAGAAGTGTTATGAAGTGTTTGGATCATGTTAGAAGACTTAGACCATTAGGTAGTTATAACTAATTAGGAATCTTAACCCTTTAGGAGATTAGAGTTAGAATCCAATGTAAATTATTATTAATATTTTCTTTATTTCTTTTATTTTCTTTAGTTTCTTTATTTTTTATTACAAACAAAATTGGTAAATAGCCCTAAGGTAAGTACCAAAGAGAGTATTTACGTGGAGCTTATATGGAGCTAAACGGGAGTAAGCCAGGGATATCATTGCCATACTAGAAGAGAAGACCCTTTTTTAAGGGTAGCTTACCCCAATGGCAACTGCATTTACCAAAAGGTAAGTAGCTCTAAACTTCTCGAATAACCATTGGCATGAAATTATAGTAATAATAGAACTTTTATTTGGTAAATTAAAATTAACTTTGTTTTTAATTTAACTGACTTTTGCATGTAATTAATTTAAATAAATACTTTGTAAATTAAAATTAATCTTGTTTGTAATTTAAACTAACATTGGCATGTAAATAAATTTAATTTAATACTTGGTAATTGTAAAATAAATTTACATGTTAGAAATCTTTATTAGGTTGTGATTGTTTGGGCCTTATGTGATATTAGAATAAATTACACATGTACATAATTAACTTAGTTCAATTATCCTTAGGGTAACTTGGTGAAAATTAATTAATTAGGTTAAATAGAAATGTTGGGTTATTTGAAATTGAATTTATTTGTAAATTAAATTCTCAATAATAAATTAATTTTAGTCATCTAGTAAATATCATTTAAACAATTAGTAACCCCATAGATAGGAATTACTTGTACATGAAAATTGTGTATAAACAACCCTTTTGTGAATTACTTGCATGTGTAGGATTAGAATTGCATTTTTTAGGATGAAGTTTAATAAAGGAATAATAAATAAGACTTTTAGAAACATTAGTAGAGGACTGGCACTCGAATTAATGAGGTTAGACCAGGCGTAAGGGGTGCCTAACACCTTCCCCTTACGTACCCACTATCCCGAACCTAGACATTGAGCTATGGTAATGACGGTTGTGCAAACTCTGCAAGGAGTAAGTTGTCATCCATGACCCTTGAAAGAAACACTAAATATGTCCCGATTATTATCTGGGTGGCGACTCTTGTCTATCTATGCCTTCGTGGCATAAATCCTTAGTACCGTGGTTGTGTTATGGGAAGACGATACTTACCAGTGGTTTGATTCTATTAGGATTATATGAAGTGCATGTCTAGGAAATGGTGGTACTTAAGTGAGACCATTGTGACTCCACCATTTTTCCTGGGTATTACCTGGTGTATTTTATATAATTCTAATTGATAATATTTCGCCTCATGCCCCCCTCCCCCCCTACAGACATGCACTTTGTACAATCCTAATAAAATTAAATCATTGGTAAGTACCGTCTTCCCATAACACTATCAAGGTACAAAAAATTTATGCCACGAAGGTATAGATAGATAAAAGTCACCACTCGAGTAATGATCAGGACATATTCAGTGTTTCTTCCAAGGGTTATGGATGGCAACTTACTCATTGCAGGGTTTCCACAACCGTCATTACCATAGCCCAATGTCTAGGTTCGGGATAGTGGATACATAAGGGGAAGGTGTTAGGCACCCCTTACGCCTGATCGAACCTCGTTAATTTGAGTGTCAGTCCTCTACTAATGTTTCTAGAAATCTTATTTATTATTCTTCTATTAAACTTTTTCCTAAAAATGCAATTTTAATCATACACACGCAAGTAATTCACAAAAGGGTTATTGTTTACAAACAATTTTCATGCACAAGTAATTCCTATCTATATGGTTGCTAATTATTTAAATGATATTTACTAGATGACTAAAATTAATTTATTATTGAGAATTTAATTTACAAACAAATTCAATTTTACGTAACCCTAAGTTTATATTTAACCTAATTAATTAATTTTTCACCAAGTTACATTAAGGATAAGTAAACTAAATTAATTATGTACATGTGTAATTTATTCTAATATCACATAAAGCCCAAACAATCACAACCCAGTAAAGATTTCTAACATGCAAATTTATTTTACAATTACCAAGTATTAAATTATATTTATTTTACATGCCAATATTAATTTAATTTACAAACAAGATTAATTTTAATTTACTAAGTATTTATTAAATTAATTACATGCAAAAGTCAGTTAAATTAAAAACAAAGTTAATTTTAATTTACCAAATAAGAATCTTATTATTGCTACATTTTCATGCCAATAATTATTTTAGAAATTTAAGATTATTTACTTGTTAGTAATTGCAGTTACCATTGGAGCAAACTACCCTTAAAAAAGGGCATTCTCTTCTAGTATGATAATGATATCCCTGGCTTACTTCCGTTTAACTCCATGTAAGCTCCATGCAAATGTCCTCTTTGGTACTCACCTTAAGGCTGTTTACTAATTTTGTTTGTAATAAAAAATAAAGAAACTAAAGAAAATAAAGGAAATAAAGAAAATAAGAAAATACTAATAATATTTTACATTGGATTTTAACTCTAGTATTCTAAAGGGTTAAGATTCCTAATTAGTTACAACTACCTAAGGGTCCAGGTCTTCTAACATATTTCAAATACTTTATAACAATTCTTCAATTAAAAGAACACAGAAAAATAGATCAAATATCAATTAGAACCCAAGAACATGCATAAACATTCAATTTTCAGATTTTGGCAGATTGACGGTAGTAAGAAATTCATTTTTTGAAAAATAGTTAAGACATGCCTAAAGATCATTAAAAAATTACATAAGACAGCCAAAATATCATACAAGATCATAAAATTTATAAACCAAACAAAACCCTAGCCGAATGGTCTACACAAATCGTAACTTTTTTAGTAACAGAATCGCACTACTTTTTTGTAAAATTCATAACTCATCAACCACAACAGATATGAGTGCAAAACCAATTGAAAAATATTCACAAGATTTTGAACTTAATTTTAGACACTAGATTCATGCAAAAATATTAACAAATAAGGGAGATATTGGCTTCACAAATCGTGTATTATGCAAATCAGGTTTTGCAAGAACCCTAAACTCAAACAGCTATAACTTACAAAATACAAAAGCTTTTTCAATGATTCTTCATCCTAAAATTAATAAAATTTTGTGCAGAATATGAATATAATTTTTCTAAAATTTTTACAGATTCAGAAGATAAGAAAAAATAATAAAATATGAGAGATAGAAAACTGAGTATGTGCAAAGTTGTGTATCCCCTCAAATTAAACATGATTACATAATGTGCATAAACATGCAAGATAAATTAGAAAACAAGGAGCATAGAATTAAATATTACGGAGCATAGATCTTGAAAATAAAATGACAAAAACCAACCTTCAAGAAAAATGTTGCAGGAAAATCTTCTTGAAGAAACGAAAAGAACCTAAAGAGTTTTGAATATCTCTCTAAATCTCCTATAGCTCTAAAATATCTCTAAATAGTTCTGAATTTTCTGAATCTTTCTCCCCCCTTCCCCAGTAGGGTATTTATAGGGTTTTGAAAGAGAGGTGTGATAGGGTTTAGAGTCTTAGGGTGATAAGATTCAGATAACTGAAACAACTGGGGTTGCAGAATTTGGGTGAGACTGAGATATGGGTGTTGTGTTTAAACCAATAGGAAGAGAGGGAAAGGGGGCGCACCAATAGGGAGTGAGGAAGAAGTGTGGTAGGGTTTGGAGTGTCACACCGTACCCCTCTGTAAGGCATAACATAATCCCATAGTATACCTAATAAATTACCAACTCCGTCTACTGATAACCCATTAAATACACTACAAGAGATTTTAAAAACTTTTATTACTTCTTTTATAGTGGTGAGCACTATTTACAGGTGTTAAAAACCTTTTTGAACTGAAGCGATAAAACTAACACATTTGAATTATTTGGAATTTCTGTAAAAATTTTGGTAGAGGGCCATCTGTATTTTGGACAAAACAGTTCTTCAGAAAACCTGTAAAAAGCACTTCAATATATTTCCAAATCTCAACTCTAACATATTTCTCAACACAACATATTTCTCAACACAACATATTTCTCAACTCAAATCCACAGTGATTTTTCAAAGACTGAGATACAAGAAATATACTATAATTTTTACAAGCCAAAATAACTCATAATTATTTTACAACTTCAATGTACAATTTGAATTTACAACTGCTCAAAACCAAGAACACTATATACATACAGTGGTCATACATTATAGTACAAAATGCAAAATGTGGTATACTCATTATACCTGATAATGTCTCACTGGATGTACTAGCAGCCTAGTTCATCGCCTCGTCTGTCTTTCACTCGCGACAAAGAATGAAAAGCTATCGCTGAGACAATGTCTCAGTGGTGCACAACAATAACCAAATACAACTTTAAATCACAATTCATAAGTTAAATAAATAGTGGATACTTAAAACCATAGTTAAATTCAAGACAATAATGTCATAAGGAATTTAACACAATATCACATTAAATCTCAGTAATCAAAACATAGTTAAATTCAAAAGACAGTGAATGTTAATAAGCATTTAAACTCCATTTCACAATTTCACAATACATATCAATAAACCACACACAGCTTAATCATGTTCCAAAGTTCAATTCGTCCCAAAAGCCGATGGCTAATGAGGTATTCAATTCGTCCCAAAAGTCAATGACTAATGAGGAATAACATAGCTAGCTAGCAAGAATATGAGTACTCATCCAATTCGTCCTCAACAGGCACACACCTCAACACTTCAGCCAGAGAGGGAATTCAATTCGTCCCGCTAGACAAGCTAGCGAGGAATACAATCAATATACATGATAGCTGTGGTTTCAAACCATTTCCAATGCTTTTCAATCAATAAGTATCCATCAATATCATTCAAACAATTTCTCACAATTTCAAACCATTTACAGTGTTTTTCAAGCGATAAATATCCATTCAAACATATTTCCACAATTTAAAACAATAATGTACAAATATTCATAATTCATTTCAATTGAAAAATTCAAAAGAAATAGTTGTTGTGCACAAACCTCTGATAACTGTCTCCTGGTCTGGACTCAGTGTTTCCTTCCCTTTTCTTGAGTCTTTGCTAACTGAGAAATACAATTTGAAGTGTTTCAGTATTCACTTAAACTGTCTCTAACGATAATGCTTGATAAGTAATTCACTGAATGCTATTATTTGCTTAATCAAACTTAATATATTGACCCTCGATGCGTTTTAGGTAAATTAGGTTTTAATGTTATTAATATGTCACATTCGATAGTATTTTAGGGTTGGTACATGTTACCAAATTCATTTCTATGTATTTTGCGTTTTCTTGCAATTTGCTGGATTCCAGGATACTAGTTTGACCTAGCCGGACGACCTAGTTCCCTCAGTTTTCGAGTTTCGGTCAAAACACAAACTTGTATATCTATGTCTTATGGAACGCGGGGCAAAATTTCAGGTCATTCTGAGTTATGTAGACTAAGTTATGGTCATTTTACTATTGCTGATCAACTTGCACTAAAATTGGTCACTTTAGGTCATTTTAGGTTCGGCCAGTTTTTGGACCCGAACTTGTGCAAGTTGTTTGACTTGCTTATGGTCATTTCTGGGCTTGGTGTCTTCATAAGACTTGTAGATATGGGTCTTAACTATTCATTGTTAAAATTTCAGGTCAATTGGACCTGTTTTGAGTGAGTTATGGCCTAAAAACTAACTGCTGCCCAAATGTCAATTTTCAGGCCTTATTTGCATTTAATCCGGATTTGGTCATTTTTCAAGCTACCTTGCAAGCAGAATTTTGGCATGCTTCCTTCATGAAAGTTGGCACATTTTGTGCCTAGTTTCACCTCCAATTGGTCTCATACCAATTGGAGCCACACACTTAAAGTTATAGGCTTAAAACTCAAACTGCCTTATTGAAATTCTTGTATACACATCAAGCATCACTTTTAACACTCACCAAACTTAACATTCAAGCCAATTCTGGTTGTACCATGACCTAAACATAATTCACAACACATTATAGGTTATTTTGGCAGCTTACAATTACATTGAATGTGCACCAACAAGTGCAGAATTTGCCCAACTCAATTTACAAGAATTCAATCACCAATTCATGCTCATTTACATGTCCAACTTCACACCATCATACATGCACTCAAACTGCCATAACCCATATCACAAATTAACATCATTATTCCATAAACCAAGCATGAATTCCAGCATTCATCAAGAGTTAACAAACTGCCACAATGGTACCTTTACATTCCATTCATTTCCAAGCTTCAAATTTCAATTCACATTTACATACACTAAGTATACATCACCCAAACAATTTCCTACACAATATACATTTAATCAATCATTTAATTCACCATTAACAAGCAAAAATAAACTGCCTTCAAGGTGTTTCCATGGCTACCAAAAGTACACATTCCCCATTCAACATCAACCTCAAAAATTTCTCCATAAATCAAACACCCATAACATTCTTACAAACTTTAACAAAGCAACAATAAAAAATACAAACTTACCACTTTGGAAATTTTTCAAAACTCCACAAAAACTTTCATTTCTTGCTGCCTATCTACTGCCCATGATGTATAGAACACTTTTAATGAAGACAAGTAAAGAAAATATAGCTTGAAAATGGGTGTAAAGGGCCATGCATTTGGGTGGCCATGAGAGGATTGAAAGCTTTTGGATTTTCGGCAATGGTGAGTGAATTGAGGAAGATGAAGATGTTGAGTGGAGTAATCTGCCCACTAATTACATATTATAATCCTTAGTGGTCCACTTACACAAAATCAATTATATTTTATGTTTAAATGTCATAATTAGTCAATTTACCCTCCATTTTTACTATTTACATTAGGTACCCCTAAATTAATTTTTCATTATATTTTTCAAGTGTAATATTATTTATTTTTAATGGACATTTAGGTCAAAAGACAACTCGGGATGTCAAATGACCACAATGCCCCTGTTCGGGTTGTATTCTCGATTTTTCGGATTTTGTCCGTTTTTCGATTTCTCACTTTTTTTTGTACTAATTATTTAATTTTCATTTAATATTTATAATGATATTTATACTTCAATGGGGGTCTACTTAAGTCCTAAAAATATTTTTCAGGGTTCCCCGCAATCCAGGGCTAGTCAATGGTCCACGCCGTGACTTCCCGGTGCGGTCACCCATCGCAAGGATTCTCGGCTCGCTTAACTTGGTTGCATTTCTTTACTATTATTTTTCCTTTGTTTTTCTTGTGTTTTCTTTTCTTGTATTTCATTATTTTATGTCTCCTCACTCATATCGAAGTGTTGTTCTAGGCATTCTAGCTGTCCGGACAACACTGGTCATTGGAACAGTAGAACGCACTACCGAACATAGGGGTGTTATAATTCTCCCCCCCTTAAAATAAATTTCGTCTCGAAATTTTACCTGGCATTAGTCTCTGAACAGCTGTGGGTGCTGTCTCCTCATATCCTCTTCACGTTCCCAAGTAGCTTCCTGGCCTGAATGATGGTTCCACAGCACTTTAACCAGGTGTATATGTTTATTCCTCAGCTGCTTCACCTCATATGCCAGAATTTTTTATGGGTTCTTCCTCATATGAGAGGTCTGGATTTACCTCAATCTCTTCAACCGATAGTACATGAGATGGGTCAGATCTGTACCTCCTTAACATGGACACATGGAAGACACTGTGTATCCTTGCTAGCTCTGGAGGTAATGCCAACCGATATGCCAAAGGACCCACTCTTTCCAGAACCTCATATGGTCCGATGAAACGAGGACTCAGTTTCCCCTTTCTGCCAAATCTCATAATCCTCTTCCAAGGAGAAACTTTGAGGAATACTTTATCACCCACTGCATACTCAATATCTCTTCTCTTCAGATCAACATAGGACTTCTGACGGTCTGATGCAGCCTTGAGTCTATCTCTGATCAATCTAATCTTTTCCTCTGTCTGCTGAACAATTTCTGGTCCAATCATCTTCCTTTCACCTACTTCATCCCAACATAAGGGAGTTCTGCACTTTCTGCCATACAAAGCTTCATATGGAGGCATCCCAATGCTTGATTGGTAGCTGTTGTTATAAGCAAACTCAATCAAAGGCAAGTGTGTATCCCAACTACCTTCAAACTCAATCATACAAGCCCGTAGCATATCCTCAAATATCTGAATAACCCTCTCAGACTGGCCATCTGTCTGTGGGTGGAATGCTGTGCTGAAGTTCAATCTAGTTCCTAGGGCTCTTTGAAGACTACCCCAGAATCTAGAAGTGAACCTAGGATCTCTGTCAGACACAATTGATACTGGCACTCCATGCAATTTTACAATCTCATATATGTACAATCTGGCCAATCTTTCCAGGCTATAGTCCATCCGAACTGGCAAAAAGTGAGCAGACTTGGTCAATTTGTCAACTATAACCCATACTGCATCATGACTACTCTGTGTCCTTGGAAGTCCTGTAACTATTTGAACATTATAGTTTTAAATTGTGTCTGTGCACAATACTTTTTATATTCACTACTTTTACCAAAAAATTTATTTGGAGAAATGAGTTATGAATAATTTTTTATTGTTTTGGCTTTGAGAATCTTATTTGAAAATTATTGTGTTGCCTACTTTGCAAATGAAAATTTTGAGATAAAATGTGATTTGGGAATTGTATGAAATATTGTGATTTAAAATTATTTTGATTCACAATTGGCATGACACTATTACTATGTTCCTCCTCCATTTATGGGTTGAGTGTGATTATGTTCCTCCCTCTTTGACTTGCCAGTCTGAGGTGAGTGTGGATGAGTACTCATTATATAGCTAGCTTCCTCCCTCATTGATTTCGATTAGTGGGGTTGTAGATTGCTTTGTCGTGGTGTACAACACGGTATTGATCGGAAATTTTGTATCATGGCTTAAGTTGTGTATAAATTGGCAACACTGTATTTATTAAATTATTTGAATCAAAATTTTCTATAATGAGCTTTGATAATTTGTGAAATGTAATTGTGCAGCATTTAAATTGTGTTATTGATTTGCAAAACGGTATTATTCAGTTATTTGATCAAATTGTATTATTGATTGGCAAAACTGTATTATTCAGTTATTTGATCAAATTGTGTTATTGATTGGCAAAACTGTGTTACTCAGTTATTTGATCAAATTTGTGTTATATGAACTTTGTAAATTGTGAAATGGATATGTGAATTATTTGATTTGTGAATTGTCAATAAAAGATTTATATATCGCATTTCAAATTTTTATTGTGCACCACTGAGTAAATTTTACTCAGTGATAGCTTTTCATTGCTGTCGCAGGTAGATAGACTGACAGGGCAGTAGACTAAGCTGCTAGTGCTTCAATGAGAGATAATCGGGTATATTGAGTATACCATATTTTTCATTTTGTATTGTAATGTATGTTCACTGTATGTATATAGTGTTCTTAGTTTTGAGCAGTTGTAAATTAAAATTGTACATTGAAGTTGTAAAATAAATTGTAAATTATTTTGGGCTTGTAAAATTTATACTATATTTCTTTTATCTCAGCCTTTGGAAATATTGAAAAATTATTGTGGTTTTGAGTTGAGAAACATATTGTGTTGATTAAATGTTGGAGTTTGAGATTGAGAAATATATTTGAAGTGCTTTTTACAGGTTTTTGAAGAACTGTTTTATTCAAAATACAGATGGCACTCTGCCAAAATTTTTACAAAAATTATTATTTCTTCAAATGTGTTAGCTGTTTCACTTCAGTTTAAAAAAAAATTTTTTTCAACACCTGTAAATAGTGCTCACCACTGTAAAAAAAAGTAAGAAATGTTTTAAAATCCCTTGTAGTGTATTTAATGGGTTATCAGTAGACGAAGTTAGTAATTCATTAGGTATACTAAGGGATCATGTCATGCCTTACAGAGGGGTAGGGTGTGACATCTTTTAGTGGTATCAGAGCTAGTTTTTAAATTCTATTTTCACCTATAATTTGAATATTCTTTCTTCATAGTACAACTGCTCAATGTCATTGTTTGATGCATACAGTACATTACATTATAAATATGCACTAACGGGAGGAAATCTCCTTGTGTTAATTGTTCAGGAGGTCTAAGATCCTCGAATTGACTATGGAAGAGGGTGATCATTCAGTCGATCAATCGATAAAGGCTAAGGTATAAGTTGAGGCCCCAGCTCCACAAAGTGTCGAAGGCCCGACTGTACCAGTTTTACCGGTACAAATTACTGCACAAATAGCCCAAAAAATGGCCAATTTCTTTCAACAAATGGCTGATAATCTGTCAGCCCAAGCGCAAGTACAAACCCAACCCCCATAAGTGCAACATGAAATAGAGAAGAGGGAGAAACCTATGGGTCAGAGCTCAAGCAGTAATTTGAGGAAGAGAAAAGAATTTGAGGAGCCCCGAGCTCAAGGATATAACAGAGGTAGATCATCAAGGCAGAGACCACCAAGGTCCAGTCGTCGAACAACTAGAAGTTCCTACCCTCCTTGCCAATGTGAAACTTGTGGTAGAAATCATGATGGGGTATGCTACAAGACCATACGAGCCTGTTATAACTGTGGAGGCATAGGACACTTTGCCAAGGACTGCACCAGTACTTGCAAAGTTGGACCACCTCCTACTACTGCTGAAGGGTTAGTTCAGAGCCCTGTCACCAGAGGTTCACAACCACCCAGCAGAGGTAGAGGCGGGGGTAGAGGTAACCCAGCAGGCAGCCAAGGCACAGTAAAACAATCAGAGCAAGACAATGCTCCAGTCAGAGTCTACGCAATGAGACAGAGAGAAGAAGCCGAGACATCTGATGTTGTGGCTGGTACCTTCTCAACTTTTAATCAAGATGTGTTTGTGTTATTTGATCCAGGTTCTATCCATTCTTATGTGAGTGCTAGCATCATTGATTGCATTACTGTTCCATGTACAAAAATGGACTTTGAGGTGCTAGTAACAAGTCCGTTAGGACAAGAGGTCAGGGTTAATAGAATGTATAGGGATTGTCCTTTGGTGATATAAGGACACACTTTTCTATCTGATCTCATTGAAATGCCCTTCAGAGATTATGATATCATCTTGGGCATGGATTGGTTAGCCAGGCATCACGCCATTATTGACTGTAGACTGAAGACAGTCACTTTTGGTCTCCCTCAGTACAGTGATGTGGTAATACATGGGGAGAGGCAGCTATTGCTATCAAACGTTATTTCGGCTGCACTAGCTAGAAAAATGATTAGAAAGGGGTGTGAAGCATACTTGGCACATGTGGTAGACATCCAAGTGAGGAGTCCAGCATTGAGGGACATCCCTACGGTATATGACTTTCTAGATGTGTTTCCTGATAAATTGCCAGGATTACCTTCGGAAAGAGAGGTGTAGTTTGAAATTAATGTTATGCCTGGTGTGGATCCAATCTCCATAACACCATATAGAATGGCACCAGCAGAGTTGAAGGAGTTGAAGATACAGTTGTAAGAACTACTTGAAAAGGACTTCATCTGCCCTAGTGTGTCACTATGGGGAGCGCCAGTATTGTTTGTTAAGAAGAAGGATGTCACTCTTCGTTTATGTATTGTTTGACCTGTAATCTGCATACTTTTATGTTAGTGTTAGAACTATATGTTCTGTTATTATTCCTTTACAGGGGAATAAATTTTGATGCATTAGTGATTAGTCCTTTGAGATAAGGATTGTTGTAATAAGTGAAATTAGTTTTGGAAGAGTTTATCGGCGAAAAGTATTTTCTAACACACCATAAATTATAGAGCTAAACGACAAGCCTATTTAATGTAAGGCAAGAGGAAGTAAAAGTAAGTTGTGGTAATAGACTTGCTCTAAATGAGGGCAAAGATGTTACAGTTAGTAATTGTCAATGGATATTGTAATCAGAATAAGTTTCGGATATTAGTGAATTCGAAAAGGATAAAATATATAAAAAATTGATCTATTGGGATGTATCGTAGTAACTATGCAATGTTCTTGATGTTTATACTGTAAGCTGCAGATTACAGTACTAACTTGAGATTATTTTGTAGAGCTACGTACTACTCGATAGTACACCTAGATGAGAATAGTTGCCAACGGCATCTGTTTTGGTATAGTTATGCCAGAACATAATTTAATTTTTAAAAATAAGTTTGAAAATCCTACTTAGGGATTTAAAGCTCAAAAGTTAGAAAATCGAAAGGTTATAGTTTAGTACAAAAGGAAGTAAGTTATAGAATATTAAAAAATAAAAAGATTTGTGGAAGTAGAAATTTGAACAGTTGATTCAGATATAATAAAGAAATGTTACGAATGTTAGGAAGACTATTGACTGGAATGGTCAGAGGACTAATGACTAGATAAATCATTCTAACATGACCTCAAGGCTCATTCAAGAAGGAACATGAATCGAAATATTAGACAACACAATAGTAAGAGAAGATTGGTGTTATACAAACAAATTAAATATTGTATTAGATTGTTAAAAGTCTTATACAAATGCAAGGGAAAGAAGATTATACGATCATATAGAAAGGAGAAAATAAACGTATGACTATTGTAAGATGGCTATTGGATAAAATTTCGCAGACGAAATTTATTTTAAGGGGGGGAGAATTGTAACACCCCTATATTCGGTAGTGCGTTCTACTGTTCCTGTGACCATTATTGTCCGGACAGCTAGGATGCCTAGAACTACACTTAGATATGAGTGAGGAGACATAAAATAATGAAATACAAGAAAAGAAAATAAAAGAAAAACAAAGGAAAAATAATAGCAATGAAATGTAACCAAGTTAAACGAGCCGAGAACCCTAGCGATGGGTAACCGCACCGAGAAGTCGCGGCGTGGACTATTGACTAGCCCTGGACCGCGGAAAACCCTGGAAAATATTTTTAGGACTTAAATAAATGTCTATTGAAGTATAAATACCATTAGAAATATCAAAGAAAAATTAATTAATTAGTACAAAGAAAAGTGAGAAATCGAAAAATGGACAAAACTCGGTGCTACCGAAAAATCGGGAATGTAACTCGAACAGGAGCATTGTGGTCATTTGACATCCCAAGTTGTCTTTTGACCTAAATGTCCATTAAAAATAAATGATATTATACTTGAAAAATGTCATGAAAAATTAAATTAGTGGTACATAGTTTAAATAGCAAAAATTGAGAGTTAAATGTGGGAAAATGAAACCTTAAGAATAAACAAAGATTTAATTTTAACTTAGTGGTCCACTAACACCTAAACTGGACCATTAATCTGATTTTTGGATAGCAGAAAGTCACTTTCTTCTACCTCTCAAAATCCAGCCTAGACCAAGGAGGAAGAAAACCTCCATGGCCGTTTGTTACAAGCTTCATGCAAGCTTCATCCCTTCATCTCCAAGCCAATTTTCTTACCTTTCCTTCACTAAAATTGTTCTACACCACTTGGGCAGTAGATAGGCAACAAGAAGACCAAGTTTTGGAGAGGTTTTGAAGAGTTTCCAAATTGGTAAGTTTGTGTTTTTTATTATTGCTTCATTAAAGTTAGTAAGGATGTTATGGGTACTTGAATTGTGGAGAGATTTTTGTGGTTTAATGTTTAAAGGGAGATGTGTACTTTTGGCAGCCATGGAAACTCCCTAAGGACAATTTATTCTTGCTTGTAAATGGTAGATTAAAGGGTTGATTAAGTGTTTATGTGTGTAGGAATTAATTTGGGTGATATATACTAAGTATATGTAAATGTGTCCTTGAATTTGAAAGCTTAGAAATTAGTGGAGAGAGGTGTATGAATCGACAGCTTGAATGGTGAACCATAAAAATGTTATTTCATGTTTGGTTTATGGAATATTAATGTTGAATTGTGGTACTTGTTATGGCAGCTTGTGTATATGTATGAAGGTGCGAGGTTGGACATGTAAATGAGCTAGGTTAAGTGATTGAATTGTTTGTAATTTGAGCTTGAAAAATTCTATACTATATGGTGCATATTGAGTGTGATTATAAGCTGCCAAAATGACCAACAATGTGTTGTGAAATGTTTTTGTGTTATGGTACAAAACAGAAATGGCATGAATGTGTAACTTGGTAAGTGTTAAAAGTGTATTTGGTATGTAATGAAGAGTGTTGTTATAGGGTAGTGTGCATTTTGACCTAGAACCTTAAGTGTGTGGCTCCAATTGGTATGAGACCAATTGGAGGTGAAACTAGACACAAAATGTGCCAACTTTCATGAAGGAAGCTTACCAAAATTCTGCTTGGAAGATAACTTGAAAAGTGACCAAATTCGGATTAGTGCAATTAAGGCCTGAAAATTGACCATTTGGGCAGCAGTTAGTATTTTGGCCATAACTCACTCAAAACAGGTCCAATTGACCTGAAATTTTTACCATGAATAGTTGAGACATATATCTACAAGTCTTATGAAGACATCAAAGCCCATAAATGACCATAAGCAAGTCAAATAGCTTGCACAATTTTGGGTCCAAAAACTGGCCGAACCTAAAATGACCTAAAGTGACCAATTTTGATGCACTTTGACCAGCAATAGTAAAATGACCATAACTTGGTCTAGTAAACTCAGAATGACCTGAAATTTTTCCCCGTGTGCAATAAGACATAGATCTACAAGTTTGTAGTTTTGACCGAAACCTGAAAACCGAGGGAACTAGGTCATCCGGCTAGGTCAAATTAGTATACCGAAATCTGACAAATTGCCATAAAATGCAACAAACATGGAAATGAATTGGGTAACATGTACCAGCACTAAAAGGCTATCAAATGTGACATATTGGTAACATTAAGACCTAATTCACCTAGACTACATCGAGGGTCGACATCTTAGGTTGACTAAGGAAATAATAGAATTCGATAAATTAATTATTGAACCTTATTCTTTGAGACAGTTTAAATGAGTACTGAAACACTTCAAATTGTGTGTTTCAGTTGGCAAAGACTCAGGGAAGGGAAGGAAATACTGAGTCAGAGCCAAGAGGCGGTTATCAGAGGTTTGTGCCCAATAGTTATTTCTTTTGAATTTTTCAATTGAAATAAATTATGATTGTTTGTATATTATTGTTTTAAATTGTGTTTGTGCACAATAGTTATTTTTTTTAAATTTTTTAATTGAAATAAATTATGATTATTTGTATGTTATTATTTTAAATTGTGTTTGTGCACAATAATTATTTCTCTTGAATTTTTCAATTGAAATAAATTATGATTAATTGTATGTTATTGTTTTAAATTGTATTTGTGCACAATAATTTTGATTTCTTATTTTCTACTTAACAATGTATTTGAACATTATAGTTTTAAATTGTGTCTGTGCACAATACTTTTTATATTCACTGCTTTTACCAAAAAATTTATTTGGAGAAATGAGTTATGAATAATTTTTTGTTGTTTTGGCTTTGAGAATCTTATTTGGAAATTATTGTGTTGCCTACTTTGCAAATGGAAATTTTGAGATAAAATGTGATTTGGGAATTATATGAAATATTATGATTTGGAATTGTTTTGATTCACAATTGGCATGACACTGTTACTATGTTCCTCCTCCATTTATGGGTTGAGTGTGATTATGTTCCTCCCTCTTTGACTTGCCAGTCTGAGGTGAGTGTGGATGAGTACTCATTATATAGCTAGCTTCCTCCCTCATTGATTTCGATTAGTGGGGTTGTAGATTGCTTTGTCGTGGCGTACAATACAGCATTGATCAGAAATTTTGTGTCATAGCTTAAGTTGTGTATGAATTGGCAACACTGTGTTTATTAAATTATTTGAACCAAAATTTTCTATAATGAGCTTTGATAATTTGTGAAATGTAATTGTGCAGCATTTAAATTGTGTTATTGATTTGCAAAACGGTATTATTCAGTTATTTGATCAAATAGTGTTATTGATTGGCAAAACTGTATTGTTCAGTTATTTGATCAAATTGTGTTATTGATTGGCAAAACTGTGTTACTCAGTTATTTGATCAAATTTGTGTTATATGGACTTTGTAAATTGTGAAATGGAATTGTGAATCATTTGATTTGTGAATTGTCAATAAAAGATTTATATATCACATTTCAAATTGTTATTTTGCACCACTAAGTAAATTTGACTCAGCGATAGCTTTTCATTGCTGTCGCAGGTAGACAGACTGACAAGGCAGTAGACTAGGCTGCTAGTGCTTCAATGAGAGATCATCGGGCATATTGAGTATACCATATTTTGTATTTTGTATTGTAATGTATGTTCACTGTATGTATACAGTGTTCTTGGTTTTGAGCAGTTGTAAATTAAAATTGTACATTGAAGTTGTAAAATAAATTGTAAATTATTTTGGGCTTGTAAAATTTATACTATATTTCTTTTATCTCAGCCTTTAGAAATATTGAAAAATTATTGTGGTTTTGAGTTGAGAAACATATTGTGTTGATTAAATGTTGGAGTTTGAGATTGAGAAATATATTTGAAGTGCTTTTTACAGATTTTTGAAGAACTATTTTATTCAAAATACAGATGGCACTCCGCCAAAATTTTTACAGAAATTATTATTTCTTCAAATGTGTTAGCTGTTTCACTTCAGTTCAAAAAAAGTTTTTTTTAACACCTGTAAATAGTGCTCACCACTATAAAAAGAAGTAAGAAAAGTTTTAAAATCCCTTGTAGTATATTTAATGGGTTATCAGTAGACGAAGTTGGTAATTCATTAGGTATACTACGGGATCATGTCATGCCTTACAGAGGGGTAGGGTGTGACAGGCCGAACCAGTGACGCATATAACAAACACATGGAGTTTACTCTTGTCAATGCATTGTCATATATCATATCAGTGCATATAATCTTTAGACCTGAGATAACACAGTTATCTTATATATAGGTAGTTTGAGTTTGATACTGCTTTCATACTTATACTGTGTATGGGTATATGGGCATGTGTTAGCTCCTACTAGTTATATATAGAGATAGGTGTTAATCAAGGTGGAATCCGTTACCCTAAGTAAATAGGGATAAAATCCTATGTTTATTTAATTGTTCTTGATATTTCAAGTTCCTGGCCAGGACAGACAGATTTAGTCAGAAAAGAGTTTCTGATAAGAAAATTTAATTAAACAAGAATTGGAATTAAAAGAGAATATAATGTTCATAGCAAATGGGGTTTGACATTAACCATGACTCCAACTCGAATTGGGATTTTGTAATGGAGAGATTCTAGTGCATGGTAACATATGATTAAAAGGTTCATTTAAGGTATTCCTTATTACTAATTGGGTGGCCATGGCATACTATGCTAGGTGTCAACCATGGTCTATGAGATGCCTAAAATGATTTAGAGAAATCATTTACGGTAAAAAGAGTTCTAATGATATTAAGAGTTAATATCATTTCTCATTGCTAATAAGTAATGAGCCTAGTAAGTCACACATCTATACAAGCCAATCACCATTTAAAATGTGATTTAATTTATTAATTAAAGAGTTTGATTAATTAATTAAAAAGGTTTAGTTTGCAATAAGATTAGAAAGTCCCTAGCATGACTTGAAACCAAATCTAGGTTATTGGATGTATAGTATAAATTAAATTTGTACTTAATTTGATTAAATATGAATTTAATTATGGGAAATTAATTAATGGAGATTAATTAATTAATTAATTTATATTTGATATAAATTGATTTAAAGAGGAGAAATTATAATTTTGGGTTGAGAACTCAAATTAAAAAGTAAGGGCAAATTGGTCTTTTTCACATGGTGACATGTAGCACCATGAGATGGTGACACATGGCACCATATGATCTTGCCATTTGTCTTCCTATGATGGAAGACCACATATCATGATTTAAATGGAGCTTAACACTTAGCTTCATAGGATTAAATCAAATAATAACAAGATGGGATCTTGTGATAACATGTGGCAAGAGAGTTAGGGTTTGACCTAAGTATATAAAGAAAAGTTATAAAGAAAAATCAGCCTCCTCTCTCTTTTCTCTTATGTTGGACGGCAATATGCTCTCTTCCTCTCCTCTTCAATTTCTCAATTGATTCAAGGGAAAACTATAATTTCCTTTTGAATTAAAATTATTAGAAAGTGTTTCTAACACCCAATACATTCACACAACCTTCACAAAGCATAAACCCTATCTCAAAATTGGTTAACAAGGCTTGAGAATGCAATCTAGGGGCTGCCATTGCATCTTTGGTGTGTGCTTGTGGTGGACAAACTAGAGGGACAACATTTGGGGTCCTAAGAACATCCTAAGAGGCTTCAATTGTGCATCAAGAGGTTAGTATCTAAAAATCTCTCTTTTAGTTAGAGTTAAATTGAATTAAATATTAATTCACAATCTTTAATAGCAAATGAAATTTTAATGCATGATAAAATGTGTTTTGGCATGCAATTGGGCATTGAAAATTGATTAGGATCATAAGATACTTGGTATGGTGCATGTAATCTTAGAAATAATTTTTGAAATTCAATATTCTAATGCCCTTTATTCACGCTTCCACTCCTTCAGGAACTTCCATCATGGTTGAACTGCCTTTTAATACAATTGATTTCTAGCATTGCTAGTGGATCATATTGCAAATGTTTCATAAACTTGTGGGTGTTTTGAAAAAAAAAGGGATAGTAAAGTAAAAGATAAACAACAAATAAAAAAATTATTATGAGACTAACTGGGCTTATATTCATTGAATGTAAAATGCAATATATATGCAAGTCATAAATCAAAAAAATGTTAAAGATAAGTTAAAGATATTCTGCACATTAGCATGATATCAAAATGAGCTCCTGAAGTCCCATTTTTAAGCAACTTCTTTATTCAAAAAAATTCAAAAACTTAAGACTTTTTCAAAATACTGCAACAACTGAATCTAGCAAATTACTTCATATCAATATATTGATCAACAACTAAGACATCTTTTCAATGCTCCTCTTTGGATCAGATGGTGCATATTACCAACTTTATTTTATAAAAATTTGTAATCTGGCTTTACACATCACTTTGGGCTTTGATAATAATATATGCAACTTCCATATTTTGTAGGCATTATTATAGTATCATGGCAATGGTTATAACATCAAGGCATATTTTTACATTATTAGAATATAACATATTTTATTGTCACAAGTATTTATAGTGTGCTTCAAAAAAGCTCTTCCTCCTCTTGTGTTTGATTCACTACAGCTTTGGCTTCTCAATCTTGTTGTTGAGTTTTGCATACCCTCTCTTTGTAACACATTTAGCCACATTTGTTGCAATTAACATCTGGTTTCCACCAACACTTGTACTGGGGATGATTTGTTTTCTTATAATGAGGACGAGGTGGATGATTTAACATATTTTTCTTTTTGTTAGAGACTTTGCTAAAAGGACACCTTCTTCTGAGCCCTCTTCCCTCATAAGCTTCCCTTGTTCAAATGCCCGCAATGTGTTTACAAGTTCTGCCAAGGTGATACTCGACAAATTATTAGAATTCTCTAAATAGAATATTGTAATTTCATACCATTCAGGCAATTTAATAATAATTTTCTCAACTATTATTTTACTAAAAAGTTTTTTACCTAGTAATCTCATCTTATCCATTATACTGAGCAACTTGTCGACATACTCCTTTATAGTTTCTGACTATTTCATTTTCTGCATTTCAAATTCTCGCGACAAATTTATCACTCACATGTGCTTTGACCTCTCCCTGCTTTGGTACTCATTTCTAACATACTCCCAAATTTTTTGCAGCAAACTCCAATTGCATGATCCTAGTGAGGATTGAGGATGAAACACCAAAAAATATGCATACTTTAGCTCTAGCTTTCCATCCCTTTTTCTCCTTATGAGTTTTAATTTAAGCCATTGTTGGATTTGCTCCAGGTGGAGGAATCTTGTAATCTTCTTCTGCAACCTCTTAGAGGTCCAGTGCCTCCAAATGAACTGTCATTTAAAACAATCCAAGCTTGATAATTTGCTCCACCAAATTTTGGTGGAACCATTAGTGTGAAATTTTATTATCTTTCCAACTCTGAGGTTTTTTTTTCTTGTGTGTGCGCCTGTGTTTTATGGGCTATGGGCTCCGAAACCAATTATATGTATTTTGAAAAGAAGAGAGACACAACAAGGGGAAAGATAAATAGCAAATAAAAAATATATATATTATGAGATTAATTAAACTTATATTCTTTGAACATAAAATGCAATGTATATACAAGTCATAAAGCAAAAAATACTAAAAATAAACTAAAGATATTTTGCTTATTGACGTGATATCAAAATGAGCCATTAAAGTCCTATTTTTAACCAACTACTTGATTCATAAAAAAATCTCTATATCAATAGATAAATAAGCAACTGAAACATCTTTTCAATAAACCTCATCAAATTGCATCAAAGTTATTAAACTCGCAGGCACTATAAATATAAATCACTTGCATTGCAACTTTACCAGAACATCTCTTCCCTTTAATATAAAAATAATTAAAAAAAAAGGTTGTATCTTATCTACGTTACAAGTACATCAATGTCATCAGTAACATTTTAAATATGAACACCGATTTACAAACAACACAAGCTGCAAACAGAATTGAGGGGAAACACAAGCACGATAAATCTTTACAATCACCCCAATGAAGCGTTCGTGCATTCTAAGCATTTATTCACCATTTCAACCATCGAGCATAGCTGAAGTACAAACATTCTCCTCCTATTAAACATGGCAGCTCAATATTAAATCAATGGAAATGCCAATATCATACATCTTCTTTAACACATCAGCTAGCACCCATAATTTCATGACAGTCGAATATTTCTCTCAGTGCATCAGAAATCTTGGTGCTTCATCACCACTAGCCTTTAAAGCATTAGCTTCTCATGAATTAACTATTCCTTCCTGCTTGATCGATCAAGGTGCCAACTTGATTTCCACATAATGCTCTTGAAATATTCCCAGGCTCGAGCAAATTAAAGACTACAACTACAGGGAGGGAACATTACATCAGTACAGTACAAAAAGGGCGGGGTAGGAAAGAGGTAAATGGTGCAATTAAAAAAGTGTTCAGTATAGGTATGACAAACCAGGAATTCCATTTTCTTCACAGTATGTAATTGCCATCATGTCCATGAAGGTAACACCCCTAGAAACCACTTCCCTGAAAGACATGTGATCCAGTATTATGCTCGTATTAGCAGAGTGACAATCATAGATGCCGGCAACGTTTGTACCTTTAAGGAGTGCATCTGCATTAACTGACACAAATATATGGATATCAGAAATTCATTCTGAAAAATGTAAAGTAAATTATAAGGAAGAGCAGAACACAGCAATACTCTCAGAAGCCCTCAAAGCTGCTGCTGTATCAGTAGTAAATAGTGGATTTCCAGCACCAGCACCCACGCCACCAAATATGACAACTCTTCCTTTCTCAAGATGTCGTATAGCTCGCTGCCTATTGTAAGGTTCAACTAACTCTGGCAATGTGAATGCACTTTGCACACGGGACTGAATACCCAGCTTCTCTAAAGCTGACTGAAGCAATATAGAATTCATCACTGTTGCCATCATACTGACATGACAAAGTAAGTTACCACAGTCAAAAAATTAGCAAGTGGCAAACTTAAGGTTAAGCACAGGACAAGGAAATTTGCAGTGTAAATTAGAAATGGTTACTGAACTTTGAATTAACTTTCATTATGGTCCCTAAACTTTAATTAGACTCAATCTCATCTTTGAATTTCTCAATTCATTTCAATCTAATCACTATAATTGGAAGCAGACCGAAAAGCCTATAGAAATTTGAAAGGAAATCTATGCTAGATTATTTCAGTCTTAATGAACTAAACAAACTTAAGTCCTCTCAGGCAGCCCACCCCCTTTTCTCTCCTCTCACATTCATAAACTAGAAAAAAATAACAATATTTGTCACATTCTCTCTCTACAAGCTCTAAACTTAACAGTGCTAATTCAAGGAAAACTTCTTAGGCTGATTTAAAGCCAAAGAGAAGACCAATTTTGATGGGCCCATTGAGATCATAATAAATATGACATGAATTGCACTCAAAAATTTGTGAACTTATGTGGTCTAACTCCAGTTATTCAACTGGATAAAATGAATTAGGAAGTTCAATACCATTGAATCCAAATTTAAGACTAATATAACATGCTGATATTTTGTTTCTCTCTTCTTCTTTCTTCCTTTTCCCTTTTTTTTTTTTTTTTTTGGAGGGGGGGGGGAGTGGGGTGCTACAGCCCAACAACGTTTTCATCATTGGTACAAAAACAAGCTTTCCAAAAAGCTCCTTCAAATCGGTTGACATATTTGAAAGTAATTCCAGGTTAGGGGAGGGGGTGGGGTTTCAATGCTCCTAGAGAAGTTATCTACAATTTCCTATTTTCAGGCACTTCAATATAACTTAGAGAAAACCTGTATAACAAGAATAGTAATATGCATGCTACCTCAATTTAGTACACGAAATTTAAAAATACAATTGAACATAGAAAACCGGACAATATCGAAACTACAAGAAGAATACTTGAAAAGAAATTATGACGAAAGTTTTAATGATAAGGAAATTACCCAATCTGATATGCTGTAGGTCTCTCCAATCCAGTAGCAGATATCCATGAGTCTCCACAAAAGAAGTTACAACCCCCAACAACAATTGCTACCTGTAGAAGCACATAAAAAATTGCATAATGTAATGTAATTTGAATCAGAAAGAGAAGAAACCAGCTAGAAGGGAGAGTTTAGGCAACACCTCCAGCCCAACACGACAAGCTGCTGCTACTTCCCTCGCAATCTGCATTGCCACCTGATAATAGAGAAAAACAGTTTATTTCAGCTTGCATTTCCCAGACACACTCCCACCAAATAACTTCCTTATTTGATGGTTCCTTTATTCATAGTAAAGCCAACCACATATCAATTATATGATAGATGAAACTTGCACCTTGGGATCAATGTTCTGGCAGTTTCCAGCCAATGCAGAACCACTAATTTTAAACACTACTCTTTGCCATTTTAAATTAGGCACTGACTTAGCTTTCATGTTGTTTGCAAAGGCAGCATTGGTTGGCGTAAATCTGCATAAGAGATGTAAGGCATTCAGTTAAACAATCATAACAAGGTCCTATTACACCACCATAGCATTTTTTTCACAACCACAACTTACAAAAAAAAAAAAAAAAAAAAAATTCCTCTGTTTAACCCACCATTGGACATGCAAATTTTGAATTTGTTACACAATTAAAATACTGCACAAGTCAGTGCCTTAATCCCTCTCATTCAGACAAGACAGTTAACTATAAGCCTTGTTCTCAAATCTCAATATCATCAGTGTGCGATACTCAAAGTGCCACATGCACAATAATTTGTAACTCTGGATTCTACCACACAAGTACAAACAAGCAAACCAGGCAACCAAACAAAAACAATTCAGTGTAATTGGAGTAATATACTCTTTCATTCTCCCAGAGACACTTTATGACACATTTCTTCTGACAGTTTTTCAGTCATGTACAATTCTTGCCTATGCACAAAAACAAACTAAGAGCTGGGATGAACCAAACTAATCTCAAATATCGTACCAAATTCTCACAAAAAGAATGATATTGAAAATAGAAGCAATCAGACACTTCTGCATAATGACGCTACACATTGCAATGAAAACAAAAAGAGAATTTGGCATACCTAACCATCTTGAACGTGAACCAGCAAACACTATCAAGCATGCTCATTTACCGTAATTCAATTAGAAAATAAAAGAACTCCAATAAATAATTAATTAGCACCAAATGCAAAAGTCACCCAAATAAGAACTAGTAAGCGGAAAACCAAAGCTAAACCTTAGATTGCTCAACCACAAAACACACACAGCACTCATCACAGACACCCAACTAATTACCTAATTCACAGTTAACCAAATGACACTCTGTTTTGTTGATTAGACTCCAATTGGGGTTTGAGCTCATAATTTCATAACCTAAATGAGACCAAATTAAACTAGAAAAACGTTGTAATGTGATAATAACAATACCTCTTCACTGCTCTAGCCATCAAGTTACCATTTCCACCACTTCCTGCATCACATTCACTATCTACACTCGCACCAGCCTTAGCATTTGTAGAATTGCCCATAATTGCCTCAATCTGCTTGAACCAATGCCAACTACTAGTACCACTACTTCCAAATCCTCCACTACTATTATTGATCCTTTGTAACTCCACTTTATATCTTTTCTTTAAATTATCAATCTTGTTCTTACACTGCTCTACGCTCTTCTTGTTATTGCTCCCTCCTCTATCGCTCACCGCCTCCGCCACTTCCTCCCAGTCTCTCCCCCTCAAATTCCCCCTGTTCAGCTGGTTGTACTTCTCCGTGTACGACTCCAGCAAGCAAGATATTGCTGTGTCGCTCCATTCTTCACGGTCCTTCCGATAATCAGAGCGGCACTCGCCAGAGTTAGCATTGATGTTTGATTCCGATTCTACGTTAATGCCGTTTGGTTTATGCCTTTTGCTGCTGCTGTTGTTGTAATAGTAGGGGTGGTGCTGGTTCTGATTCTGGTGGTTTCGATTCGAGGATGGTGTCGCTGGGGCTCCGGGTCCGGATTTATCCGGTTCGGAGTCTGCGTAGGAAGAGAAGTAGTCTCCGCCGTTGACGGATTCAGCATCAGGGTGGCGCGTTGGCGCGTGAGGAGGAGGCGCGTGGGAGTCGTTGATGAGAGGGAAGTCGTCGGTGGCCATGCGAGAGAGGGAAAGGAAGATTAGGTGAGGTTTAGGGATTGGAATTAGAGTGAGAGAGAAAGACGACGTTACGGTTAAAGTGACGGCCAGTGAAGAGATGGGTGAGAGAACCGGTGACGGAGTGAGCCAGGTTGAAGTTGTTAGGCAGAAACCTAGACACGGGTTTGTAACGGATCCGTTTAAACAGAGAAGAAACGGGTGTTTCTGGTTAGATTTTTGGAGAAATTATTTGGCACAATCCCTATCCTTATTCACAATAATATAAATTTTATTTTTATGAGTGAAAAATAAATTTTTTTTATGAATGAGAGTATAAATACATCGCGCGTATATTATAATTTATATAAAATTATTATTTAATTTTTATATTTTAATAAAATTAATTATTTAATTTGTTTAATTTAAAAAATTTATTATTTAATTTTATATTTTTAGTTGATTAAATTATTTAATTTTTAATTATTTTTTATTAATTAATAAATTTTAATTTAATTAAATTATTATTTAATTTTTTATTTTAATAAAATTATTTAATTAATTTTTTATTTTAAAAAAATTATTATTTAGTATTTTTATTTTAATAAAATTAATTAAATATTTTCTATATTTTTAAAAAATATATTTTTAAATAAAAATAAAATTTTTATTGTATGAAGACTAAATTTAAATTTATATTTTTTTAATTATTCAAATATTTTTATTTAATTTTTTAAGTATTATTTTTGTATTTTTTATATTGAGAAACAATCCTTCATCAAGTGTTGCTTGATCTATATTTTTAAAAAACTAAGGTGATAGTTAAACATAGAAAATACAGAAATGATATTTAGAAAATTAAATGAAATTATACTTAACAGCTTGAAAAAAAAAAAATGTAAATCAAGATACAATATCCATACAACAAAATTTATATTTTTCATCTAAAAATATATTATTCAAAATATAAAAACTAATTAATTCATTATATTAAAATAAATAAATTAAATAATAATATTTTTAAAATATAAAAATCAACTAGTTTAACTAAAATAAAAAAAATTAAATAATAATTTAATTGGTATTGACTAATAGAAAATTTGAGCGCTAAATATTACATACAGTCTCTCAATTTTATGAGTGTTTTCATAAAAATTATTAAATTTTAATTTTTTTTTTCATAAAACTCACTGAATCTTAGTTTGATTTCATAAAAGTTATTGTGATTAAAAATTAAAGATTAATAGGTTAATCTACTGACTAATTAATTATTTTATAAATAAAATTATCTTATTTTATTAATTTTTTTAAAAAATAAAATGCATCTAACTACTTACTTGTCAAACCCCTCTCCTTCTTCCATTTCTTCTCCAGAAACAATCACTAGTTAAGTAATTTTATTTGTAAAATAGTTAATGGATCAGTAGGTTAATCAAAAAATTTTTAATTTCTGATTACAGTAACTTTTATAAAATTAAATTAAAATTCAGTGAGTTTTATAAAAAAAATTAAAATTCACTAATTTTTATAAAAACACATACAAAATTAAATAACTGAGTGTAATAATTATTCAAACTTTGAAAAAAAGAAACTAAATAATTTGATAAAAGTAAAATATAATAATTAAATAATATATTTTTTCATATATAAATATTAAATATTTAATTTATTAAAATAAAGGGACTAAATAGCCTTTAATAAAATTTCCTTCAACATCATTTCACTTTAAATTTTGCATATATTATTGTAAAATTAAAGGATAAAACGCATAAAATATTTTTTTAGATAAAATCATGTTGTTTATTGCCATACATGAAAAGTTTCAAATCTGATGGTTTTCATACAGAAATGCCCAAACTTGAAACCACATACTCTTCCTTATTTGGATACTATTTGTATAAAGATGCTCTATTTTTCTTCTTTAAATGTATAAAGATGCTATATTGAACCCATTGTGATGTAACGAATTTGTTTTTTCAAAGAAAGAAAACTTTCTCTACAAAGAATTAAACTTTGCACCTTGTACTCATTAAGTATATTCAATTTAGCCTATTTGCTACTTTTAAGCTCAATTTGCATTAGAATCTCCGTTTAAACTCATCACTACAAAAATCTACCGATTTAAAATTCATTGATAAATTGAGATATAAAAAAAAATTAAGTGTTTAAATTACCAATGGATTTAAAATTCATTGGTAATTTATGAGATGTAAGAAAATTAAATGCTTAAATTACCATTAAATTTTTACTAATGAATTTTAAATCCGTTGATAAATTATCAATAGATTTTTAAATTCATTGATAATTTATAAAATATAAAAATAAAAAATAAGTGTTTTAATTACTAACAAATTTCCAAATCAATTGGTAATTTATCAATACATTTAAAATTCATTACTAATTTATGAGATATAAAAAAAAATGTTCAAATTTATAGATACATTTGAGATGAAAAACTCACTTTTCTTTTTTATAAGCTCATATTTTTTTCAATTACCAACAGATTTTGAAATCTGTTAAGAATTCTTGGAGGAAAAAAGCTTTTTCTTTTTTTTTTTTTTTAAATTTAGTAATAATTTGTAATTGGTTGATAAATTGCGTATTTATATCTACGAAAAACACTTTTACTTTTATCATTTTATCCACTCAATAATTATTTTTCTCTCCTATTTCAGTTTTTTTTTTCTTTTTTTTTCTTTTTTTTTCTTATTTTATTTAATTTTTCTTATTTCCTTATTTTTTTTCTCTCATTTTCTTTTTCCTTCTCTCATAATTTTAATCTCTTTTCTCTCATTTTTCCCTCTTTTCTCATCTTTTTTTTTTCTCTCATTTTCTTTTATTTTTTATTATCATTTCTAATTTTCCTCTCATTTTCCTCTCTTCGCTCATTTTCTTCTTTTCTCTCATCATTTCTTCTCTTTTTTTTTTCTTACTTTCTTCTCTTTTCTATCATTTTCTTCACTTTCATTATTTTTTTTTTCCTTTTAATTTTTACCATATATTTTCATCTCATTAATATAATTTTCCATAATTTCATTTCCTCATCTTTTTTTTTTCTTTTTCAAATGCCATTTTTCCTTTCATTATAATGTATTTCTAATAATTATTAGTCAAAAAATAAAAACATATTTATAATAATAAAATAATTTTAAATCTCAAAATTTAATCTAAAAAAATTTAAATTTATTATTTTAGTTGAAAATAATTTTTTATTTTTTTATTTTTTATATTACCAATGGATTATTCCATTGGTTAAAATATTGTCAATAAGATTCACTGCAACCAACCTAATCCATTAGTGATTTCACTTGCCAACGGATTTTTAAAGATTATCAACGGAAAAATCCATTGATTTTTCCATTGTTAATCCTTAAAAATCTTGTAGTGCACGTAAATCAACAAATCAAAAGCGAGTGAAACCTACAAAAGTAAAGAGTTCATAAGTTGTTTTGATATTAATAAAAAAAATATTGAAGAAATAAAAAAAGAAAACACAAAATATAATATTTTATTATTAAAATATAATATTCTAATTAATTAATTATATGAAAACAATATTATCTAAAGGGTTAGTTTTATTATTAAAAATAAAAAAAATAATTAAATATTTATTTTATTTGGCATTGTTTCTCATTTGATTAGAGTGTAACGGTTTTAAGATTAAATTAAAAATTTTATACAAATTGATTTTAAAAGTAAAAAATAATTTAAATTAAACATACGAAGTAAATATAAGGGATAAATTTTTATTACTACATTTATTCTCTTATCTTTGATCTTTTCTCTCCCTATGGTATATTTTGTGGTTACTTGGTTTTGTAATATATTATAGGGATAATTGGCAAAAAAAAAAAACTGAATTTTCCAAATTTTTACTATTCTACTATAAATTTTGAAAAATACCAATTAAACCTTAAACTTTAACTGTTGTTGCAATTGTACCCTACTGTCAAATGGGTTAACTAAATGCCATGTCAAACACCAACTTAACACCACGTCAACCAAGGATAATTGCCCAAAAAAAAAAAAAAAAACTAACCTTTCCAAATTGTTGCAATTCTACCCTAAACTTTTAAATTATCAATTAAGCCTAAACTTTGAAAGGAGTTGTAGTTGCACCCTATTGTTTTTTACACTGTTAAAGGGGTAATGGCATGCTAAAAAATCTATAACCTTCAAGTTGCCATCTTCATCGAGAAAAAGATTTTTTTTGTTTCAAATCACAGTGATAAATGCCACAATTATGACAAAAATCAATAACAGATATCAACTGCTAGAAATAACAACATTTGGCTAAGCTCGTGTCTCCCATGGAGCAGGATTGAGTGACCATCTCTATGCCTTTCTGCCATGCATATACACAAAGAGGGAGAGATTTGCTATAGAGACCAGATTTAATTCAAAGAGAATATTAGATGTGGAGGTGTAATTAGTAAAACAAGAAATTTTGAAAAAAAAAATTAAAAAGGAGTGAGCTTGTGTAGTCTTGTGGATTAATAGTGGTTGATGTGGCACTAAGTTGGCATCCTATGTGGCACACCATTACCCCCTTTAACGATGTAACAAATCATAGGATGCAATTGCAACTTTTTTTGAAAGTTTAGCGTTTAATTGGTAATTTTCAAAGTTTGGGATAGAATTGCAATAATTTGAAAAGTTTAGGGTTTTTTGGCAATTATCACTAGTTGACATGGCATCTTATGTGGCGCTTAACTGGCATCTGATGTGGTATTCCATTAACCCCTTTAACGGTAAGACAAATGGTAGGTACAATTGCAATAACAATCAAAGTTTATGATTTAATTGGTAATTTTCAAAGCTTAGGGTAGAATTACAAAAATTTGGAAATTTCATATTTTTTTTTGGCAATTATCGCTATATTCTGTGGTTACTTGGTTTATTACAAAATAAAATTGCTTTGTTACATAAAATAAGACAATTTAATAGAATTTTGTAATTCATCTCATATGATTTTTATAAATTGATTTACAAGTCCTTGCATATTACCATTATTTACAAGTTAGTCCTTGTATTTTCAAAAACCTAATAAAAAGGTCCCTAACTTTTACTATTATTTACAATTTGATCCTTCCATCCAATTTTCTTCAATTGTGTCTTTAAAGGATTGTGAAAAGGCTAGTTTACCCTTATTTAACATAATGGATTTTACTCTTGTTTCTAGGATTGAAGAAGAGAATGGTGGAGAATAATTCATCATTCTACACAAAATGATAAATTCAAACTATTAATTCAAAACCTATAAATCTTTCATCATTCTACATAGAAGTTGAGCTCAAAATATTTACTCAATATGCAATTGAATAAAAATGATAATAAACTCAATAAAGACTGAAAACAAATAGAAACTTAGTAAAGAATGAAACCAAACAGACATACTATGTTAATCCCCCTGATTTCTACATGCTCACAAAAGCTAAGCAAAATAAAAAATTTATGAAATTACATATCATCCCCTAATTTGAAGACTAAATTCCAAGACCCACTTCCACATTTTCGAACTTGACATTTCCCTAATTTTTAGTTAACAAACCCAAATCGCATTTTTCCCAAATTCATTCTTTTTTCAATCCAATTCAACAATCTCTCTCTCTTTGAATGTAAAAAGGTGTTGATTACTATAATTTATTGAACGTTAACTAAAATGCAAAGGACAATGTGTGACAACCCTTACCCATTTACAGTGTAGTCGAGCAAAATATGCCACACAGTGTACCGGAACACCATAATTTATCTCATTGATATTTATCAGTTCTTAATTTATTTATTATAGTTATTAAGTGAAATTTATGAAATTGATCTCATTTAGATCATTTATTGAAATTATAAATTAATTTGCGACTCTAAAAATTTTATAGAAAATCCGGCAGAGTGCCGGCTAAAAGTGGAGAAAATAGTTCTTCGAAACCTGTGAAAAATACTTCCAATAATTTTCAATCATTCTCAAACTCCATTTGTATCACATCAATTTACAACAATTTCTTAACAATTCCTCCATTTGTCATTCATTCATTTTATATCATCATCAGGCTCAAATCATAAATAAATTCTCATATGTTATTTATAAACACAAAGTTACAAATACTTATATTACTATAAAATTATATTACATAGGTTTCAAATATACATGATAAAATAAAAGTTTAATTACAAAACTTAAAAAAATCACAAAATACAAAATGGGACCTAGTGTCCTACCAATGCACTGTAGCTTATGAGGTGACACGGACACTATGCAAAACTGTGAACGGCCTTACCCAATCTGTGGTCTACTGGGCCCTTTGTCCAAATCTTCAGTACCTATGCGTTGCAAAAGCGACGCGCTAAGCATAAAGCTTAGTGGTGCCAATAATACAAGAAAATATAATATTCAAATAAAAGTAATAATTTCCTAGTTATTGTGTTCATAAGAAATAAATAATTACTAACTTATTATTTAGTCGAGGGCTAATTACATTTTAAGATATTAACTTTTTCATGCATTTTGTTAATTATTTTCTTGATGATTTTGAGCTTCTTTGTATTTTATTGTAATCATTCTTGATATTTAATTTCTGTATTTTCTTTAATAATCAGTTCGATTACAGTTATACTTTTCCATGCCCAAGTAATCTATACAAGTTGACCGGACTGGATAAATGGGTAAACTAGCACTGGGTACCAGGTACCTCGGGCCGTCACACCATCGGTCACAATGTGTCTCCCAGTGTGCAAACAGAATGGCTAATAAGCCATAAAAGCAATAAGGCATAAAGCCAAGTAAAACATCATAATCAGTATAGCCATAGGCTATCACATCACAGAATGGCAATGAAGTATACATCATATGCAATACTGCTATCAGAACCCTATTGGCATGCCAACCTATCCAAACCAATCACATTAGGCCTACTAGGGCATATTACAAAGTCATTTCTTGAATATTTGTACTTTATGTGTAAGGTTAGGATTCATTTCATTAGTCAACTAAAATGTTGACTTTTTCATAGATAATAGGTATATTGGTTCAAATATCATCAACATACCACATTTTACATTCTAAAGTTGTTGGCATTAGTTGCCAATTCCATTTCAAAGCTTAGTGTTAGTTATTCACAATTTTCAGATTTCAAGGCTCATGTTTACTGTTCCATTGGTCATTTGTACAGTAGGAATTTGACAAAATTGTCTTCATGAAAGTTGTTCCTTATTATGTCTAGTTACATTTCCTTTTTTGAATCACTCCATTTGGAGTTTTGTAGCTCAAGTTATGGCCTAAAAACCATAACTGGCCGGATTGGACAGAATCCAAAATTTTGGGCAAAATTGGTTCTGCCAGATTTGGTAACCTAAGTTTGGTTGGCAATTTGACTAAGTTATGATTAGAATTTGGATTTGTGTTCTTCATGAAAGTTGTAGATCTATGTCTCAGCTTTCTTCTGGTAAAATTTTAGGTCTATTGGACCTTTTTACACTGAGTTGTGACCAAATGAATAAACACTATTCATTTGGTCATTTTGCCCAGGCAGAATGCAAGTCACCCGGATTAGGGCATTTTTTAAGTCAACTTGGTTTAGTTTTCTAGGTAGGGTTTTTTTCACCAAAGTTGTGCCATTATGTGTCTAGTTTCATGTCCAATTAGCCTTGCACCACTTAAACCTCTACAAATCTATTTATAGCTGCCCAAACATGCTGGACTCACATTCAGACCTGCAAGGCACTCAAGGGCAGCATACCTAACTTCAATTCCCATGGCACAAATCACTTCATTTCCTAATCAAACATAGCCAAATGGTCACTGATTGACCATTACAACTTTAGTTTATGTCCATTTTCATCCACCACCAAAATTAAATTTCAAAACCCTAACCCTAATTGACCAAGCCTCCAATTCTATACTAATCATATAATTTATACTAGGGGCAGCTAATATGTCACTTTAAATCAAAGAATTCTCTTAACCCTAACTCATGTCAAGGCTGCCAAAATTTCATGGAACATAATCATGCCTCATTAATTCAATTTTTATCAAATTCTCAACTTAACTTAGCTTAAATTCATGTTTAGAAAGATGTAAAAGCAAAGAATATGGTGCTAACCTCTTTGGTGATTTTATAAGCTTATTCACACCTCACTTTCTTCCACTTTCTCCTCTTCTAATGGCTGCCCAAGTCTAGCTCTAGTGGTAGAGACAAATTTTTGTGAAGGGAAGATGAGGTTTTGATGTGGTTTTGGCAGAGGTTTGGAAGCTTGGGTGAAGCTTCAATGGTAGAAGAGAGGGAGCTGGTTCATTTATGAAGAAGATGCAGATTGTTTCTTCAATTTTTCTACCCATTTTGCTCATTTTAAGTGGTTTAAAGACATGTGTCACAATGTGATTGGGTGAGAGTGCTTAGTGACATAAGCCTGAGGTCAAAATTGTAATTTTAATTCATTTTTTTTTCTTTTCTTTGTTAGTCATTTTCAATTCAATTTTTAACAATATTTATTCATATTTTAGATCATAATAATTATTTACTTAGCTGGACAAGTCGATCAAAAATCACCTCTGAAGGTGAAATGACCAAAATGCCCTCCGTTTAGCTTAACAGACCAATTGTCTGTACCGATTGAAAAAATTTTCTAAGCATTTTCTTGGTATTCTAATGCCATAAAAACCTCAATGACTTTTCTCTATAGTCCCAAAAATTATTTTATGAATTTTCTCCCCGATTTAGGGCTTCTAGCTGCGAAGACTGCAATTTCTCACAGGGTTACCCATCGCTAGGGCACTGGCTCATTTAACTTAATTGTATTTTATTTCTAAAATTTTTTCTACATTTTTCTTGTTAATATTTGAGTTAATTATGGTTCCTCACTTTAGTTTAAATATTTTTTTCCAGACGTTCTAGCTGTTCGGACTGACATCGGTCACCGGAACAGTAGCATGTATGGAATGGTTACAGTGAGGGTGTTACAACTCTTCCCCTTTAATTTAAATTTCATCCTCGAAATTTACCTGACTTAAGTAATCATGCAGTTGCTACCTTCTTGCTTCTTCACTTCCTTGTATTGCCTCATCAATGTCTGGGTTTGGCTCCTCCTGAACTTCCATAGCATATACCTGTGGTGCCACCCTGACGTCGGGCCTTTCAACTGTCTCAGAAACAATCTTCTGTGAGATGTCAACCGCTTCTGCTCTGCCCTATCTTTTACCCCTTTGAACTGTAGGGGCAGGTCTATCAACTTGTATTAGAGCTATTGAACCACTCCTCAGAAGGCAATCTCTTATGAAATGATCCGTAGGCCCACACTTGAAATACTCTCCAGTTAACAGTCGACACTCCCCTCTGTGTCTCCTACCACAGTGCATACATTCAGACACTGGGGCAAATTCCCTTATTACTGTGCCTGGGGAACTAGCTATAGATATCCCAATCTGGCCTCTCTGGCCCTGTATCTGATCTTGTGAACCAGAACCTTTAAACTTCTTACTATTAGTCGGTATAATTGACTGCCCTGGTCCAAATTCCCTCTTACACTGCCTATTTTTCCTATTCTGTTCACTTACTCTGACCCTTTCCACTTTCAGTGTGGCTTCAACTAATTTCGTGAAGTTCATAATCCCCAAGGCAGTGATCATTATTTTAATGTTATCATTTAGCCCCTCTTCAAACCTTCTGCACCTCTCTGCCTCTGTGGGGACTATTTCTCTTCCGTAGTGGCTTAGTCTGATAAACTCTTTCTCATACTCTGTGTAACATTCTCACTTTAGCTAGTCCGTACAGTCTACTGTTCCGATGACCAATGTCGGTCCGAGCAGCTAAAATGTTTGAAATTATAAATAGACTATAGTGAGAAGTTATAATGAAACTAAATAATGCTCATAAAAATCAAGGAAAAATTTTAGAAACCAAATACACTAAGGTTAAACGAGCCGAAACCCCAGGGATGAGTAACCCGAGGAGGAAGTGACGGTGAAGGCCGTTAGTAACCCTAGACTCGGAGAAAAAATTATAAAATAATTATTGGGACTCCAGAGAAGGGTTATTGAGGTTCTTATGGCATTAGAATGCCAAGAAAATGTTTAGAAAAAATTTTCAATCGGTACAGACAATTTTGGCTCGTTAAGCCAAACGGAGGGCATTTTAATCATTTCGCCTTCAGAGATGATTTTTGGCCAACTTGTCCAGTTAAATAAATAATTTATATAACATAAAATATGAATAAATGTTGTTAAAAATTTAATTGAAATTAAATAGACAAGAAAAGGGGAGAAAATGAAAGAAAGTGGACTTAAGACATCATAATGATGTCATTAAGATTCTCCCAACCAACCCAATGTGGACACATGGCATAAACTTATATAAAAGAGACTAAATGGGCTGGAAATGAAAAAAAAATCAGAACTCTCTTCTTCTTCTGTGACACCCCTTACCCGACTACAGTGTAGCCGAGCAAGTTATGCCACTCAGTGTGCCGGAGCACTCTATTTTATCTGATTTCATTACAGTCCTTGATTTATTTATTCAAAAACTTTATTGAAGATTTAGGCTATTTTTACTTTTATCAAAATCTAACTAAGTTGGAAATTTCAAAAATTTTAACGATAATCCGACAAAGTGTCGGCTGTAATTTGGACTAACAGTTCTTCTGAACCTGCCAAAGACAATTTCAATATATACTCAATTTCTCAAACTTAATAGTCTCAAAAATTTTCAAACATAATGTATCTCAATACAGTATCCAGATTTCTCAGAAATCTCATTAGATTTTCAATATCTCAATATTCACAAGTATAATCTCATTATAACTCAAATTCAATTCACATACTAAAATACTTACTTTGAATAGCTTCCATAATTCATAGGTTAATTACATGAGTTTATTTTGTACAAGATATACAAATAATTTACAATGTGCTAGGAATGAACAATATACATAACATGTATAAAATGAGCCCTATCTACATGCATTGCTGAGGAGGTGACAATCTTGAACTCTTCTGACACTTCTGCAGATCTGGACTCCAAAAATCTCAGTCGACAGTCTACTGGTTTTACCTTCAAGACTGCGAGGAAGCAATTCCATCGTGCTAAGCATTTCGCTTAGTGGTGCAATAATATAACCAAATAATATATACAAGTAAAGAAAGAAATAAATGATAATTCAGATACTCAAGAATCAATTTAATTTGGTATGGTATTTCTAGTATCAACGATCTTATATACTAGTTTGTTCCTCTTTGGAAGTGCTTAGTTTATAACTTTTCAGTAATACTAGCAGGTATATAATTTATTCTATCTGTATTGTATTTCAAGTCCTGCATTTGCTCGCAATTTATATTTTTGTTATGTTTCTTTTGCTAATCTCTTTTGCTTATTCATTCAATACTTAATTTAATTGTACTGGATTTTCATTATACTTAACTTAACTTAGTTGTCTGAATTGAATAATACTTAAATTGATTGCCCAAGTAACCTATACTAGACGACTGGACTGGATAACGGGTCGTTGGCACTGGACACCGCGGTGCCTCGGGCCGTCATACCATGGGACGCAGAACGTCAACCACGTATGCAGTCAGTATGGCTAAAGAGCCATGATATCACATAATCGGCATAAAAGCCATGAATACGGGCATAAAACCATGAATACAGGCATAAAGCCTTTCCTTTCGCAGTACTGCTAAAACAATACCCTATTGGCATGCCAAACTATCCAAACCAATCTTGTTAGGTATACTAGGGCATTTGATACTTTAAAATATTAATATATTGTGCTTTATGACTTCATTATTTCATGATAAATTTCAATCATAATTCATACATTCATTTGATCATTTATATGATCACAATTCACATCAATTATCCTTTTATACCATTGTACTCAAAATACTTCTCCTCTTTACAATAATGAGAACTAATGTCTCATTCATACATTAATATGGTTTATTTATCCATTCATTATGTTATTCATATTGATCCCAATTCTAAACAATGGTTCACATGTACCATTGTATTCAAAACATTTTTCCTTTCTCATTTATACATTCAAGAGTCTACTTATGTAATTACAAATTTTATATTTCAAGTTGAGTTACTAATATTTTATGAATTCCATTTGTGATGGGCATATATGCCCTAACTATCTATTCACATCAATTAGGTGACTTATTTTTCATGTTTCAAGTAATCCATGAATATTTCATGGATTTCAAATTTATGGCCTAAATTTCTTTTTAACAAATTTGACTAGGATGCATAGTCCATATTTGTCATACAATTCTAAGCATTTAAGCTCAGAATTGGTTCTAGGTCTTCATCTTAATTCACTAATCATTTTGATTACTATTCACCATACTAGTCAACCAAAATGTTGACCTTTTTATACTTAATGGATATATTAATTCTAATTACACCAAGATCCCACATTTTGAGTTTTACATTTACTAGTATTAATTGCCAATTGCAATTTAAAGTCCCCTAGATGCATTTCTAATTTCAAATTTTGAATTTCAAGTTTTGGTGTCGCTATTCACCTCATTGGTCAACAAAAATGTTGACTTTTGCATAGACAATAGGTACATTGGTTTTAACACTCCCGATGTACCACATTTTGCATTTAAAACTTGTTGGAATCAATTACCAAATCCATTTCCAAGCTTATTTCAAGTTTTCATGTCACTATTCACTTCATTAGTCAACTAAAATGTTGACTTTTGCATAGAAAATATGTACATTGACTTTGGCACTTCAAACATACTACATTTTTCATTTAAAACTTGTTGGTTTTGGTCACTTTCTCAAAGCTTAGGTCATTTTGGCAAAATTGCCAATTTCGGTTTTGGTGCTCCGAAGTTGCACTGTTTCATTGGTCGATTTACTGTTGGAATTTGACAAAACTTCCTTCATAGAAAATTTTCCTTATTTTGTCTAGTTGAATTTCCTTTTTTGAATCACTCCATTTGGAGTTTTTTAGCTCAAGTTATGGCCAAAATAAGTTTACTGTTCACGTGTACTGTTCCTGCTAAAATTTTGGGTTTTGGCAGATTTTGGTCCAACTTTGGTCAGTAATTTGACCAAGTTAAGTTCATAATTTGGTCTAACTTTCTTCATATGAAATGTTCTACCATGCCTTAGGTTTCCATCGGTTCAAGAATCGCCTAAATCCGAGTTTTCTAGAGAGAGTTATAGCCATCCAAACATTACTGCTCAAATGAAAATTCTGGAAATCTCAGTACAGTAAACTTCACTTTGCTCAATGTTTTGATTAGGTTCTGGTCATAATTTGGGGTAGGTTTCTTCATGAAAATTGTTTGTCTATATCATGTCTTGTTACTGTAAAAATTTCAGGTCAATTTGACCACTCTACAGTGAGTTATGGCCAAATGAACAGTTACTGTTCATTTGGTCATTCTGCAGGGGCTGTTTGCAGGGTATCCGGATTGGGGCCAACTTTTGGTCCTCTTGCTTTGGTCTTTTGGGCATGGTTTCTTCAGCAAAAATGTGCCATTATAAGCCTAGTTTCATGTCTAATTGGCCAAACACCAATTGGACCAACACAGCCCAATTTATGGCAGTGCAAGTGGACTGAATTTTCAGTCCCTCTTCTGCTGTCCTAGGGCAGCCTACAACTTCACTTTGCAATCCTATTTTTCAGTCCATAATATGGTCAACTTACCTAAAATGGTCACTAATTGACCATTAAAATGTGCTCTAACAATTTCATAAGCCAAATCAATTTTCACTCCCCCAAAACCCTAGCTTCACCTTATGTTTTCTACAAGATGCCTTAGTTAGCATACCAATTTATTATCCTTGTGTATATGTATCTTAAACATCATTTCTAATCCACTCTAAGTCCAACAAAACCCTCATTTCTATTCCTTCAATATGGCTGCCGAAATTCATGGCATTCATACACATGGGTTTGGTTCATTTATTCCACAATTTCTTACCTATTACACATCTCTAACATGGAATTAATGTGTTTTAAATACATATGTGCACTAACCTTGAATGGAGCCACTTCTAAGACTTCAAAACTTCACTTTCTTCCTTTCTTTTTTCTGTCCAAAGCTTGCTCTAGGTGTGAGGACCAAGTTTTATGAAGGCATATAGGGGTTTTATGGTGTAATTGGCTAGGTTTTGGAGCTTGGGTGAGTGCATCAATGGAGGGAGATGGGGAGAAGTCACGTTTTGGTGAAGAAGAAGAAGAATGGCTGCTGTAATTTTTGGTTATTTGGTCTTCATTTAGTCTCTTTATTAGTTAGTCAAATGATGGCTTAATTGTGATTGGTCATAATTTATAAATGACATCATCAAGATGTCATAAATGAGCTTTTCTTTGATTTTTCTTTTCTTTTCTTCACTACTCATTTCCAATTTCATTTTTAGTAATGTTTATTCATATTTTATGTCATATTAATTATTTACTTAACTGGACAAGTCAGCCAAAAATCACCTCTGAAGGCAAAATGACCAAAATGCCCTCCGTTTGGCTTAACGGGTCAAAATTGTCTGTACCGATTGAAAAATTTTTCTAAATATTTTCTTGGCATTCTAATGCCATAGGAACCTCAATGAACCTTCTCTGGAGTCCCAAAAATTATTTTATGAATTTTTTCCCGGGTCTAGGGCTCCTCGTTGCGAGAACCGCAACTTACCTCTGGTTACCCATCGCTTGGGCACTGGCTCGTTTATCTTGGTTATATTTTATTTCTAAAATTTTTACTAAATTTTTCTTATTAATATTTGAGTTAATTTTGGTTCTTGACTTTAGTTTAAATATTTTTCTAGAAGTTCTAGCTGTCCGGACCGACACCAGTCACCGGAACAGTGGAATGTACGGAGTTGCTACCGGGAGGGTGTTACATCTTCCTTCTCTTTGCCGTATCCCATTCCACCATAACCACCATTAGTAAGCTTTCAAAGCTTGATTTTCCCTAGCTTTTACCCACCAAAACCCTAACCTAGCAACAAAAAAAAGTATTCTTGCATCTTGGTGATTCTTTTGGGAGTAAAAAGAAAAGGAAAATAAGAACCCTAGCAAGTGGGGAAACTTCACTCCATAGAGGTTAGTGACCTAACCTTAATTTTCACCTTAAATTCATGTTAAGGACTATGTATAAGTGTAAATTACAAAGGAAATTTGTTGAATATCATTTGCATGCCATCCCTTATTTTTGGCAGCCTTGGTTAGAGTATGCTTGTGATGAGTTTTATGGAGTTAACATGCTAGTATGGCTGCCCTTAATATGTATCTTGTAAGTGGAGTGATGAAATGCCATGATAATGCATGGTTTGTGATATTTGAGTTAGGGTTTGGGGTGAAAAATGAAACTTTGAACATGTGATAATGGAAGTAGGTTTTAATGGTCAATTAGTGACCATTTGATATTATTTGAATAAAAAATGAAGTGCATTGTGTAGTGGGATTGGAGCTTGGTGTGGCTGCCCTTGGTGACCTGCAGGACTGATCATGAGTCTAACAGGTTTGGGCAGAAATAACTTAAATTGTAGAGGTTTAATTGGTGCAAGGCAAATTAGAAATGAAACTAGACACATAATGGCACAACTTTGGTGTAGAAACCATGTCCAGAAAACCAAATTTTGTAGACCAAAACATTGCCCTAATCCAGGTGACCTGCATTCTGCCTAGGCAAAATGACCAAATGAATAGTGTTTGGTCATTTGGCCATAACTCAGTGTAGAAAGATCCAATTGACCTAAAATTTTACCAACAACAAGCTGAGATATAGACCAACAACTTTCATGAAGAAACCTAACCCAAATTATGACCAGAACATATTCAAAAAGTGAGTTGCAGTCACTGTTCCTAACACTATAGATTTGGTCAGTCCAGAAATTCTGGAAAAATTTCAATCCGGCTAGTTGTCGTTTTTGGGCCATAACTTGAGCTACAAAACTCCAAATGGAGTGATTTAAAAAAGGAAATGCAATTAGACAAAATAAGGAACAACTTTCATGTTGATTATTTTGCCAAATTCCCACAACAAAAATGACTAATGGAACAGTAAAAACAAAGCATGAAAACTGAAAATTCTGTCCAATTAACATTAAGTTTAGAAATGGTATTGGCAATCAATACCAACAAATTTAAAATGCAAAATATGGTATGTTGGGAGTATTAGAACCAATTTACCTATTGTCTATGCAAAAGTCAATATTTTTATTGACTAATGAATGGAATAGTAACACTAAAACTTAAATTTCAAAAATTGTGAAACTTAAAAGTGTAAAATACCCTAGTATACCTAGCAAGATTGGTTTGGATAGGGTGGTACGCCAATAGTGTTCTGTTAGCAGTACTGCATATGGCTTCATGCCATTCTATGTTTCATGGCTTTCCATGCCATTCTGTGACATAATAGCCTTTGGCTATGTTATTTGAGTTGATATACTTGAGTTTTAACCCTGATAATTATTACAGCTTATTAGCTATTCTGTTGTATACCAGGAGACACAATGTGACCGATGGTGTGATGGTTCGAGGTACTTAGTACCCAGTACCAGTTTACCTGTTTATCCAGTCCAGTCAACTAGTATGGTTACTCGGGCAATGATAATAAACCTTACCAAATTTTAATTGAACAATACTGTAAATAATATCAGAAATTAAGTCTACCCAAAAAAATGTAAACATACATTCTGCATACTTATTTTTATTTTATTTTATTTTATTTTATTTTATATTGTCACCACTAAGTAGAATTGCTTAGCGCGTCGCTTTTGCCACGCGCAGGTACTGGAGACCTAGTCGAGGAGCCCAGCAGACATCAGACGGGGTGAGCCTTCAGAGCTGCATTCGGGGTCCAGAGTCACCTCACATCTGCACTGCATATGATAGGACATTAGGACTATGGGTGGCCCTTTTGTATTTTGCATTTTGTATTAGTTTGGATTGTAACTATAAACTCTTGTAATTATGTAATAATGTAAATATATGAAATTTCATGTTATTGAAATTTTCTGTATAATGTATGTTGATAAATGAAATGTGAGAAATATTTATGAATGAGCTTCAAGTGATGAAGTGAACAAAAAAATTTCTGAAAATAGTGTTGTGATTTGAGATTAAGTTGAGATATGTGTGTATAATGGAGTTTGGATTTGGAAATTATTTTGAAAGTGTTTTTAAACAGGTTCAGAAGAACTGTTTTTCCAATTTACAGCCGGCACTCTGCCGGATTTTCTATAAAATTTGCGAAAAAAATTCAGATTTATGAAAATTGAAAATAAATGAATTAAAAGGGATAAATTATAATAGAAACATAAATTGGTGCTCCGGCACACTGAGTGGCATAACTTGCTCAGCTCCACTGTAGGCGGGTAAAGGGTGTCACATTTAGTGCTATCAGAGCATCGGTTTAGGCGTTTCTGAGCCTATATAGGGTGCATACCATTGCATTGCATTTGGAAGTGTTGAGGTGACACTGATGCATATCTGTTTGTTTTCTTATTTTGAATAGGATATGGATCCTGCTTCACAAAGAGCAGTTGATGAAGAGGTGGAGAGTCGTGCTCCACCTAGGGCTGAATCCGGGGGCAGGGGAGAATCTATTCCACCAGCCGCTGAGGCACCTACCCAACCTTAGTTTGCTCAATTTCAGCAAATGATTGAATTCTACCGGTAAATGATGGGGGCAATTCCACCACCACAACCACAACCACAACCTCCACTAGTACCACAGAAGTCCCATCTAGAGAAACTGCGAAAGCATGGGGCTATAAACTTCTTTGGGAAGAGGGATGATGATCCCATGACAGCAGAAAACTGGTTGGATAGAACCATCAGAGTGCTGAAACAGCTAAACTGCACCCTCGAGCAGAACTTGGTGGGTGCTGTGTCCCTACTTCAGGATGACGCATATCAGTGGTGGGACACAAGAACGGTGAGGTGCAACTGAGCGGATCACACAGAATTCTTTCTCACAGAGTTCAGGAAGAAATATGTTAGCAAAGTGTATTTAGAAGAGTGAAGAAGGGAATTTATCAGTCTGAGACAGAGACAATTGTTAGTGGTTGAGTATGAGCGTGAGTTTGTTAGACTGAGCTGATATGGGAGGGAGATAGTCCCTACAGAGGCAGAGAGGTGCAGAAGGTTTGAAGAAGGACTCAATGACAACATCAAAGTTATGATCACAGCATTGGAGATCACAGATTTTGCTAAACTAGTAGATGCTGCATCAAAAGTGGAAAGAGTCCGAATTAATGAACAAAATAGAAGGGAAAGACAACAGAAGAGGGGTCCAGGTCAGTCCAGTACATTTTCTGCTCCTAGTAAAAAGAGTAAGGGTCCTCCTGCTCAGAGTTTAGGACCACCACAGGGTCAGGGTCAGTCTCAGGGGCCCAGATCACAGTTCACACCTAGGAGAGGCTAGTCCACACGATCAGTGGGCAGCTCTCCAGGGATGGTGTTTAGGGGACCAGCCCCAACATTTTCTGCCTGTCAGTACTGTTAGAAGTGGCATAAGGGGGATTATTGGCGAGTGACCGGTGCCTGCTTACGGTGTGGATCTACAGAACACCAGATCAAGAATTGTCCGAAGAGGCCAACTACAGTTACTCCAACACAAGCTGACATACCTGCTCCTGCACCACAAAGGGGTAGGAAGCCCGGTAAATCTGAGGCAGCTAGTCCATCACTGAGGCCTGCATCTGAGTCAGTTGAGAGGCTAGACACTAGAGTACCTGTCAGGGCCTATGCCATCAGAGCTCAGGAGGAGCAAGATGCCCTGGATGTCATCAAGGGCACGTTTTCCCTCTACAATACTTCTGTGCATGCATTGGTGGATCTAGGATCCACTCATTCCTACATTTGCATCAAACTACCCATAGAAAGGGGAGTTCCAGTAGAGGAAAGTGATCAAGACATTCTGGTCACAAATCCACTAGGCCACAGTGTGATAGTGAATAAAGTATATAAAGGTTGCCCGTTGAGGATTCAGGGGTATGAATTCTCGGCAGACCTAATTGAATTGCCCTTCTACGAGTTTGACGTGATTTTGGGAATGGACTGGTTATCACATCATCAGGCAATAGTTGATTGCAAATTGAAGAGGATTTCTCTGAAAACTTCTAAGGGTAATGAGATCACTGTTTGTAACACCCCTATTTGTATAGCCTGGTATATTTCACTGTTTTGGTGACCGGTGTCGGTCCGGACAATTAAGGGGATTAGAACCATATTTAAGACAACTAGAGAAACCATAAACACAAATAATTAGTAATGTTCAATTAGTTAAGTATAAATAAAAAAAAACAGAACATAAGAGGTTAAACGAGCCAAGAGTCACAGCGATGGGTGACCTCCTCGGGAACGACTGCGAAGTCATTTTAAACTCAAATTTTGAATAGTAAAATGTGACACCGCGGTCCTTAGGACCTTTATGAACACAGTGGAAAAGAGAAAATCATGAAAAAGTACTATTAAGCCAGTCAAATAATTAGGTCAGGGAGCCAGAAGAAATATGGAATTATTTGCAAACCGGGATGAACCGGCGAGGGGCAATTTGGTCAATTGACCCCGGGAGCTGACTCCTGACCTAACTGTCAAATAAAATCGGAGAAAAGAAAATTTCGGGATCGAGAATTAAATTAAAGAACGAATAGAAAAATAGAAAAAAAAGAGAAAAATGAAAAAGTAAAAAGGTGATGACATCATGCATGACCTCATGCATGATGCCATAAAAGGAATAATTAATAAAATAGTTAAATGGGATTTTTGTGGTCTTCCATAAGTTAAATTAGATAAAAGAAAAGAAAAAAAAAAGAAACAAAAAGTCCTCTTCCATCTCTCTTTGCCGCCCCACCTTCCTCCATAAATCCTCCATGAAAGCTCTTTCTTTAAACTTACACTAAGCTTAATTTTTCCTTACCCAACCTTCATAACTCCCCTAAAAACCTTACTAGAGCTTGTTATTGCAACTTAAGAAGAAGATTACAAGAAGAAAGAAGAGCAAAAGATAGAGATTTGAAGTTTTAATAGAGGTTAGTATGTTAACTTGTTATTTTCCATTTTAAATGCATAATTAGTTGTTGAAATGAGCTTAGAAACTAATGAAATGAAATAAAAATATGGGGAGAGGACCAAACTGAAATTTTGGCCAGGTTGAAGGGGAGCATGATTTTGTATGGTTTGATGCAATTGAATGAGTTTAAAAACCTTATTTAGTTGAATGGTTAAGATTGAAATGCTTAAATGTGATTAAATGCAACAATTTAGTGTGATTAGGGTTTGGAGGCTTAGGGTTTTGAGGCAAAATTTGGAGAAATGAGTAAATGGTGTGTTTGACCTATTGTGAAGTGAAAAATGGTCAATTGTGACCAAATGAGTTATGTTTGAATTGTTGGAATTGAAGCTAAATTCGGAGGGTGTATGGTCATGCTGCTGGCAGCATGACCAAGTCAACTTTGAAGGACCAAAACTGAAATTTTACAAGTCCAATTGATATGGCACTAATTGGGGATGAAAATAGACATAAAATGACACAATTTTCATTTAGGAACCATGTCCAAAAACTGACCAAAACCTAGTGAACAAATTGACCAAAGTTGGATAAGTGCAGTCTGCCACTGTACAAACTGACGAAATGAACAGTATTTATTCATTTGGTCATAACTCGAGCTAGGCAGGTCAAAATGACCTAAAATTTTACCAGAGGTTAGATGAGATATAGGCCTAAAATTTTCATGAAGAACACAAGTCTAAATTCTGCCAGCAACCAAGCCATTTGGCCACCCCAAATTGGTGACTCAAATCTGCCAGCACCAGAATTGCCCAGAAAATCTGGGTTGTTTTCAATCCGGCAGCCCTAGTTCAAATGACCATAACTTGAGCTACAAAACTCCAATTGAGGTGATCCAAAAATGAGAATAAACCTAAGACAATAAGGAACATTTTCTATGGAGAATGGTTTGCCAAATTCCAACAGTAGATTGACCAATGGAACAGTGTAACTTGGAGCACCAAAACTGAAAATTTGACAATTTGGCAAAAAGGACTTAAGCTTTGAGAAAATAACCAAAACCAAAAAATTTAATGATTAAAATGTGGTATGTGGGTGAAGTTGGAGTTTCCATACCTATTAAGCCTTAAAAAGTCAACAATTTGACTTGAATAGTATAATGAATAGTAACCCGAAACACAAAAACTTTGAGAACGTCGAAATTAGTACATTAAAGCTAGGTAAAAATGAAGTGAAATTTATTTTTGGATTTATGCTAATTTATGGTACTGAAACACTGTGAAATTGTGTGTTTCAGTTGAAAAAGACTTGGAAGCTCTGAGAGACTGAGTCAAGGCCTAAAGACGACTCACGTCAGGTCTGTGCATAGTAATTTTTATTTGAATATATGATTCTTGAAAATTTGATTTTTTCTTGAGTTAATTACGAATTGTGTTGCCATTTATGATTGTGAATATGACTTTGAAAATTTATCAGATTTCCAATGAATTATTTGAATAAATTGTTTTGAATTGATTTTATGTTCACACTTAGCATGATATTATCACATTATTCCTCCTCCATTTATGGAGTTGAGATCGTTTATTTTCCTCCCTCTCTGGCTTGCCAGTTGAGGTTGAGATCGGATGAGTACTCATTAGATAGCTAGCCACCTCCCTCATTGATTTTGATTAATGGGGTTGTAGATTGCTTTGTCGTGGTGTACGACACGGCATTGATCGAAAATTTTGTGTCATGGCTTAAGTTGTGTATGATTTTGGGAACACTGTGTTTAATAAATTATTTGACTAAATGGTGTTATTATGAGCTTTGATATTTGTGAAATGTGATTGAGAAGTATTCAAATTGTGTTTCATCAATGAACGATTTATGTATTGCATTTTAAATTTTTATTGTGCACCACTGAGTATTTTATACTCAGCGATAGCTTATTTTGCTGTTGCAGATAAGAGTAAGGAGAAAGTAGCAGAGTGAGCTGCTATCGAATTGTGGACCACATCGATCATTTTGTACGGGTATTATTTTATACCCTTGTAGATAATTTTGATGTAAATATAGAAATGTTGTATGTATCAATGTAAGTTGAGCAGTTGTAAATAAATTGTAATAATATTATTTTGGACTTCCTTCTGTAAATTTAATATTTGTATATATGAATTTCATGTTTTATGCCTTGTAAATGAAGTATTAAATATTTTGAGATGATGAATTTTGATTTGTATTGTGGAATTACTTTGAAGTGATTTGAATTGAGTTGATTGAGATTTATTGGAGGTTGGAAGCTGTGAAAATTTTTTGGAAGTGTTTTTCTCAGGTATTTGAAGAACTGTTTTCTCCAATTACAAACAGAACTCTGTCAAAATTTTTATAAAATTTGGGGCAAAATTAAAATGGACAAAAATTTTTACTAGTATTTAAACTTTGAATAAATAGTTTTTAATTCTTACCAAAATGCTCACCACTTCCAAAATGTAAGAAAATTGTTTTAAAATCCCTTGTAGGGTACTTAATGAGTTATCAGTAGGTGAAGTTCGGTAGTTCATTAAGTATTCTACGGGATCATGTTATGCCTTACAGAGGGGTAAGGTGTGACATTATTGTGGGTGAAAGGACAGATTACCTGTCCAATGTTATCTCAGCCACAGTTGCAAGAAGATTGATGAGAAAAGGCTGTGAAGCTTACCTAGCACATGTGGTTGATACTAGGCAGGCTAAGCCAAACTTGTGTGATATACCCACAGTAAGAGACTTCCCAGATGTATTTCCTGAAGAGTTGCCTGGTTTACCACTAGAAAGGGAAGTCGAGTTTGCTATTGAGGTAATGCAGTGCTGAGACCAATTTCTATTGCTCCTTATAGGATGGCACCCACTGAATTGAAGGAGTTGAAAACTCAGTTGCAGGAGTTACTTGATAAGGGGTTCATACGCCCCAGTGTGTCACCATGGGGAGCTCCGGTGCTGTTTGTGAAGAAGAAGGATGGAAATTTGAGATTGTGTATTGATTACCGACAGTTGGACAAAGTAACTGTGAAGAATAAATATCCATTGTCCAGAATTGACGATCTGTTTGATCAGTTGAAGGGAGACGGTGTATTTTCAAAAATTAATCTCAGATCAGGGTATCATCGGTTGAGGGTAAAGGATGCAGATGTGTCAAAAACTGCATTCAGAACCCGGTACGGGCACTATGAATTTCTAGTGATGCCGTTTGGGTTAACAAATGCACCAGCAGCATTTATAGACCTTATGAACCATATCTTCCATCAATATTTAGATCGGTTTATAGTGGTCTTTATTGATGATATTCTGGTGTATTCCAAGACCAGGGAAGAACATGATGAACATTTGAGGATTGTTCTGCAAACCCTGCGAGAAAAGAAACTGTATGCTAAGTTGTCCAAGTGTGACTTTTGGATGAGTAAAATCTCTTTCCTTGGACACATAGTATCAGCAGAAGGGATTAGAGTGGATCCTAAAAAGATAGAAGCAGTGAAGGAATGGAAGCCTCCTAGAAATACAACTGAGGTCAGAAGTTTCTTGGGGCTAGCTGGGTATTACAGAAGATTTGTGAAGGGGTTCTCTCTTATAGTTGCTCCAATGACTAAGTTGTTGCACAAGAATGTGAAATTTGGCTAGAACGACAAGTGCCAAGCCAGTTTTGAGAGGCTAAAGGCTATGTTGACGGAAGCACCAGTGTTAACACAGCCAGTGTCGGGAAAAGACTTTGTGGTCTATAGTGATGCCTCACATAATGGGCTAGGGTGTGTATTGATGCAAGAGGGGAAAGTAGTCGCCTATGCTTCTAGGCAGTTAAGGCCACATGAACAAAACTACCCTACTCATGATCTGGAGTTAGCAGCAATTATCTTCGCACTGAAGATATGGAGGCATTATTTATATGGTGAAAAATGTTACATCTATACAGACCACAAGAGTCTTAAATATTTGCCAATCCAGAAGGAGCTCAATCTTAGACAGAGGTGATGGATTGAGTTCCAAAAGGACTATGATTGTGTGATAGATTATCATCATGGGAAGGCAAATGTAGTTGCTAATGCTTTAAGTAGGAAGTCCATCACAGCTTTAAGATCACTAAATGCCTGTCTGTCCTTAGCTCAAGATGGAGCTATTTTGGCTGAGTTACAAGTGAGGCCAAACACCTTCTGACAGAATCTGAGGATGGGCAGAAGACAAATGAAAAATTAATGGCCATTGTGGGTAAAATTCCAGAGGGAAAGGAAACTGAATATGAGATGAAAGCAGATGGGTGTCTGTACTACAGAGGAAGAGTGTGTGTACCAGATGATGGGAAACTAAAGACTAGTATTCTGAAAGAAGCACACACTAGTGTTTATGCTATGCACTCGGGAAGCACAAAAATGTATAATGATTTGAAGCCTCATTATTGGTGGCCTGGTATGAAGAGGGATATAGCTAATTATGTGACTAAGTGTTTGACATGTCAGCAAGTTAAAGCAGAACATCAAGTTCCATCAGGATTGCTACAGCCTATAAGCATACCTGAATGGAAATGGGACCGGGTCACTATGGATTTTTTTAGTGGTCTACCTCTTACCCAGAAGAAGCATGATGCAGTATGGGTGATAGTGGATAGATTGACGAAGTCAGCACATTTTCTGCCAGTTAGGACTGACTACTCACTGGAGAAGCTAATAGAATTGTATATCAGTGAGATAGTTAGACTACATGGAATCCCACTTTCCATCATATCTGACCGAGACCCAAGGTTTACATTGAGATTCTGGAAAAAGTTACAAGAAGCCTTGGGCACACAACTCCGTTTTAGCACAGCTTTTCATCCTTAGATGGATGGATAGTCAGAACGAGTAATCCATGTAAACCTAAGAACTAATTGAATTTTCACAATTAATAAATTGAAATGATAGTAACAATGTGAATTAAGTGATAGATCCTGGAGGATATGCTAAGGAGTTATGTCATTGAGTTTGAGGGGAGTTGGGATAGATACCTCCCACTGGCAGAATTTGCATATAACAATAGCTACCAAACTAGCATTCAAATGGCTCCGTATGAAGCACTGTATGGGAGGAAATGTAGAACCCCAGTGTGTTGGACTGAATTGGGCAAAGATAAGCTGGTAGAAGCAGACCTGGTGAAACAGACTGAGGAGAAAGTGAAGATAATCAAAGCTAACCTGAAGGTTACCTCAGATAGACAGAAATCTTATGCCGACTTGAAGAGAAAAGAGATAGAGTATGCAGTTAGCGATAAAGCATTTCTCAAAGTCTCACCGTGGAAGAAAGTACTGAGATTTGGAAGAAAGAGTAAGTTAAGCCCTAGGTTCAAGTCATTGAACGTGTGGGACCAGTGGCCTATCGGCTAGCTTTACTACCAGAATCAGATAAAATTCATAATGTATTCCATGTTTCTATGCTGAGAAGATATTGCTCAGACCCTTCACATATCATTTCCATGGAAGAGATTGAAATCCAACCGGACTTGACATATACAGAAGAACCTATACAGATCCTAGCTCAGGAAGTGAAGGAACTGAGAAATAAACAAATTCCACTTGTGAAAGTGCTTTGGAGGCACCACAACACTGAAGAGGCAACTTGGGAAAGTGAAGAGACGATGAGGCAACAATTCCCTCAACTGTTTACATCAGGTAAATTTCGAGGACAAAATTTTTATTAGAGAGGAAGAGTTGTAACATCCTCACTTTAGCTAGTCCGTACAATCTACTGTTCTGGTGACCAATGTCGGTCCGGGCAGCTAAAATGTTTGAAATTATAAATAGACTATAGTGAGGAGTTATAATGAAACTAAAGAATGCTCATAAAAATCAAGGAAAAATTTTAGAAACCAAATACACTAAGGTTAAACGAGCCGAAACCCCAGGGGTGAGTAACCAGAAGGGGAAGTGACGGTGAAGGCCGTTAGCAACCCTAGACCCGGGAAAAAATTATAAAATAATTATTGTGACTCTAGAGAAGGGTTATTGAGGTTATTATGGCATTAAAATTCTAAGAAAATGTTTAGAAAAATTTTTCAATCAGTACAGACAATTTTGGCTTGTTAAGCCAAACGGAGGGCATTTTGGTCATTTCGCCTTCAGAGATGATTTTTGGCCAACTTGTCCATTTAAATAAATAATTTATATAACATAAAATATGAATAAATATTGTTAAAAATTTAATTGAAATTAAATAGACAAGAAAAGGAGAGAAAATTAAAGAAAATAAACTTATGACATCATAATGATGTCATTAAGATTCTCCCAACTAACCCAATGTGGACACATGGCATAAACTTATATAAAAGAGACTAGATGGGCTGGAAATGAAAAAAAAATCAGAACTCTCTTCTTCTTCCTTCTCTTTGCCGTATCCCATTCCACCATAATCACCATTAGCAAGGTTTCAAAGCTTGATTTTCCCTAGCTTTTACCCACCAAAACCCTAACCTAGCAACAAAAAAAAGTGTTCTTGCATCTTGGTGATTCTTTTGGGAGTAAAAAGAAAAGGAAAACAAGAACCCTAGCAAGTGGGGAAACTTCACTGCATAGAGGTTAGTGACCTAACCTTAGTTTTCACCTTAAATTCATGTTAAGGACTATGTATAAGTGTAAATTACAAAGGAAATTTATTGAATACCATTTGTATGCCATCCCTTATTTTCGGCAGCCTTGGTTAGGGTATGCTTGTGATGAGTTTTATGGAGTTAACATGCTAGTATGGCTGCCCTTAATATGTATCTTTTAAGTGGAGTGATGAAATGCCATGATAATGCATGGTTTGTGATATTTGAGTTAGGGTTTGGGGTGAAAAATGAAACTTTGAACATGTGATAATGGAAGTAGGTTTTAATGGTCAATTAGTGACCATTTGGTATTGTTTGAATAAAAAATGAAGTGCATTGTGTAGTGGGATTGGAGCTTGGTGTGGCTGCCCTTGGTGACCTGCAGGACTGATCATGAGTCCAGCAGGTTTGGGCAGCAATAACTTAAATTGTAGAGGTTCAATTGGTGCAAGGGTAATTGCACATGAAACTAGACACATAATGGCACAACTTTTGTGAAGAAACCATGTCCAGAAAACCAAATTTAGTGGACCAAAAGATTACCCTAATCCGGGTGACCTGCATTCCACCTGGGCAAAATGACCAAATGAATAGTGTTTGGTCATTTGGCCATAACTCAGTGTAGAAAGGTCTAATTGACCTAAAATTTTACCAAAAACAAGCTGAGATATAGACCAACAACTTTTATGAAGAAACCTAACCCAAATTATGACCAGAACATATTCAAAAAGTGAGTTGTAGTCACTGTTCTTAACACTGTAGATTTGGTCAGTCCAGAAATTCTGGAAAAATTTCAATCCGGCCAGTTGTGGTTTTTGGGCCATAACTTAAGCTACAAAACTCCAAATAGAGTGATTCAAAAAAGGAAATGCAACTAGACAAAATAAGGAACAACTTTCATGTTGATTATTTTGCCAAATTCCCACTGCAAAAATGACTAATAGAACAGTAAAGACAAAGCATGAAAACTAAAAATTCTATCCAATTAACATTAAGTTTAGAAATGGTATTGGCAATCAATTCCAACAAATTGAAAAGGCAAAATGTGGTATGTTGGGAGTATTAGAACCAATGTACCTATTGCCTATGCAAAAGTCAACATTTTTGTTGACTAATGAATGGAATAGTAATACTAAAACTTAAATTTCAAAAATTGCGAAACTTAAAAGTGTAAAATGCCCTAGTATACCTAGCAAGATTGGTTTGGATAGGTTGGCATGCCAATAGGGTTCTGTTAGCAATACTGCATATGGCTTCATGCCATTCTGTATTTCATGTCTTTCCATGCCATTCAGTGACATAATAGCCTTTGGCTATATTATTTGAGTTGATATACTTGGGTTTTAACCCTGATAATTATTAGAGCTTATTAGTTGTTGTGTTGCACACCGGGAGACACAATGTGACCGATGGTGTCATGGTCAAGGTACTTAGTACCCAGTGCCAGTTTACCCGTTTATCCAGTCCAGTCAACTAGTATGGGTTACTCGGGCAATGATAATAAACCTTACCAAATTTTAATTGAACAATACTGCAAATAATATCAGAAATTAAGTCTACCAAAAAAAATGTAAACATACATTCTGCATACTTATTTTTATTTTATTTTAATTTATTTTATATTGTCACCACTGAACAGAATTGCTTAGCGTGTCGCTTTTGCCACGCACAGGTACTGGAGACCTAGCTGGGGAGCCCAACAGACATCAGACAGGGTGAGCCTTCAGAGCTGCATCCGGGGTCCAGAGTCACCTCACATCTGCGCTACATATGGTAGGACATTAGGATTATGGGTGGCCCTTTTGTATTTTGCATTTTGTATTAGTTTGGATTGTAACTATAAACTCTTGTAATTATGTAATAATGTAAATATATGAAATTTCATGTTATTGAAATTTTCTGTATAATGTATGTTGATAAATGAAATATGAGAAATATTTATGAATGAGCTTCAAGTGATGAAGCGAACAAAAAAATTTCTAAAAATAGTGTTGTGATTTGAGATTGAGTAGAGATATGTGTGTATAATGGAGTTTGGATTTGGAAATTATTTTGAAAGTGTTTTTAAACAGGTTCAGATGAACTGTTTTTCCAATTTACAACCGGCACTCTATCGAATTTTCTATAAAATTTGCGAAAAAAATTCAGATTTATGAAAATTGAAAATAAATGAATTAAAAGGGATAAATTGTAATAGAAACATAAATTGGTGCTCTAGCACACTGAGTGGAATAACTTGCTCGGCTACACTGTAGACGGGTAAGGGGTGTCACACTCCGCTACTGATAGCTACCTCTGTCTCTGATTAATAAACTCTCTTCTTCTGTCTTCCAGGCACACACTTCCCACATACTTCTTCTTAAATTCAGTGAGGAAGAAATCCCAAGTTATCAACTATGGCCAGACCTCACTAGATATAGTGTCCCACCACTGATAGGTATCATCTTGAAGTAGGGACACAACACCCTCCAAGTTTTGCTCTGTGGTGCAATGCAGTTGCTTCAATACCCTTATGGTATGGTCTAGCCAATTCTTAGTCGCCACCGAGTCATCTTCTTTCTTACCAATGAAGTCTACAGCCCCAAATTTTCTCAGTTTTTCCAGATGGGATTTTTGCTGTGGAGGTGGTGGCGGCGGTGGCATAACCCCAGCCATCTGTCTGAACAATTCTTCCATTTGCTGAAACATAGATGGCGGAAGCTGTGCAGGCACTGCTAGCGCCGGTGGAGCAGGTTCTTCCTGGCCCCCAGTATCAGCTGCAGGTGGAGCATGACTCTCCACTTCCTCATCTTGTGCTGTCTGTGATGTGGGGTCCATATCCTAATCAAAATAAGAAAAACAAACAGATTTGCATTAGTGTTACCTCGACTCTTACAAATGCAATGCATGGTATGGACTCTATCTAGACCCAGAAATGCCTAAACCATGCTCTGATACCACTAAATGTGACACCCCTTACCTGTCTACAGTGTAGTAGAGCAATATATGTCACACAGTGTACCAGAACACCATAATTTATCTCATTGATATTTATCAGTTCTTAATTTATTTATTATAGTTATTAAGTGAAATTTATGAAATTGATCTCATTTAGATCATTTATTGAAATTATAAATTAATTTGCAGCTCTAAAAATTTTATAGAAAATCCGGCATAGTGCCGGCTAAAAGTGGAGAAAACAGTTCTTCGGAACCTGTGAAAAACACTTCCAATAATTTTCAATCATTCTCAAACTCCATTTGTATCATATCAATTTACAACAATTTCTTAACAATTCCTCCATTTGTTATTCATTCATTTCACATCATCATCAGGCTCAAATCATAAATAAATTCTCATATGTTATTTATAAACACAAAGTTACAAATACTTACATTAATATAAAATTATATTACGTAGGTTTCAAATATACATGATAAAATAAAAGTTTAATTACAAAACTTAAAAAAATCACAAAATACAAAATGGGACCTAGTGTCCTACCTATTAGTAGTATGCCCTAGAGCATATCATTTAGTATGTATCTTGTACATATTTTTTTTAATAAAAGGCTTTTCCACTTTTCCGTTTACATAATATAATTATGTGTAATAGAAAAGGTCCATTGATATTTTGTTAGAAATATTATTCTTAAGTTGTTAAGAATATAAGTGACATTATTTCTAGCACAAAGTATCATAAATAGGTTCACAATCGAGGAAACTTCATAATAAGGACATGACTTATCCAGAAAGATTGTATTCATGTTTGTTCCCAAGTTATTTATATGAGATATAAATAAGATGGAATGGTGAGTCTCATGCCATATGACAAACATGATAGGTACTTATAAATGGTAAGTAGGCCGAACCAGTGACACTTATGACAAGCACATGGAGTTTACTCTTGTCAATGTTTTGTCATAAATCATATCAGTGCATATAATCTTTATGTAACATCCTCCCAGTAGCAATTCCGTACATTCTACTGTTCCGGTGACCGGTGTCGGTCCGGACAGCTAGAACGTCCGGAAAAATATTCAAATCAAAGTGAGGGACCATAATTAACTCAAATATTAATGAGAAAAATTTAGTAAAAATTTTAAAAATAAAATACAGTTAAGTTAAAAGAGCCGGTGCCCAAGCGATGGGTAACCAGAGGTAAGTTGCGGTTCTCGCAACGAGGAGCCCTAGACCCGGGAGAAAAATTATAAAATAATTTTTGGGACTCCAGAGAAGGGTTATTGAGGTTCCCATGGCATTAGAATGCCAAGAAAATACTTAGAAAAATTTTTCAATCGGTACAGACAATTTTGACCCGTTAAGCCAAACGGAGGGCATTTTGGTCATTTCGCCTACAGAGGTGATTTTTGGCCGACTTGTCCAGTTGAGTAAATAATTAATATAACATAAAATATGAATAAACATTACTAGAAATCAAATTGAAAATGATTAGTGGAGGAAAGGAAAGAAAATGAAGAAAAAGCTCAATTATGACATCTTGATGATGTCATTTACAAATTGTGACCAATCACAAATAAGCTACCATTTGACTAAACTATTAAAAGACATAAATGAAGACCAAAATAACATAAATTACAGCAGCCATTCTTCTTCTTCTTCTTCCCCAAAACGTGACTCTTCCCATCTCCCTCCATTGATGAGCTTGGCAAGCTCATGAAACCCTAAACTCCCACCATATTTCCTTGAGTTCCCAACACTAAATTTTACCCTAGAACCTTGATTAATATTTTGGGAGCTAAAAGAGGAGAAGAAATTGAAGTTTTGGGTTGGCTTGGATTTAAGCTACAAGAGGTTAGTGCACTATATATCAAAAACTCTTTAATTTCATGCATAGGAACTTGAATTTAGCAAGAATTTGTAAATTAAGTGGATGAAATTTATGTATATGTACTCCATAAATTTCAGCTGCCCTAGGGAGAAATAGGATTGAGTGTTTTTGAATGGACTTGGAATGAATTAGAAATCATGAATAAAGTATATAAACATAAGGAAATGAATTAGTTAGTCAACTAGGGTAACTTGTACAAAATCTTGAATTTGAGCTAGGGTTTTGGGAGTAAAGTGTGGACTTGGATTATGAATTGATTAGAGAACATTTTAATGGTCAATTAGTGACCATTTTAGGTAGATTGACCAACAAATGGACTGAAAAATGAGATTGCAAAGTGAGGTTGCAAAGCGCCCTAGACAATGACATAGGGACTGAAAATTCAATCCCTTTGTACTGCCATAACTTGTGCTGTGTTAGTCCAATTGATGTTTTGCCAATTGGACATGAAACTAGGCTTATAATGGCACATTTTTTCTGAAGAAACCATTCCCAAAAGACCAAAGCAAGAGGACCAAAACTTGGCCCCAATCCGGATACCCTGAAACTGCCTCTGCAGAATTGACCAAATGAATAGTAACTGTTCATTTGGCCATAACTCACTTTAGATTTAGTCAATTGGCCTGAAATTTTTACAGCAACAAGTTAAGACATAGACAAACAACTTTCATGAAGGAACCTACCCCAAATTATGGCCAGAACCCATTCAACCAAGTGACTCAAGTTACTGTTCATGCACTGTAGATATGATAAATTTCTGCAGAATGCATATCCGGACAGCTTGGGTTTTTGAGCCATATCTGGAGCTACAAAACTCCAAATGGAGTGATTCAAAAAAGGAAATTCAACTAGACAAAATAAGGAACAACTTTCATGTTTTACATTTCTTCAAATTCCAACAGTAATAGTGTCCAATAGAACAGTGAAGTTGAGTCACCAAAACTGAAAAATCTGCTCCTTTGGTTTAATGCTTGGAAATGGTATTAACACTTAATGCCAACAAGTTTTAAACACCAAATGTGGTATGTTGGGAGTGCCAAAGTCAATGTACACATTTTTATTCTAAAAGTCAACATTTTTGTTAACCAATGAGGTGAATAGTGACACCAAAACCAAAAAATTGGCAATTTTGCCAAAATGACCTAAACTTTGAGAAAGTGACCAAAACTAACAAGTTTTGAATACAAAATGTGGTATGTTGGGAGTATTAAAACCAATGTACCTATTGTTTATGCAAAAGTCAACATTTTAGTTGACTAATGAAATGAATAGTGACATGAAAACTTGAAATTCAAAAATTGTGAAACTTAAAAATGCAAAATGCCCTAGTAGGCCTAATGTGATTGGTTTGGATAGTTTGGCATGCCAATAGGGTATTGTTTTAGCAGTACTGCGAAAGGAAAGGCTTTATGCCTGTATTCATGGCTTTATGCCCGTATTCATGGCTTTTATGCCAGTATTCATGGCTCTTATGCCCGATTATGTGATATCATGGCTTTTTAGCCATACTGACTGCATACATGGTTGACGTTCTGCGTCCCATGGTATGACGGCCCGAGACACCGCGGTGTCCAGTGCCAACGACCCGTTATCCATCCGATCGTTCAAGATAGGTTACTTGGGCATGGAAAAGTATAACTGTAATTGAACCGATCATAAAGAAAATACGAAAATTAAATATCAGGAATGATTACGATAGAATACAAAGAAACTCAGATCATGAAGAAAATAATTAACAAAATACATGAAGAAGTTAATATCATAAAACGTAATTAGCCCTCGACTAAACATTAAGTTGGTAATTATTCAGTTCTTATGAACACAATGGCTAAGAAATTATGATTTTTTTTATTGGCATATTATTTCTTTCTATTTTATTATTTGCACCACTAAGCTTTATGCTTAGCGCGTCGCTTTGCAACGCCGTAGGTACTCAAGATTGGACGAGGGCCCGTGAGACCACAGATTCGTAAGGCGCTCACGCCTGCATAGTGTCCATGTCACCTCACTGTCTGCAGTGCATTGGTAGGACGCTAGATGTCATTTTGGTATTTTGTAATTGATTTTATTTTCTCATATGTATTTGAAACTTATGTAATGTATTTTGATATTCATGTAAATAATGAAAAGTGTGGTTGTAAATGGAAAAGTGAATGTTTATATATGAATTATGCATGGTATCATATGAGATGGATGAATGAGAACTGAGATTGAACATTGTTGAGAATTTGATAAATGGAGTTGAGATGATGGAAAATGAATATAGGAAGTGTTTTTCACAGTTCAAGAACAGTTTTCCCATTTTAGCCTGATTCTCACGGATTTTCTTTAAAATTCTCGGAACCTTAAATAAATTATAATTTCGATAAATGGCTTAAATAAATTATATTTCACAAGTTATATTCAAAAGGAAGAATAAAAATGAATTAAGATAAAATAGAGTGCTCGGCACACTGAGTGGCATAACTTGCTCGGCTACACTGTAGTCGGGTAAGGGGTGTCACACTTTAGACCTGAGATAGCACAATTATCTTGTATATAGGTAGTTTGAGTTTGATACTGCTTTCATACTTGTACTGTGTATGGGTATATGGGCATGTGTTAGCTCCTACTAGTTATATATGGAGGTAGGTGTTGATCAAGATGGAATCTGTTCCTCTAAGTAAATAGAGATAAAATCCTATGTTCATTTAATTGTTCTTGATGTTTCAAGTTCCTAGCCAGGACAGATAGATTTAATCAGAAAAGAGTTTCTGATGAGAAAATCTTTTTAATCAAGAACTAGAATTAAAAGAGAACATAATATTCATAGCAAATGGAGTTTGACATAAACCATGACTCTAGCTTGAGTTGGGATTTTGTAACAGAGAGATTCTAGTGCATGGTAACATATGATTATAGGTTCATTTAAGGTAAACCTTATTACTAATTGGGTGTCCATGGCATGCTATGCTAGGTGTTAACCATGGTCTATGAGGTGCATAAAATGATTTAGAGAAATCATTTATGGTAAGAAAGAGTTCTAATGATATTAAGAGTTGATATCTTGTCTCATTGCCAATTAGTGATGAGCCTAGTAAGTCACACACATACACAAGTAGTCACCTAATTAAATATGATTTAATTAATTAATTAAAGAGTTTAATTAATTAATTAAATAGGTTTGGTTTGTAATTAGATTGCAAAGTCCCTAGCATGACTTAAAACCAAATCTAGATTATTGGATGTATAGTATAAGTTAAATTTATATTTAAAGTGTTTAAATATGAATTTAATTAATGAGAAATTAATTAATAGAGATTAATTAATTAATTTATATTTGATATAAATTAATTAAAAGAAGAGAAATAATTATTTTTGTTTAAAAACTCAAAATTAAGACACAGGGGCATTTTGGTCATTTCGCAATGTGACACATGGCACCATGAGATGGTGACACATGGCATTACACATAAGCTTGTCAAATGTCTTTTAATCATGTAAGATGATTAAAATTAAGATTAAATATAGGTTTGACACCTGGCACAATGTGATTGGGTCACTTAAACCTAGAGCTAATCAAATGTTGACATGTGGCAAGGGTTTAATGTGTTAACCTAGCTATATAAGTGTTGTTATGAGAAAATAAAATACAACCAGCAGCCACACTCCTTTGTCACGCCATTTTGAAGCTCTCCCTCTCTTCCTCTTCATCTCTCATCAATTCAAAGAGATTAGCCATCAATCTCTTGAATTAAAAATACTAGAAATTGTTTCTAGTGTCCTGTTTACATCTCTAATCTCTTAAAAGGCAGGACTTGAATTTCTAATTAATAGAAAAAGCTTTAGAAGCTGTTCAAGGGCTGCCATAGGTGTTCTTGTTGTGGACAAGCTAGAGGGACAACATTTAGTGTCCTGAAGATGAATCTCAAAGGCGCAAATACGCTGCAGTGCATCAAGAGGTTAGTGTAATCATTCTTGATTTAATCTAGGGTTCTAAAATTAATCTGATTAATTTTAAAATCTTAAATGGCAAATACAGATCAAAAAACATATTAAAACATATTAAAAGAGTTTTAATATGTTGTTTATCATTGAAATCAAATAGTTAAAAATAAATCTTGCATGATGCATGTGACCCTAGGTGAAAATTTTTGAATTCAATGGTATAAACTTGTGTTTTTCACACTTTCGTTCCTTCAATTGGTATCAGAGCCACTATATTTGCCATTTAGATTGTTGATTATATGATTTAATTGTGTGATTTGATCATGAGATGATTGACCTATTGCTGGTTGCAATGGATGTGTGGCGACACACATGGTGAAGCCACCATAGGTGGCGGCAACAAAGGTTCTTCAAGGTGGCACAAGGTTTTCTTTTTAATTTACAATTGTTGTATGATTTAAAAGCTTATCCTATGTCTAATTAAATTGTTTAATTAGAATTTTAATTACACAATTAAATTATGATTCAAATCAGAATTTTAAAAATTATTTGAATGTGATTCAAATTTGAATTTTAAAAGTTGTTTGAATGTGATTCAAATCTAAATTTTTAAAGTTGTTTGAATCATATTTAAATCTGATTTTTTAAAGTTGTTTGAATAATATTCAGATCTGAATTTTTAAAAATTGTTTGAATGTAATTCAAATCTGATTTTTTAAAAATTGTTTGAATGTGATTCAAATTTGAATTTTTAAGGTTGTTTGAATGTGATTCAAATCTGAATTTTTAAATTTGTTTGAATGAGATTCAAATCTGAATTTTTAAATTTATTTGAATCATATTCAAATCTGGATTTTTTAAGTTGAATATGAGATATTCAATTTATTTTAAGTATGTATGTTTTATTTAATTTTTAAATGGTGATATGCATGATGGATGATCATTGACTATAAAAGACCAATGTGATTGGATTTATTTCTTTTATATTTCTTTGGGATTGTAAATTAATTAATTAATTTTAATTTATTTTGGGCATGTATTATTAAGTTTGTAATAATTTTTGAGTTGTAATTTCATTTATTTAAGTTCTTGTAAATTCGCCTTGGTATGCTAAGGATTACTATGTAATTGGATTGCAAGAAGTTCAAGGAGGTCAAGAGCATTGGTGGGACCAGTGGGAGGAATTCAAGATCAAGTGTTGATTATGTACTCCTTCAGCAACTCTTGTAAAATGAATGAATGAAATGCACCTAGGAATGCCCTGATTCAATTCTTGGTGGCTCAGAATTGAATCCCTTAGAAAGTCCATGATCATACTATATTTACTGCTTATCCATGAATGCATGAGATGTATGGGAATGTATGCAATTATATGATATATGCATGCTAAATGGATAATGTGCAAAGTGAGACCTAAATAGTAATTAGGATGACCATAAAATCTTCCAAACAAATGATTAAGTTGAAAATGCTATAATTAAAGTAATTATAACATAGGCCCTCCATTGGGACAATTATTTTAAGAAATTTTAAATAGTTGCATAAGATGCAATTAATTTAAGAGATTTTCTTAAGAATAATTATTAAGCATGAGATGTTGTAAATATATAAATGGTTTGGTGGCCAATATTGGATGCACCTGAGGACATTAAAATTATTTGCATAATTACTGGCTCAATGGGATCAACTTAACTAATGCAAGATAAGTCAATAATAGATGTACCTGAGATTTTGAGCATTAGGGGCTAGGTAAAGGATTGAACCTCACATGAGATGTGATGGGCAAGGAGTTGCTCACTTATAGTTTATTGTAATTCCAATAATGGATGTACCTGAGGATGATCAATAGAATTATAAGAATTCAATCATCCATTAGAAATCCATCCAACTAGGATTTCCGTTTTCTACTTTGGAAGTGTAGGATTCGCTAAGTTAGTGGAAGGACCAATTTGACTAAAAGACCATAATCATTTTGGTTAATTACTTGATACATTTACTAATTAATCTGGTTATTTTCTGCAGTTAATTTTCTGATAATAATGAGCACAGAACTACCATCACCATCCAATATCCTTGCAAGCATACTTGATTGCAATAGGTTGACAGGACCTAATCTCTCTGATTGGCTAAGAAATTTGAAACTTGTTCTGAACCTTGAACATATAGGATATGTTCTAGATTCAAATGTTCCTGGTCCCTTACCTCCAGAGGCCACTCAAGAGGAACATGAAACTTTGGACAAGTGAAAGGAGCATGATATGAGAGCTAAGTGTTACATGCTTACTTCCATGAGTAATGAGTTACAGAAGCAGCATGAGAACATGCAGAGTGCGAGTGAGATCCTCCTTCACCTAGAAGAGTTGTATGGTGAGCACAGTAGGAATGCTAGGTATGAGATATCTAGGCAGCTATTCTGCATGAGGATGTCTGAGGGACAGAATGTTGGGGATCATGTCCACAAGATGATTCGGCTGATTGAGCAGTTGGAACATCTTGACTTCAACATGGATTTCTAACTACAGACGGATTTGATCCTTCAGTCCCTTCCTGAGTCTTTTGGGAAATTTGTGACAAATTTTCATATGACTAAACAGGAATGCGCCTTAGCTGGTTTACTCAACATGCTGGTTATTGCCCAAAAGAATATGCCAGGCAATAAAGGAAAAGAGGTAGCTTTGATTGCATTTTCTTCTACTGGAAAGTCTAATAAGAAGAAGGGCAATAAGAAAAAGAAACCTCAGATTCTTGGTCCTTCTAAGAAAATTGCTAAACAGAAAGGGAAGACTAAAGCTGATGGAGGCAAAGGAAAGTGTTTCCACTGCCAGAAGGATGGCACTGGAAAAGGAACTGCCCAGAGTATCTTGCTTCTCTGAAGGACAAGAAGGATAGACCTTTGGAAGGTATGTCCATATCTTGTTATTTAGATTCTGATGATACTCATAGTTCATATACAGCTTGGGTTTTAGATACTGGTGCCAGTTCTCACATTTCTAATGATATGCAGGAACTAGCAAATAGTAGCAGCTTGCGTTCTCAAGATGTTAGAGTCCGGATTGGCAATGGCTCAACTGTTGAAGCTTTAGCCATAGGATCTAAATCTTTTTACATGTTTGGACATGTTTTGAGTTTGGATAAAATTTTATATGTACCTGATGCTTTTAAGAACATCATTTCTATATCTAGTTTGACTAAAAATGGCTAAGAATTTCAATTCATAGATGATGTTTGCAATATTTATTTTGAAAATAAATATGTTGGTTCGGGTTATATAAATGATGGTCTTTATTATTTGGATAATAATGACAAACACAAAATGAATGTAAGTGATCTAAATGAATGCAATGCCATAGTGAAAATCAACTCAAGTTCAAAATATATTTGGCACTTAAGGTTATGTCATGTTGCAGAAGATAGGATTGCAAAACTGGAGAAAATGGGGATTCTATCCTCATTGGGCTCTGAGCCTACTCCAACTTGCGAATCTTGTCTTCAGGGCAAAATGACTAGATCACCCTTTGTTGGACAAGGGCTAAGAGTTGAAAATATTTTAGAGCTAATACATAGTGATGTATGTTGTCCATTCAAAGAAATGGCCAGAGGGGGCTTTCATTATTTTATTACCTTTATTAATGATAAATCAAGGTTTGGGTATTTGTATTTGATGAAATACAAACATGAATCCTTTGAAAAGTTCAAAGAATTTAAATCTGAAGTAGAAAATCAAACAAGAAAGAGTATTAAAGCTTTTCGATCAGATCGTGGAGGTGAATATTTGAGTATTAAATTTGATGAATACTTGAGAGAGCACGGCATTATTTCCCAGCTGACTCCTCCAGGAACGCCACAACTAAATGGTGTATCTGAAAGGAGAAATCGTACCTTATTGGATATGGTACGTAGTATGATGAGCTATATTGATATGCCAATCTCCTTTTGGGGATTTGCATTAGAATCAGCTTTGTATATTCTGAATAGGATTCCATCAAATTCAGTTTCTTCCACACCTTATGAGATATGGCATGGAAGAAAGCCAAGTCTTAAGCATGTTAAGATTTGGGGTTGTCCAGCTTATGTCAAAAAGCTGAACACTGATAAATTGGAAACCAGATTAGAAAAAGGTCGATTTGTTGGATATCCAAAAGATAGTTTTGGATATTATTTTTATTTGCCTACTTCACGAAAGGCTGTGATAAGTAGAGATGCCATATTTCTTGAACAATAGTTTGTTCAAGAAGGTGGCAAAGGAAGGCAAATAGAGTTGGAATTGGAGAATTCTGACCAACTAACAGATTAGATGGATATAGATCCATCTAGTCAACCTACACTCATTGATGAAACATCTACAGCTGTTCCTCGTAGAACAACCAGGGTATCTCACCCACCAGTGAGATATGGTTTCCTTCATGAAGAAGAACAAGAGTTGTTAACTCATGAAGAATTAGATCATGGAGATGATCCACTTGCCTATGAAGAAGCTATATCAGATATAGACTCTTCAAAATGGATTGATGCTATGAAATCTGAAATTGATTCCATGTGTAAGAATCAAGTTTGGGATTTTGTTGACCCACCTAAAGGTATTGTACCTATAGGGAACAAATGGGTTTTCAAGAAGAAAATTGGTTCTGATGGAAAGGTAGAGAGTTATAAGGCAAGGCTAGTAGTGAAAGGGTTTCGCCAAAGGCAAGGAATCGACTATGAGGAGACTTTCTCGCCTGTTGCCATGCTTAAATCAATTAGGATTCTATTAGCAATAGCTGCATACTATGATTATGAGATTTGGCAAATGGATGTCAAAACAACTTTTCTTAATGGATACATTGAAGAAAACATTTTCATGGAATAACCTAGGGGTTTTGAATCCCAAGATGGTTCTAAGGTATGCAAGCTAAAGCGATCCATTTATGGGTTGAAAAAAGCTTCGAGGAGTTGGAACATCCATTTTGATGAAGCCATTAAATCCTTTGGTTTTATCAAAAATGAGGATGAGCCATGTGTATATAAGAAGGTTAGTGACAGTGCTATCACTTTCCTTGTCTTATATGTGGATGACATACTGTTGATGGGTAATGACATAGGTATGTTGACAACTGTAAAGGTATGGTTATCAAATACATTCTCCATGAAAGACTTAGGGGAGACAACCTATATTCTTAGGATTCGCATCTATAGAGATAGAGCAAAAAGAATAATTGGTTTATCCCAAATTCTATGCTTGGAAAAGGTGTTACAGAGGTTTAACATGCTTGATTCTAAGAGAGGATTGTTACCAGTGAGACATGGTATCCATCTTTCTAAAGAGATGTCTCCAAAGACACCTGAAGAAAGAAATAAAATAGCCAGGATTCCATATGCTTCGACTATTGGAAGTTTAATGTATGCAATGTTGTGTACTAGGCCGGATATCGCATATGCTGTTAGTTTGACTAGCAGGTATCAATCCAATCAGTTTGGAACATGGATAGTCATCAAGAATATCCTTAAGTACTTGAGAAGAACTAAGGATTTATTCTTGATCTATGGAGGTGGAGACTTGCAATTGGATGGTTATACTGATTCTAATTTCCAATCAAATATCGATGATAGAAAGTCTACATCTGGATATGTGTTCATTTGTAATGGAGGTGCAGTCAGTTGGAAGAGTTCCAAACAGAGCACGACTGCAGATTCCACTACAGAGGCTGACTATATTGCTGCATCAGATGCTGCAAAGGAAACTGTTTGGATAAAGAAGTTCATGACAGAACTTGCAGTAGTTCCTTCCATTGAGTCAGCAGTTCCATTACACTATGACAACAATGGAGCAGTCATACAGGCTAAGGAACCAAGGTCTCACCAAAAATCCAAACACATAGAAAGGTGCTACCACATTATCAGAGAAATAGTTGGGCGAGGCGATGTAGCCATGCAGAAAATAGCATCAGCTGAAAATCCAGCTGATCCATTCACTAAGCCTATGTCACAGACTCAGCTAGACCAACATCTTGAGAAGATAGGTTTAAGATATTGTAATGAATGGCTCTAGTGCTAGTGGGAGATTGTTAGTAGTATGCCCTAGAGCATATCATTTAGTATGTATCTTGTACATATTTTTTTTAATAAAAGGCTTTTCCACTTTTCCGTTTACATAATATATTTATGTGTAATAGAAAAGGTCCATTGATATTTTGTTAGAAATATTATTCTTAATTTGTTAAGAATATGAGTGACATTATTTCTAGCACAAAGTATCATAAATAGGTTCACAATCGAGGATACTTCATAATAAGGACATGACTTATCCAGAAAGATTGTATTCATGTTTGTTCCCAAGTTATTTATATGAGATATAAATAAGATGGAATGGTGAGTCTCATGCCATATGACAAACATGATAGGTACTTATAAATGATAAGTAGGCCGAACCAGTGACACTTATGACAAGCACATAGAGTTTACTCTTGTCATTGTTTTGTCATAAATCATATCAGTGCATATAATCTTTAGACCTGAGATAGCACAGTTATCTTGTATATAGGTAGTTTCAGTTTGATACTGCTTTCATACTTATACTGTGTATGGGTATATGGGCATGTGTTGGCTCCTACTAGTTATATATGGAGGTAGGTGTTGATCAAGATGAAATCTGTTCCTCTAAGTAAATAGAGATAAAATCCTATGTTCATTTAATTGTTCTTGATGTTTCAAGTTCCTAGCCAGGACAGATAGATTTAATCAGAAAAGAGTTTTTGATGAGAAAATCTTTTTAATCAAGAACTGGAATTAAAAGAGAACATAATATTCATAGCAAATGGAGTTTGACATAAACCATGACTCCAGCTTGAGTTGGGATTTTGTAACAGAGAGATTCTAGTGCATGTTAACATATGATTATAGGTTCATTTAAGGTAAACCTTATTACTAATTGGGTGTCCATGGCATGCTATGCTAGGTGTTAACCATGGTCTATGAGGTGCATAAAATGATTTAGAGAAATCATTTATGGTAAGAAAGAGTTCTGATGATATTAAGAGTTGATATCATGTCTCATTGCCAATTAGTGATGAGCCTAGTAAGTCACACATATACACAAGTAGTCACCTAATTAAATATGATTTAATTAATTAATTAAAGAGTTTAATTGATTAATTAAATAGGTTTGATTTGCAATTAGATTGCAAAGCCCCTAGCATGACTTGAAACCAAATCTAGATTATTGGATGTATAGTATAAGTTAAATTTATATTTAAAGTATTTAAATATGAATTTAATTAATGAGAAATTAATTAATAGAGATTAATTAATTAATTTATATTTGATATAAATTAATTAGAAGAAGAGAAATAATTATTTTGGGTTAAGAACTCAAAATTAAGACACAGGGGCATTTTGGTCATTTCGTAGTGTGACACGTGGCACCAAGAGATGGTGACACCTGGCATTACACATAAGCTTGTCAAATGTATTTTAATCATGTAAGATGATTAAAATTAAGATTAAATGTAGGTTTGACACATGGCACAATGTGATTGGGTCACTTAAACCTAGAGCTAATCAAATGGTGACATGTAGCAAGGGTTTAATGCGTTAACCTAGCTATATAAGTATTGTTATGAGAAAATAAAATACAACCAGTAGCCACACTCCTTTGTCACGCTATTTTGAAGCTCTCCCTCTCTTCCTCTTCATCTCTCATCAATTCAAAGAGATTAGCCATCAATCTCTTGAATTAAAAATACTAGAAATTATTTCTAGTGTCCTGTTTGCATCTCTAATCTCTTAAAAGGCAGAACTTGAATTTCTAATTAATAGAAAAAGCTTTAGAAGTTGTTCAAGGGCTGCCATAGGTGTTCTTGGTGTGAACAAGCTAGAGGGACAACATTTGGTGTCCTGAAGACGAATCTCAAAGGCGCAAATACGCTGCAGTGCATCAAGAGGTTAGTGTAATCATTCTTGATTTAATCTAAGGTTCTAAAATTAATCTGATTAATTTTAAAATCTTAAATGGCAAATACAGATCGAAAAATATATTAAAAGAGTTTTAATATATTGTTTATCATTGAAATCAAATAGTTAAAAATAAATCTTGCATGATGCATGTGACCCTAGGTGAAAATTTTTGAATTCAATGGTATAAACTTGTGTTTTTCACACTTCCGTTCCTTCACTACCAATGCACTGTAGCTTGTGAGGTGACACGGACACTATGCAGAACTGTGAATGGCCTTACCCAATTTGTGGTCTACTGGGCCCTCTGTCCAAATCTTCAGTACCTAACCGTTGCAAAAGTGACGCACTAAGCATAAAGCTTAGTGGTGCCAATAATACAAGAAAATATAATATTCAAATAAAAGTAATAATTTCCTATTTATTGTGTTCATAAGAAATAAATAATTACTAACTTATTATTTAGTCGAGGGCTAATTACATTTTAAGATATTAACTTCTTCATGCATTTTGTTAATTATTTTCTTGTTGATTTTGAGCTTCTTTGTATTTTATTGTAATCATTCTTGATATTTAATTTCCGTATTTTCTTTAATAATCAGTTCAATTACAGTTATACTTTTTCATGCCCAAGTAACCTATACAAGTTGACCGGACTGAATAAACGGGTAAACTAGCACTGGGTACCAGGTACGTCGGGCCGTCACACCATCGGTTACAAGGTGTCTCACGGTGTGCAAACAGAATGGCTAATAAGCCATAAAACAATAAGGCATAAAGCCAAGTAAAACATCATAATCAGTATAGCCATAGGCTATCACATCACAGAATGGCAATGAAGCCATACATCATACGCAGTACTGCTATCAGAACCCTATTGGCATGCCAACCTATCTAAACCAATCACATTAGGCCTACTAGGGCATATTGCCAAGTCATTTCTTGAATATTTATACTTTATGTGTAAGGTTACTATTCATTTCATTAGTCAACTTTTTCATAGATAATAGGTATATTGGTTTAAATATCATCAACACACCACATTTTGCATTCTAAAGTTGTTGGCATTAGTTGCCAATTCCATTTCAAAGCTTAGCGTTAGTTATTCACAATTTTCAGATTTCAAGCCTCATGTTTATTGTTCCATTGGTCATTTGTACAGTAGGAATTTGATAAAATTGTCTTCATGAAAGTTGTTCCTTATTGTGTCTAGTTATATTTCCTTTTTTGAATCACTCCATTTGGAGTTTTGTAGCCCAAGTTATGGCCTAAAAACCATAACTGGCCGGATTGGACAGAATCCAAAATTTTGGGCAAAATTGGTTCTGCTAGATTTGGTAACCTAAGTTTGGTTGGCAATTTCACTAGGTTATGATTAGAATTTGGATTTGTGTTCTTCATGAAAGTTGTAGGTCTATGTCTCAGCTTTCTTCTGGTAAAATTTCAGGTCCATTGGACCTTTCTACACTGATTTGTGACCAAATGAATAAACACTGTTCATTTGGTCATTTTGCCTAGGCAGAATGCAAGTCACCAGGATTAGGGCAATTTTTAGGTCAACTTGGTTTAGTTTTCATGTAACACCCCTCACCCGTCTATAGTGTAGCCGAGTAAGGCGTGCTACACGGCGTGCCGGAGCACCTGATCTTGTCTGATTTCAATACAGTTCTTGATTTATTTATTCAAAAACTTTATTTAAGGTTTAGGTTATTTTTACTTTTATCAAAATCTAACTAATTTGGAAATTTCAAAAATTTTAATGATAATCCAGCAGAGTGCCGGCAGTAATTTGGACTAACAGTTCTTCTGAACCTGCCAAAAATAATTTCAATTTATACTCAAATTCATAACTCAATTATCTCAAAACATTCTCATCAGTTTCTCAAACTCAGATTCAGTCTCAAAATTTCTCAAGTTCAATCTCATTCAGAATCATTATGATTAGATAATCAATTCAAATATCAAAATTCTTATATTTCATTAACTTACATAATTTTCCAATTAAGTATATAAATTTATCAAGTACAGGATATACAAATGAAATTACAGTTACTAATTCACATTACAATATAAGCAGTAATTATAATGTACAGATTATAATACATGCTTAAAATGAGCCCTATCTACATGCATTGCTGAGGAGGTGACAATCTTAAACTCTTCTGACACTTCTGTAGATCTGGACTCCAAAAATCTCAGTCGACAGTCTACTGGTTTTACCTTTAGTACCTGCGCGTGGAAGCAATTCCATCGCGCTAAGCATTTCTGCTTAGTGGTGCAATAGTATAACAAGAAATAATATATACAATTAAAGAAAGAAATAAATCATAATTCAGATACTCAAGAATCAATTTAATTTGGTATGGTATTTCTAGTATCAACAATCTTATATACTAGTTTGTTCCTCTTTGGAAGTGCTTAGTTTATAACTTTTCAGTAATACTACCCAGTATACAAATTATTCTAACTGTATTGTATTTCAAGTCTCTACGGTTCTGCAATTTATATTTTTGTTATGTTTCTTTTGCTAATCTCTTTTACTCATTCATTCAATACTTAATTTAATTGTACTGAAAGTTCATCATGCTTAACTTAATCATGCGAATTGAATAATGTTTTAATTGACTGCCCATGTAGCCTATACACTGACCAGACTGGATAAACGGATATACTAGCACTGGGTACCTAGTACCTCGGGCCGTCACACCATCGATCACAAAGTGTCTCCCGGTGTGCAAATAGTATGGCTAAAAAGCCATATAATCAATCAGGCATTAAGTCGAGTATAATAACACAATCTGTATAGCCATAGGCTATTAAAATCATAGTATGGCATAATAAGCCATAAAACACAATATGACGTAAAGTCATTTACAGAACAGCTGTCAGAATCCTATTGGCATGCCAACCTATCCAAACTAGTCAACTAGGCAAATTAGGGCATATTACAATGTTACATATTTAATTCTTTATTCATAGGGTTTATACATCTTTATGCCTTTCACTGGTCAATAAAATTATTGACCTTTTTATGCATCATGGATAGGTTGATTCTAGCATCAACATGTCACAATTTACAATTCAATATGTTGTCAATATAATGCAATTTACCCTTTTCACAAGTTGGCATTCATTGCCAAATCACTTCAAGCATCATTTTATGTAATTACCAATTTTCAATTTTAGTATGTTAGATTGGTCTAGCTTAAAGTCTTATTTTCCTTGGTTTTTAGCTTCTGGTCAAAGAAGCAAAATTGTAGCTCTATGTCTTATTACACGCGAGGCAAAATTTAAGGTCATTTCGAGTTGTATAGACCAAGTTATGGTCAATTTACTAAAGCTGGACATATTGCACCTTTACTTCAAAATTTGGTCAATTTCTCAATTTTTGTGTGCTAGATTTGTCTCGCTTAAAGTCCTATTTCTCTTGGTACTCTTCCCTTCAATTCATTTCCTTAGTCAACCTATAATGTTGACCCTTGATGCACTCTACGTGAGTCAATTCTAATGTTACCAATATGTCACATTTTATAGCCCTTTAGTGTTGGTATATGTTACTAATTTCATTTCTAAGTGTATTGCATTTTAATGTAATTTACAGGATTTCGGTGTACTATTTTGACCTAGTCGGACGACCTAGTTCCCTCGGTTTTTGGGTTTCGGTCCAAACTACAAACTTGTAGGTCTATGTCTTATTGCACGCGGGGCAAAATTTCAGGTCATTCTGAGTTGTGTAGACCAAGATATGGTCAATTTACCAATGCTGGACAGAAAGCACTAAAATAGTAGGCTTAGGTCATTTTTAGGTCACTTTTGGTTCGGCCAGTTTTGGTACCTGAACTTGTCCAAGCTATTTGACTGGGTTCTGGCCATTTCTGAGTTTTGGTGTCTTCATAAGAATTGTAGCTCTATGTCTTATTGCACTCAGGGTAAAATTTCAGGTCATTCTAAGTCGTATAGACCAAGATATGGTCAATTCACTAAAGCTGGACAGATTGCACCTTTAGTGCAAAATTTGGTCAATTTTAGTTCTGGCAGTTTTGGTACCTGAACTTGTGCAAGCTATTTGACTGGGTTCTGGCCATTTCTGGGTTTTGGTGTCTTCATAAGAATTGTAGCTCTATGTATTATTGCACTCGGGGCAAAATTTCAGGTCATTCTAAGTTGTATAGACCAAGATATGGTCAATTCACTAAAGCTGGACAGATTGCACCTTTAGTGCAAAATTTGATCAGTTTTAGTTCTGGCAGTTTTGGTACCTGAACTTGTGCAAGCTATTTGACTTGGTTCTGGCCATTTCTGGGTTTAGGTGTCTTCATAAGAATTGTAGCTCTATGTCTTATTGGACTCGGGGAAAAATTTCAGGTCATTCTAAGTTGTATAGACCAAGATATGGTCAATTTACTAAAGCTGGACAGATTGCACCTTTAGTGCAAAATTTGGTCAATTTTAGGTCACGTTTGGTTCGGCAGTTTTTGTACCCGAACTTGTGCAGGCCATTTGACTTGGTTCTGGCCATTTCTGGGTTTTGGTATCTTCATAAGAATTGTAGCTCTATGTCTTATTGTACTCTGTGCAAAATTTCAGGTCATTCTGAGTTGTATAGACCAAGTTATGGTCAATTTACTAAAGCTAGACAGATTGTACCTTTAGTGCAAAATTTGGTCAATTTTAGTTCTGGCAGTTTTGGTACCTGAAATTGTGCAAGCTATTTGACTGGGTTCTGGCCATTTTTGGGTTTTGTTGTCTTCATAAGAATTGTAGCTCTATTTCTAAACTAACCATGGTAAAACTTTCAGGTCAATTGGACCTGTTTTGAGTGAGTTATGGTCATCCCAAGGACTGCTGTTCATATGGTAAAAAATTTGGGCTGCAAGGTTGCTATTCCCGATTTGGTCATTTTTAAGGTCAGTTTCTAGGCAGAATTTTGGCAACATTTGTACATGAAAGTTGGCCTATTTGGTGTCTAGTTTCACCCCCCATTGGCTTCATACCAATTGGGTTCATAGTTTGGCACTTATGGCCTAATTTAGGTACTGCCTTCAATACACAACCTGCACAAAGCACATACACTTCCAATTTGATATTCCTTCTCCTCCTCATTACTTCAATATTCAATCAATAACACTTCCATATATATATATTGTACACAATTCTAGCAACACTTTTAGGCAGAATATTCAAGTACTCAATGCACACAATTCACCATTAAGTTCAACATTCACTTCCACCAAAATTCAACATATCTCAATGTCAATATTACACATACACTTCAACATAATCATACTTAAATATCACTTACACTTGCTGCCCACAATTTAACATTAGCATATTTCATTAATAACTACATGTTCACACACAAATTCATGGTTTAATAGGCTGCCAAACATGGCAGTTTGCCCAAAGCATTAAGGTTCCATTACAAACCCTTAATTCAAGCACTACATGCACATACTTAGATTTTAACTTACTACTTCCTCCATTTAAGTTATTCAACCTTAGTTTCCATCCATTTGAGGTAAGAAAAACTCAACTACAATAAACTTTCATGGCTATCCAAAATTGAATATATCAATAACTCATCAAATCCTTCAAATTTCTTCACCATCCAACTCATCTCAACCTTAATACAAACTTTAATGAAGCAAGGGATGAAAAACTAGCACTAACCTTTTTTGAGCTTCACCAAAACTTCATCAAATCCTCTTCTTTTTGCTTCCAACATACTGCCCAAGGTGTGTGTGCAAGCTTTGATGAAGAAACTATGGTGAAATGAGGGCTTGAACATGGTTGCATGGTGATGGAGGGAGTTTGGCCATGGTGGATTTCCATGGAGGTTTTGGCTGGTTATTTCTCAAGGTTGAAGATGATGACTTCTGCCCAATTCCACTTTGATATATCCCATTTATTTAAGGTTAGTGGAGCACTAACCAATAAATTAATGTTTAATGATTTAAAAGTTTTCTAATTTGCACATTTAGCTCAATTCTTTCACTATTTACATATTGTATCCCATTTTAATTTTTCATGACATTCTCTAAGTGTAATATCATTTATTTTTAATGAATATTGAGGTCAAAAGACAACTCTAGGTGTCAAATGACCAAAATACCCCACTTCGGGCTATATTCCCGATTTTTCGGTAACACCGATTTTTGTCTATTTCTTGATTTTTCATTTTTCTTTCTACTAATTTATTAATTTTTCTTTAATAATTCTAGGGTCAATTATATTTCAATAGACCTTTACTTACATCCCGGAATTAAATTATGAGGGTTTCCCGCGGTCCTGGGGTCGGCAACGGCCTTTCCTGTGCGGTTACCCATCGCTGCGGTGTCAGCTTGTTTAACTTAGCTTCATTTTCTCTCTTTTATTTGTCTTTGATTTTTCTTGCATTTTCTTCTTATTTATTTCATCATTATATGTCTGTTCATTATCACCGAAGTGTAGTTCCAGACATTTCGACTTTCTGGGACAGACATCAGCTGTCGGAACAGTAGAATGTACGGACTACGAAAATGAGGATGTTACAACTCTTCCCCTCTGAAAAGGAATTTCGTCCTCGAAATTCATCTGATTCAAACAACCGAGCTTATCGTTGTCTCATAATTTTATTCACTTTTCCATCATTGTTTTCCTTTGCCTTTAGTATTCTTACTCATGAAATTCTATTATTCATTAGTTTATTGATCTCTCATACTAGGATTCTTTACCAGTCCTTCTGTCTCTTTTACCAATTCCAACTCTGTTAAATTACCCTTTGTCTAGGTATTCTGCATTTATCTCATACAAAACCTTATACCTTGGTATCTTCATGCTTATTTAATAAACATCACCATGCACAAACTCCATCAATGGAAGGTATCTATTCTTGCTTCCGGAGAGAGCATCAATACAATTTCTAAATGTATTCTCAAATACCTACATCATTCCTTTCTGTCAAAAATATTAAAATACTGATAAGACTCCATATCGATGTCCAAATATCTTCATCCTCAAGGTGTTCTTTCTAATTTATAGCCATACTGAATTCTCAAAGCTTATAGCAATTTTTGTGGTAATGGTAGTCCACATTAGTGTAACCGAGTCACTGACTCTAGCTACCTTAGAAGTGTAGTCTTTCGATAGGCTAGTTCTGAAGTTTTAAATTTCTGACTAGAACTTTCACATTTATTTCCCATAATAGTACTCTATTCGAGCGTAACTGTATCAAATTATAGATTACTTACAAATATTTTTGTTTTATTCTACCACGAGGAAGCACGTAGCTCTACACAATAATCTCATATCAGTATTGTAATCTGTGGCTTACAATACAAACATCGAGAACATTATATAGTTATTACGTTATAACCTCATGAACTAGGTTTTCTACTTCTTTTTCTAATGCCCTCTGCGACTCTGAGTCCATATCTTCACTTTGAATAATCAAAAGTAAACAGATCTGCATAGTGTCACCTCGACTCTTATGAATGCAATGCATGTATGCACACTATCTTTCCACTTATCTTTGCCTAGGAACGCCTAAACCGTGCTCTGATACCACTAAATGTAACACCCCTCACCCGTCTACAGTGTAGCCGAGCAAGGCGTGCTACACGGCGTGCCGAAGCACCTGATCTTATCTGATTTCAATACAGTTCTTGATTTATTTATTCAAAAACTTTATTTAAGGTTTAGGTTATTTTTACTTTTATCAAAATCTAACTAATTTGGAAATTTCAAAAATTTTAATGATAATCCAGCAGAGTGCCGGCAGTAATTTGGACTAACAGTTCTTCTGAATCTGCCAAAAATAATTTCAATTTATGCTCAAATTCATAACTCAGATTATCTCAAAACATTCTCATCAGTTTCTCAAACTCAGATTCAGTCTCAAAATTTCTCAAGTTCAATCTCATTCAGAATCATTATGATTAGATAATCAATTCAAATATCAAAATTCTTATATTTCATTAACTTACATAATTTGCCAATTAAGTACATAAATTTATCAAGTACAGGATATACAAATGAAATTACGCATTAATTCACATTACAATATAAGCAGTAATTATAATGTACATATTATAATACATGCTTAAAATGAGCCCTATCTACATGCATTGCTGAGGAGGTGACAATCTTGAACTCTTCTGACACTTCTGCAGATCTGGACTCCAAAAATCTCGATGATACCATCTGGTTTTACCTTTTCAAGACTACGAGGAAGCAATTCCATCGCGCTAAGCATTTCTGCTTAGTGGTGCAATAGTATAACAAGAAATAATATATACAATTAAAGAAAGAAATAAATCATAATTCAGATACTCAAGAATCAATTTAATTTGGTATGGTATTTCTAGTATCAACAATCTTATATACTAGTTTGTTCCTCTTTGGAAGTGCTTAGTTTATAACTTTTCAGTAATACTACCTAGTATACAAATTATTCTAACTGTATTGTATTTTAAGTCTCTACGGTTCTGCAATTTATATTTTTGTTATGTTTCTTTTGCTAATCTCTTTTACTCATTCATTCAATACTTAATTTAATTGTACTGAAATTTCATCATGCTTAACTTAACTGTCTGAATTGAATAATGTTTTAATTGACTGCCCATGTAGCCTATACACTGACCAGACTGGATAAACGGATATACTAGCACTGGGTACCTAGTACCTCGGGCCGTCACACCATCGGTCACAAAGTGTCTCCCGGTGTGCAAATAGTATGTATAAAAAGCCATATAATCAATCAGGCATTAAGCCGAGTATAATAACACAATCTGTATAACCATAGGCTATTAAAATCATAGTATGGCATAATAAGCCATAAAACACAATATGACGTAAAGTCATTTACAGAACAGCTGTCAGAATCCTATTGGCATGCCAACCTATCCAAACTAGTCAACTAGGCAAATTAGGGCATATTACAATATTACATATTTAATTCTTTATTCATAGGGTTTATACATCTTTATGCCTTTCACTGGTCAATAAAATTATTGACCTTTTTTTGCATCATGGATAGGTTGATTCTAGCATCAACATGTCACAATTTACAATTCAATATGTTGTCAATATAATGCAATTTACCCTTTTCACAAGTTGGCATTCATTGCCAAATCACTTCAAGCATCATTTTATGTAATTACCAATTTTCAATTTTAGTATGTTAGATTAGTCTAGCTTAAAGTCCTATTTTCCTTGGTTTTTAGCTTCTGGTCAAAGAAGCAAAATTGTAGCTCTATGTCTTATTGCACACGAGGTAAAATTTCAGGTCATTTCGAGTTGTATAGACCAAGTTATGGTCAATTTATTAAAGCTGGACATATTGCACCTTTACTTCAAAATTTGGTCAATTTCTCAATTTTTGTGTGCTAGATTTGTCTAGCTTAAAGTCCTATTTCTCTTGGTACTCTTCCCTTCAATTCATTTCCTTAGTCAACCTATAATGTTGACCCTTGATGCACTCTACGTGAGTCAATTCTAATGTTACCAATATGTCACATTTTATAGCCCTTTAATGTTGGTATATGTTACCAATTTCATTTTCTAAGTGTATTGCATTTTAATGCAATTTACAGGATTTCGGTGTACTATTTTCACCTAGCTGGATGACCTAGTTCCCTCGGTTTTTGAGTTTCGGTCCAAACTACAAACTTGTAGGTCTATGTCTTATTGCACGCGGGGCAAAATTTCAGGTCATTCTGAGTTGTGTAGACCAAGATATGGTCAATTTACCAATGCTGGACAGAAAGCACTAAAATAGTAGGGTTAGGTCATTTTTAGGTCACTTTTGGTTCGGCCAGTTTTGATACCTGAACTTGTGCAAGCTATTTGACTGGGTTCTGGCCATTTCTGAGTTTTGGTGTCTTCATAAGAATTGTAGCTCTATGTATTATTGCACTCGGGGTAAAATTTCAGGTCATTCTAAGTCGTATAGACCAAGATATGGTCAATTCACTAAAGCTGGACAGATTGCACCTTTAGTGCAAAATTTGGTCAATTTTAGTTCTGGCAGTTTTTGTACCTGAACTTGTGCAAGCTATTTGACTGGGTTCTGGCCATTTCTGGGTTTTGGTGTCTTCATAAGAATTGTAGCTCTATATCTTATTGCACTCAGGGCAAAATTTCAGGTCATTCTAAGTTGTATAGACCAAGATATGGTCAATTCACTAAAGCTGGACAGATTGCACCTTTAGTGCAAAATTTGATCAGTTTTAGTTCTGGCAGTTTTGGTACCTGAACTTGTGCAAGCTATTTGACTTGGTTCTGGCCATTTCTGGGTTTTGGTGTCTTCATAAGAATTGTAGCTCTATGTCTTATTGCACTCGGGGCAAAATTTCAGGTCATTCTAAGTTGTATAGACCAAGATATGGTCAATTTACTAAAGCTGGACAGATTGCACCTTTAGTGCAAAATTTGGTCAATTTTAGGTCACATTTGGTTCGGCAGTTTTTGTACCCGAACTTATGCAGGCCATTTGACTTGGTTCTGGCAATTTCTGGGTTTTGGTGTCTTCATAAGAATTGTAGCTCTATGTCTTATTGCACTCTGTGCAAAATTTCAGGTCATTCTGAGTTGTATAGACCAAGTTATGGTCAATTTACTAAAGCTGGACAGATTGCACCTTTAGTGCAAAATTTGGTCAATTTTAGTTCTGGCAGTTTTGGTACCTGAAATTGTGCAAGTTATTTGACTGGGTTCTGGCCATTTCTGGGTTTTGTTGTCTTCATAAGAATTGTAGCTCTATTTCTAAACTAACCATGGTAAAAATTTCAGGTCAATTGGACCTGTTTTGAGTGAGTTATGGTCATCCCAAGGACTGCTGTTCATATGGTAAAAAATCTGGGCTGCAAGGTTGCTATTCCCGATTTGGTCATTTTTAAGGTCAGTTTCTAGGCAGAATTTTGGCAACATTTGTACATGAAAGTTGGCCTATTTGGTGTCTTGTTTCACCCCCCATTGGCTTCATACCAATTGGGTTCATAGTTTGGCACTTATGGCCTAATTTAGGTACTGCCTTCAATACACAACCTGCACAAAGCACATACACTTCTAATTTGATATTCCTTCTCCTCCTCATTACTTCAATATTCAATCAATAACACTTCCATATATATATTGTACACAATTCCAGCAACACTTTTAGGCAGAATATTCAAGTGCTCAATGCACACAATTCACCATTAAGTTCAACATTCACTTCCACCAAAATTCAACATATCTCAATGTCAATATTACACATACACTTCAACATAATCATACTTAAATATCACTTACACTTGCTGCCCACAATTTAACATTAGCATATTTCATTAATAACTACATGTTCACACACAAATTCATGGTTTAATAGGCTGCCAAACATGGCAGTTTTCCCAAAGCATTAAGGTTCCATTACACACCCTTAATTCAAGCACTACATGCACATACTTAGATTTTAACTTACTACTTCCTCCATTTAAGTTATTCAACCTTAGTTTCCATCCATTTGAGGTAAGAAAAACTCAACTACAATAAACTTTCATGGCTGTCCAAAATTGAATATATCAATAACTCATCAAATCCTTCAAATTTCTTCACCATCCAACTCATCTCAACCTTAATACAAACTTTAATGAAGCAAGGGATGAAAAACTAGAACTAACCTTTTTTGAGCTTCACCAAAACTTCATCAAATCCTCTTCTTTTTGCTTCCAACATACTGCTCAAGGTGTGTGTGCAAGCTTTGATGAAGAAACTATGGTGAAATGAGGGCTTGAACATGGTTGCATGGTGATGGAGGGAGTTTGGCCATGGTGGATTTCCATGGAGGTTTTGGCTGGTTATTTCTCATGGTTGAAGATTGTCGACACCATATTTTGGTCGATCCCCAAAATCAATAAAACTTCAAAATCGACCCCCAGTACTAAGTCTCCTCTTGACAGCTAAATCACATTTCCGATCCCTCTTTGATAGACAGTCACATTTCCGATCTCTCCTCACAAAGAATTGAATCAATGCTAAGTCCTCACATCAGTCAAAGCCTTACCGATCTCTCAAACCCATTGTCGAATCTCCGGACCAGTCAAGTATATTCCTGATCTCTGTTGACAAACGAAATGAACTGACACTAGATCTTTTCTTACCAGTTTTATTGCCGATCTCCCTTTCAAAAGTTTAAGAACTAAGGTTCCATACCGGTTTAATGATGACCCCGATCCTAAGTGCTTGAGCCGATTTTGACCAAGTCCCGTTTACCGATGTCATGCTCACTGTGTTTTCCGATCTCTCACACTTAGGTTAATAATCATTTTCAGTTATTTTAACATACTCAGACAATCAAGTGTTTAATAATTTAGAAATTTTCCGATCATAACCATTTATCGAACAAAAAAGGGCATTCCACTTCATTTCATTTCAAAAATTTGTACAAGTCATTCGGCTGGGGGATCACCCCCAGCCTGATCTACATTTTGCTCATTTTCTCTCTCATCCTCGGCCTCCTCTTCGCTTTCCTCCTCGCCTCCGGGAGCCAGGTCGGCCATCCAAGAGAAGTCCTCCTCTGGGTAACGCTTCTGGAGCTCGGCCAAGAGATCCTTGTGAGCGTTCACATAAGCACCGGCTATTCCTGTCACCATCTCTTCATCTTTTGCCTTAAGCTCCTCAGCAAGGTGAGCGACCTGAGCAGCTTCGTTGGCCCGGAGCGCCTGGACTTCTCTAAGAGCATGATCCCTTTCAGCCAGAACATGAGTCTGTTCGGCCAGCTTATCCTCATAGTACTTCATGCGCCCCTCAATTTGAGATATGTAATCCTGAGCGGATGAGAGTTGGGATCGGAGGGATGCCACTTCTTGACTCTTCTTCTCGACCTCCTTACCCAGGCGGTGAGCCTTTTCCCGGACTACGTGCTGGTTCACCAGGCACTCTACATTCAAACTCATGGATCGGGTCAGGATGTCGTCAAGATTGTCCGGAGACAGTCTGTCCCGATCCTCCCGAAGGCAGATGGAAGACCCCAAGACTTTGGCAAAATCGGGGTTCTCCCGAACAGTCCGGTTGTTCTCCAGGGAAGCAATCAGCACTTGAGCGCCACGAGAAAGGGGCCTCACAGGAGGTCGAGAACGACCCCCTTCTGTGCTTAGAGCAACTGGTGGAGGTGGACGCGGCTCTTCTCGTTGAGGAGGAGATCGGACAGCTTCTGCGATCGGCGATCCCGAAGGTCGGGGCGGGCCTCCTTGCGTCTCCCCAGGTTCATGGCCGGGTGTTTGAAGCAATGCCGAACGCTTCATCTCTTTCACCTTCCGGGAAATCTCTCTTTCATTCTTCCGCTTCCTGGAACCCTCACCACCCGCCATACCTGCACAAAGAAGAGGTCAGTGAGATCGCTAAGGTCCTGAGATCTGAGATGTAGAAAATACCAATGCCGAGGTCAGAGAGCGAAAGTTCGCGATCTTGGCCGGTGATCAGCTGTATGGTCCAATGGTGCAGCTCGGCAGTCACCGCATCTAAACAGGAGAACTTTTGAGTGGCTTCCTGATTCTTCAGTTCCATCACTATTAGGCTTTGCTCCTTGTTCAGGGTAATACGCTTCGGAATCAAGGGCCCCTGGTGCCACCAGCTACGGGGGAAGTCCTCAAAGCAGGTCGGATTTTTGCTCCTCAGAATGAAGAAGCGGTTCTTCCAATTCTTAAGGGAGGAAGGCAGATCGGTAAAGAGCCCACAATGAGGCTTCGCCTGAAAAAACCAGTGCTCATCGTCTTTTCGGCGAGTTAGCCTGTGCAGTTCGGCGAACACCTTAGCCGTAGGACTGATTCCCTTAGCTCGGTACAGGCCTCGGAAGGCAACTAAGATCCGCCACGAGTTAAGGTGAATTTGGGCAATGCACACTCGGTGAAATTTTAGGACCTCCTTGAAGAAGTCGTCCAGAGGGAACCGAAGACCGGCCTTTAACTGTTCCTCGTATACCATAACCATGTCATTCTCTTCAAAGAAGTGATCGGCTCGATGATCGCCATGACACCGGATAAGTTCGTACGAATTAGGACGAATATTGTACTCCTGGCTGAACGATTGCAGATCGGATTCTTGCAAGATCGATGGCAGCTCGTCCATGGGAAGATTCTCCCTCCCTGAAGAAGCTGCATGCCTTGATGGTGCGATCCGCCCCCGAGCTGGAACGGAGACCCTAGGAGGTTCTGGTTGTGTACTCGGCCCAACCACCTCTTCTTCATCAGACGACCATGAGAACTGAATAGAAGGAGGGCTCGTCACTCTCTGACCTTCGATGCTGCTCATTTTCAAAGGAAATAAAGAATTTAAACTAAAAAGAAGATCAAAGCCCTTCCCGGAGTCTGATCGGCGTCGGAAGAACTTGAGAAAACGAGAGAACTTTGAAGTTGTGAGCAAGAGACTGAAAATGACATACAGGAGCAAATGGCTAACCCTTTGCCCCTATTTATACTCGTTCGAGCATTTAATGCTCACGATGTCCCAGGCAATGCATCGGTTAACGGGATTCACCAGCTGTTCTGACACGTCTCTCGAACACTCCAAATTTCATAAAGAGAACGGCTAATTAGAGATCGGCATATTAAGATAAATGTTTCGAATTGCGAATCAGTTAAGGGTTGTTCAGTTAGGAACCAGATCGGATAAACACATCAGAGATCGGAAAATAATCGATGCAATAATAATAAGATGATAATTGACTTTTATTTCCAAAAGATCGGATTACATCATTTGGGCGATCTCTAGGGATCGGAATAATAGAGATCGGAAGATGGGAGATCAGCATTAGAGATCGGAATAGGAGCGTGGGAGGGATCGGAAGGCAAAAAGAATAAGACAAATCCCAAATAACCATCGTCAGAATCAGAGCCGAGGTAGTTAAAGCGTGGCAGACGAGATCTCCACTGCACGCCTAAGAATCGCCCGCAATGCTGACAGGTGCCAGGGTATGTCATGACAGTCCTGTACATCCCAATCTCCACTGTTGATCTCACTTGTAAGGACAAACTCGGAACCCTTGGATCAAGAGAGAAGACGACAAGACCAGCGTCTTTCGCTCTTAGCCCTCAGATCGCTCCGGACAAGAGGATTTGAGACCGTCAGATTGAAAGAAGAAAAGGACAAATATTCTGAAGAATAATCTCAGCCGTTCATCTTGGTTCTCTTTAATTCTCAAGTATCCGATCATGTCCTTCAAAATCCAGACCCTCCATCTCCCTCAAAATAAATCCTGACCCTTCATGGGGAGCACCCGATTCCTATAAATACCTGCCTGAAAACTGTTCAAGGGGACGAAAAAAAAACATATAGACAAGAGGCAGTAACTATAGCAGAAACTTAATTCAGTTTGTTACTCTGCTATTTTTTTTGGAGTTTTCGTAGAAAAAACTTTTGAAACTAGTTTTCTGAAGTGTTTTCTTGCAAAAGGGATTCTTGAATACTGAAATTTTTCATTTTCAGTTCGTTCATTATCCTGTGGCACTCCCACTTTCTGTCTTTGTTAACCTTTATTTCCATTGTCTAAGCTCAACTCCACTCAAGCTAGGTTATTTTGACCTGTTTACATTTTAACAAAGAATACTTCATTTCGAGGCAAACCATAGTCCTCCGGCTGCCAACCTGCAATCTTGCTACTTTTTGCAATTCTGTAGTTAGTTCAATAGACTCGACTCCCTACAGGTCAGTGTTAATATCGCCATTTTATTAAGTCTAGTTCTCGTTTCACGTATTTCCTTTTGTCTTCTTTCTTATGCCTATTGTTTTCTTTAAGTTCATGTCACGTTAAAAAAAAAAATACAAAGGAAAGATATGCTCTAGTTTACTCCCATGATGGCTAACCCACACTTTTGTTAATCTTTATTATTTTTGAACGCAAGTCATCTAGTCCCAAGTTACGTAGAAGTAGCTAGGCAAAATGTAGGTAACTGTGTTTAAAGTGTCTCTTTAAAAAAGAGGGTCTAAATAACAGGTCAGGGAAATAGCAAAATTGAATCACTAGGCTGACATGGAAGGCGATCCGGCATAATGCCATAAGGCGGAATAAAAAATCAAAACTCAGATAAGTAAAAGGGTACAGATAGGATACTGGTAAAGTGACCTTAGGGGAGGTCAGCAAAATTCAGTCCGGCGTCCCTTATTTAGTCTCAAGGTACTAACGAGTTAAAAGAAGTCTTATTTCGACCTCTGGCACCTTTAAATACTAGAACTCTTAAACTTAGACTCCTATGATATATGGCTGTGTCCAAATTTCGAAGAGGTCGGAAGAGAGTCTTCATCCGTTCCTCAAACAAAATTTTTAATAAATATTAAATAGAGATCGGAGGAGAGTTCTTATCCGGTCTCAACTTAAAATTTTAATAAATATTGAATAGAGATCGGAGGAGAGTTCTTATCCGGTCTCAACTCAAAATTTTAATAAATATTAAATAGAGATCGGAGGAGAGTTCTTATCCGGTCTCAATTTAAAATTTTAATAAATATTGAATAGAGATCGGAGGAGAGTTCTTATCCGGTCTCAACTCAAAATCTTAATAAATATTAAATAGAGATCGGAGGAGAGTTCTTATCCAGTCTCAACTCAGAATTTTAATAAATATTAAAGAGTTCGGAGAAGAGTTCTTATCCGATTCTTAAATTAAATTTTAATAAAATATTCCTTTCAAATAAAATTAACATACAACAGTAACTCACTAAGGTTGTCTCATCTACTTATGTATCTGGGTGATCCAAATTTAGTGAAAAATCAAATGTTCCTTTAGTCAAAAGGATTAACATGTCCATTCAAGCCCTCCTAACTAATGCAAAGTTAAATCTACTTACCCTTATTAAGGGACGAGGTGGGGTGCCTAACACCTTCCCCACCCGTTTACGGACCCCGAACCTAGAATCTCTGTCTTGAAGTGGTTTCATTTCAATCTATTTTCACAAATGGTTTTCTTTAGTTTCCCTCAAAACTAAGGTGGCGACTCCTCATTCTTTCCCACTTCGGTGAGGGTTCGTTCAGGCGACCGCAAAATCCCTTGCGACAGCTTGGTGACTCCGCTGGGGAAATATTTAGTATATCTGAATTTAACCTCGGTCTAGAGGTCTAAAAAGTAGATTTAATTTTCCAATCAAATTATAGTTATGTGGGCTCACCCGGCGATAGTTTATGTGTTAATTTTTGTTTATTCCTACTAACTGTTCCGCTTGTTTTGCTTGTTTCATTTGTTTTATCCCCTACAGTGCTCTTCGTTTCGAAAAAAAGGAAAAAGGAAAGAATGGAAAGAATAAAATCCCCCTGAATTGGGAAGAGGTAAAGGTGTCCCTTCACACACTAAACACTCACACGATGTCCTCACACACTTCGGTCCTATACCCGGACTTTCTTACCCTTTTAGGAAAGTAGGAGGGGGTCATGTAGCGGTACCCGTGGGTTTTACCCCGTTAGTATCCGTGAAGGCTTCTGCTCAGATTGAAACTCGTTCTATCCGCTGTGATACTCGTAGAATTTTCCCGATAATATCGTGGTTATAGAACGGGGCTCTACTGTTACAGTAGGGGCAATTTGGGAACCTGTGGCTTTTAGAAAATTAGACCTTGAGCAAAACTATCACAATAGCTGAAAGCCGTAGTAAGCTACCTTATAAGATAGAACTATCCAATTAGGTAGCACTCATCCGGTATCAGGAGTCTCCCTATGCTAGGACAAAAAGGGCATACTGACTCTTACCCTGTTCTGCTTTAATTTCCTTTTGTTCGGGTAATCTTGAATTCTACTGAAACACCTACACATTTTCTTACTTTGATAAATGTGTATGTGTCACCCTGCCAACAGTATGATTCAAAATTACTCAAATTTATCTTGCTAACGAGTTTTTCCACAGGCATTATCAAACCAAGAGTCTGTGAAAAGGATAAGGCATCATTTTTATCATGGTATCCTCGAGTCAGTTGGCAGAAGAAGTTCAGAATGCTAAACTTTGGCCCAAATCAACTCATACTCCAGTACCCTCGTAAAATAATGTTTCCAAGGCACATGCTAGCTTACTACCCTCATGGGATCTGAATAAAATTGAGGTCAGAATGAACAGCCTCGAGGGTCTGTCTAATGGTTGGAGGTCACTTCCCGATCAGGTCAAGGCACGATTTGAAAAGAAATATGGAAAAATTGCCACCCTAATGCGAGTTAAGGTCCAAATCTCGGCATTAAAGGCCATGCTGTCAATTTGGAATCCAAAGTACGGGGTATTCTCTTTCAATGACATTGATACAGTTCCCACTATGGAAGAATATCAGGCATTACTAGAGATTCCTTACTCAACACAGAATCAGATCTACCTACACCTTGAGCATAGGCAGACCTGGAAATGATTAACACATTTGTTGGATATTCCTTCGGAGGAGGCAAAGTCAAAAGAAACAGTCAAAGGGAACACGCATGGATGGTATTGGACCTACCTCGAGAAGCGGTTAGATCAATGCCTCCAAGAGAAATAGTGGGATCAAGCTTCAGTAGCACTCGCATTGGGAATCTATGGCCTGATTTTGTTCCCGGGACCATTAGGAATCATAACCTGCAGCACGGTGGAAGTATTCTGGGCGGTAGAAAGGCAGGGGGTCAATCCGATACCGGCAATTCTTGCGGAGACCTTATTAACCCTTACCTCATCAGACAACAGGTAAAGGGTCCATCAAGTGTTGTTCTCAATTGTTATATCTCCGGATTATCACACATATGCCCTGTGGAGACAAAGGGATTGACTTGGTACCTTGACCAGCCTCCCATCGAGAAGATGACCTTAGTAATCAGAAGAATGAACAAAGATGCGGTGAACAGATTTTGAGTTTCAATAGCCATGATTATTGTTGGAGGAAGTCAGGTGTCGTGCCAATCCGTTTTGATCAACACGGAGGTAATCGGTGTCCCTAATCGGAGTAACCGGATACACAAGTTACACTCCGGCATTGGTAATGAGGCAGTTTGGCTCAACACAGTCCAGAATTGACATTGAAGAATACCACCAAGGTCATTTCTACCATGAGCTCAAGGAAGAGGAAGGGTTGAAAATAGCTCGCAAATCCTGGGAAAACATCTCTCTTATAGAAAGGTCGCCTAAAGGTCCAAGTGCCACACGCGATTATCTTGAATGGAGGGCTGGTAGGGACCGAGAACACTCAACTGTAGAATTCGAAGACAGCGACTCTCACCGGAACTTCCTATTAGAAGAAGCTGATAGCCATTTGATAAACTCACTACAAAAGGCAAACACCGAAAACTCGCAACTGCAAGAACAAATAAAATAGTTGGAGGACAAACAGCAGATTCTCAAGAGGAAAGTAAGAAGGCTCAAGGAAGAGGCAAGGGCCGAAAAGATGGGTTTTGAAGAGCAAGAGATACGGTGGGAAAAGGAAAAAAACTCTCTCCACGCTATAATGAAAGAAGTAGAAGCACAGAATAATAAGCTTCAGGAAAAGATGAAATACCAAGAGATACTCGTTGAAGAGTATAAACAGGAAAACAAAAAGAAAAAGCTCGAATTAAAAGAACAGGCACTACTCATCAACGATATCTTGAAAGAATGTGCTAAGGAAAGGAAGGAGAAAGAAAGACAAGCTGCTCTCTATCAAGAGCTAAAAGAGAATGTTGACCAGCTGGAGAGAACGATAGCACAGGGAAAGCAAGAACTCCTACCTGAATCCGAGTATGCTCTAAAAGCATTCAACCCTGCCAAACAAGAAGAAAGGTTATATAAGTATATCAGAAAATGTCATCTCATTATAAAGAACCTCCCAGAACCTAGACCGATGTAAAGAATGCGGTGTACAAATTATTCAGTTAATGAAATGATTTTTGGACCACTGTTTTGCAAATTTGTGAATGAATAATATGACTCCCGTAGGAACTTCCTCGCTAGGGTTATGTGAAAAATTGAGTGCGCTATATGGACAGGTATCATAAATGCGCATTCAATCCAGTCATTCACGGTCAGACTATTGAACGATGCCATGATAAAGTTGATGCAATTATCCTTTCGCAGATTTCATTCTGGCTCCCAAATGCCACTGTATCCTTCGTCCAGACTAGGACTTTTAGTTTCTTTACAAAATTCAAAATTCATTAAAATCCTTTTTTTCAACTCCCTATAGGAAATCAACATTGCTTCAAACAAGGTAAGTCTGACCAAACACACGGTTCAACCCAAGCGAGTGTACTTAACAAGATCTCGGACAAGGAAAATAATGGAAGATCAGGAACAAGTACAGAACCTACAAGGGCAGGTTTCCGAATTGAAAGATCAGGTCTCAGAACTTATGAGACTAATGAGGGAAATGTCCCAGAATAAACCCACAGCAGAGCCTAGCCTACCGCTACCTCCTCCACCACCTACAACGATGGATCCCCATCAAGCTACAACTTCTTTCACCTTTCAATCACCTATCCCAGACCTGACAGTCACCGTCAATCCGGTCGCTATGAATAATGACCTGCCTTTCTCTTATTACCCGACTGTCTCAAATGCCGAGCCTCACCCTTCAATCCTAATCCCTCCAGTTTACTCCACCCCTCAGCTCCCGGCCGGGGGAGCATATCATGCAGTGGGAGGGGAAAATAAGATGAAAGAAAACGAGAAACTATCTGCTCTAGAAGAGAGACTGAGAGCAATAGAGGGGCTGAACATGTATGGTTCGGTCGACGTGGCATCACTAAGATTGGTTCCCGATGTGGTGGTGCCACCCAAGTTCAAGGTCCCTGATTTTGACAAGTACATAGGGAATTCAGATCCTCGCATTCACTTGGCCACCTATATCGCCAAGATGTCTGCTCTGACAGAGGATGACAGACTGCTGGTCCACTTCTTTCATGAGAGCCTCTCCGGGGCAGCTTTGAGGTGGTGTGTTCAGTTGGACAGGAGCAAACTGCGCTCCTGGAAGGATTTAGCTGATGCCTTCTTAAAGCAGTACAAATTTAACTGCGATGTGGCCCCCACAAGGAGGGATCTTCAAAACCTGGTGCAGAGGGACAGGGAAAGCTTCAAGGAGTATGCCCAGAAATGGAGAGAAAAGGCGGCAGAAGTACACCCTCCGGTGACTGACAATGAGCTGTGCTCTCTGTTCATTGAGACGTTGAAAGCCCCCTATTTCAATTTGATGATTGGGAACACTTCCAACAGCTTCTCTGACATCATACAGGCCGGTGAAAGAATAGAGGCCAATCTAAGAATGTGACGGTTGCAGGAGTTGGTTGAGAATCCTGCGAAAAAGACTGCCAGCTTTGGCAAGAAGAAGGAGGGTGATGTGCATTCTGTCACCCATCAAAACAATTATTCCCCATTCCCTCAAAACAATTATTCCCCATTCCCTCAAAACAATTATCGGCCATATCCTCCCCCTCATGGCCAAACAGTCGCAAACATTCCACCTCCTTTCCCTAATTATCCACACCCGCGCCCACAATATCCCCCACCTACAAATTACCAACCGAGACCACCTCCTCCTCCTGCTCAACCAAGAGCACCACAAAACAACCCAAGACCCCCAAGAAACCCAGATCCACCTCTTCCCCTCCCACTCAGTGAAATATACCGATACCTTGTCGGTATCAACCAAATTATACCAGTCCCCCTAGACCCAATTCAGCCTCCATATCCCAGGTGATATGATGCCACTGCCCGTTGTGAGTATCATGGTGGGGCACAAGGGCACTCAACTGACAACTGCGGAGCACTCAGAGGAAGAGTGCACGCTTTAATCCGGAATGGATGGCTAAAAATTAAGGGAAATGGTTCCCTCCCCAATGTTACCTCAAACCCACTGCCTAACCATAATGCGGGCAGTGGTGTAAATATGATAGAGTCTGATGGAGAAGGATCAACACCGGAAGTAGACAAGCTGGTTCCTTACTTTAAAGAAATTTTTTCTGTGACAATGAGGGAAGGCTACCTTTGCCCTCAGGTAACGGGATTAGAAGAAGGTACGGGGTGTCCTTATCATGGAGGGGCAGCTGATCATGAGCTGCGGGGCTGTGAGGGATTCAGGCAAGAGGTTCAGAACTTGTTGTCTCTCAAGGTTCTGAGATACCAGGCAAGATCGAAGATGGAAGAGGGAGTGAACACAACTAGATACAGCCAGAATGCTTCTACCTCTAAACCCAGAATCACTTTCTCACCCCCAGTAGCCTCGCCGCCAGTAACGGTTATCCGAGCCCCATCTCAACTCCCTATTACCAACACCCATGCCATACCTTGGAACTATAATTTCCAAGTCTTCACCCAAGGAGCATCAAGCAGTACACCGGCTCCTAGCCTTGCTTCACCCCCGGCACCTCCTAAGCCATGTTTCACTCCTCATGAACACTTTCAGATGACTTATGCCGGACCTACCACCAGTGCTACTCCCCAGGATAATTTTCGATCTGTCACTACCACAAAATCCTCCTCGCATGAGCAAGAAGTTGAGCTCATAACTCGAAGTGGGAGGTGTTACGTGAACGAAGGAAGAGAAAAGAGAAAAGGGAAAGTAAAGATGGGAGAGCCATTGAAGAATGCAGAAGAGGAGGTTGAAAAGGCAGAGGAAGTCGAGCCTGCTGAGCATAAAGAAGAGGAGGAACTGAGCGAGTATGATGTGGTGGAGCAGTTGAGAAAGACACCTGCCCGAATTTCGCTGTTATCGCTGATCTTGAGTTCGAAAGTGCACCGACAAGCCTTGCAAAGAATCCTGGATCAGGCTTTTGTAAACCCCGACATTACTCCGGGGCAGTTTGAGAAGATAGTGGAACAAATCCAGGCATCCAGTTTTGTTACTTTCTCGGAGGACGAGATAGACCCTGCGGGTTTAAGGCACACTAAAGCTCTGCATGTAACAGTGAAGTGTAAGGGTTGTATAGTAGCCAAGGTACTTATTGATAACGGGTCAGCTCTTAATGTACTGCCTAATACCACCTTGGCCAGGCTGCCGGTTGACCAATCTGATATACGTCAGAGTGCTATGGTGGTGAGAGCCTTCGACGGTACAAGGAGAGAAGTGCTGGGAGACATTGACTTGCCAATCCAAGTCGGTGCATGTACTTTCAACGTCACGTTTCAGGTGATGAACATTGAGCCGGCTTACACTATGTTGTTGGGGAGGCCTTGGATCCATTCTGTGAACGCCGTTCCTTCAACTTTGCATCAAAAGATCAAATATATTATGGACGGCAAAATCATCATGGTGAGAGGAGAAGAAGCCATATTAGTTACCAAGTCGCAATCGCTCCCTTATGTGGAAGCGGCCGAGGAGTCATTGGAAAGTTCTTTCCAGGCCCTTGAGTTACAAGACACCGGAAATGATAAGGCTATGGCTATGGTGGCCAAAGTGATGTCAAAGAATGGATATCAGGAGGGAAAAGGCTTGGGCACCGCCTTTCAAGGGATCGTTGAACCTATACTGGCTATTCAGAAGATAGGTCGCTGTGGTTTGAGTTATGAGGAAGATGCCCTTATGGATGGACGATTCTGGATGAGGAAAACACTTCGGGATCAGAGATTCGATCAGAAAATGGGAAAGATGAAAGTAGTCCCGAGAATCACAGAAGTCTTCACTAAACCGGTCATTGAAAATCCGGCAGAGGTGGAAGAATCACCTGATGAACCATCCATCGATGTCATCTACCTGGATCCCTTGTATGAAGCTCTAGTCTCACCGATAGCTGAGGGGCAAGAACTAGACAACTGGTCGGCAGAGGACGTCCCTGTACTCAATTTCGAGTAAAGTACCTTTGGTTATCTACACTTGATCATTTTGTCCATGGTGACAAGTGTAATACTGTAAATGGACCTTTTTCTTATGGCATAAATATTAATGAATTAATAGCGCATTTTAAATCCAATTCTTTCCTTTTGAATTTCATCCTTATAATATGTTCCATTTTTATTCATTCAGGACCTTTCATCTAACACCTAATAATCCAATAGACTCAGAAATTCCTCTGGTTAATTTTGAAATCCCCGTAATTGCCATTACTTCAAGTGATTCTGAGGAAGACCTTACAGAGGAAAGCAATGAAAATGATGAACCTTCCCTCGTGCCTTATGGAGATGAAACACGCACCATAAACTTAGGCACGGAAGAAGTAAAGAGGGAACTTAAGGTTGTGGAGAGTGAGGAATTGGGAGATATGATCGGTTTGCTCAGAGAATTCCTGGACGTATTTTCCTGGAGCTATGATGATATGGTTGGTTTGGACCCCCAGATAGTGACACACAAAATTTCCCTAATTCCGGGGACAGTCCCGGTAAAGCAGAAGTTAAGGAGAATGAATCCCGACACACTGCTCAAAGTTCGGGATGAAGTCAAGAAACAGTATGACGCTGAGTTCCTGGAAGTGGTCAAATATCCCCAATGGGTGGCTAACGTCGTCCCGGTAATGAAGAAGGACGGGAGAGTCAGGGTGTGCGTTGACTACAGGGATCTTAATAAAGCAAGTCTAAAAGATGATTTCCTTCTCCCCCACATTGATGTGTTAGTAGACAATGCTGTGGGATTGGGCAGGTGCTCATGCATTGATGGGGCATCTAGGTACAATAAAATCCCAATGGATGAGGAAGACAAAGAAAAAACCGCTTTTATCACTCAATGGGGAGTATTTTGCTATCGGGTCATACCCTTCGGGTTGAAGAATGCTGGTGCCACCTATCACCGCGCTATGGTCACATTATTCCACGATATGATGCATAAAGAGGTGGAAGTGTATGTGGATGATATGATCATTAAATCCAGGGGAAAGGAGAGCCACGTACAGGTGAAGAGGAGGGTATTCGAAAGGCTCAGGAAATACCAGTTGAAACTGAACCCTGCCAAATGCATATTCGGAGCTAGATCGGGAAAGTTGTTGGGATTCATAGTAAGCGAGAGGGGAATAGAGGTAGATCCAGACAAAGTTCGAGCTATTCAAGAAATGCCATCCCCAAAAACAGAAAGGGAGGTGCGCAGTTTTCTGGGAAAGTTGAACTACATTTCAAGGTTTATTTCCAATCTCACCGCTAAGGCCGAGCCTATTTTTAGACTGCTCCGAAAGAACAACACCACTCAATGGGATTCAGGTTGCCAAGAGGCTTTTGAGAAAATCAAGCAATATTTGTCAAGCCCACCAGTATTGGTTCCACCCGTGGCAGGGAGGCCTCTTATCCTGTATATGGCGGTCCAACAGAACTCGATGGGATGTGTTTTGGAACAACATGACGATACTGGCCGAAAGGAGAGGGCTATTTATTACTTGAGCAAGAAGTTCAATGATTGTGAGTCAAGGTACTCTTTCTTAGAAAAGACTTGCAGCGCGTTAGCTTGGACAGCAAATCGCCTCAAGCACTACATGCTGAATCACAAGACATAGCTTATCTCCAGGATGGATCCTATCAAATACGTATTCGAAAGCCCATTCATTCCAGGAAGGATAGCTAAATGGCAGGTCATACTCTCCCAATATGACATAGTCTATATGACCCGGAAAGCGGTGAAAGGTAGCGTGATCGCTGATCTCCTAGCAGAAAATCCTATCCAGGATTATGAAGCTCTGGATTTTGAGTTCCCTGATGAGCACATCAATGAAGTAGACTGCGCGGAAGGAGGGTTAGCCGATGTATGGGAAATGTATTTCGACGGAGCTATCAATTTGTCCGGTAATGGAATTGGAGCTGTATTGATATCCCCAGATGGAAAACACTTCCCGATAGCCATTAAGTTGAGATTTGACTACACCAACAACATCGCAGAATATGAAGCTTGTGTGAGGGGTCTACAGGCTGCAATCAAAATGAAAATCAAGAAGTTGGAGGTATATGGAGACTCAGCCCTAATTATATACCAAGTCAAGGGAGAATGGCAAACCAAGGATCCCAAGCTAATCCCATATCAGAAATACTTACTAGAGCTGATTAAGAAATTCGAAGAGATCTCTTTCACTCATCTTAGTAGAGACAAGAATCAATTTGCTGATGCCTTAGCTACTCTAGCTGTTATGGCCCAAATGGAAGAAGGGCAGACAACTCAAGCATTGAGGATTAAAGCAAGGGATGAGCCAGCTTACTGCTTCATGATTGAAGAAGAGCCCGATGGTAAGCCTTGGTATCATGACATCCTGGCCTACTACAGAACCAGAGAATTCCCTTTGGGAGCAAGCAAAAACGAAAAGAGGATGCTTCAGAGATTAGCATTGGGATACTTCCCCAGTGGTGAAACCCTATACAAGAGAGGGTCCAACGGTGAACTATTGAGATGTGTGGATGCAAAAGAAGCAAAGAAGATCCTTTTTGAGACTCATGAGGGAAATTGTGCAACCCATGCCAATGGGCACATGATGGCTAAGCAAATCATGCGACGGGGGTATTTTTGGACCACAATGGAAAAAGATTGTATCGAGTATTTCCGGAAGTGCCATAAATGTCAGATCTATGCCGATCCGATAAATGTGCCACCTCACAAGTTGTTCAACCTCGTCTCACCATGGCCTTTCGCAATGTGGGGCATCGATATGATTGGTCCCATCAATCCCAAGGCATCCAATGGGCACAGATTCATCCTTGTAGCCATCGACTATTTCTCCAAGTGGGTTGAGGCGACATCCTATGCGCACGTCACACAGAATACGTTTCTCAAATTCCTCAGAAACAATATCATCTACCGACATGGCCTCCCTAATGAAATCGTCACTGATAATGCTAAGAATCTGAATGGTCCAAGGATTCAGAAATTGTGTGATCAATACAAAATCCGACACCTCAATTCCTCCGCATACCGTCCCCAGATGAATGGAGCGGTGGAAGCTGCAAACAAAAACCTCAAGAGGATAATCCAGAAAATGACAGTCACGTATAGGGATTGGCATGATATGCTTCCTTATGCTCTCCACGCATACCGGACTTCTGTAAGAACCTCAACCGGAGCAACTCCATACTCACTGGTTTTCGGGATGGAAGCGGTATCACCTATTGAAGTTGAAATTCCTTCCCTAAGGATTCTGAAGGAATCAGGGATTGATGAGTCAGAATGGATCCAGTCAAGGTTGGATCAGTTAAACTTGCTAGATGAGAAAAGGTTAGCAGCAGCATGTCATGGGCAGTTATACCAAATGAGGATGGCTAGAGCATTTGATAAAAGCATTCACCCACGCGAATTCTGACCCGGGGACCTAGTTCTGAAGAAAGTGCTGCCAAATCAAAACGATCCCGGGGCAAATGGTCACCAACCTACGAGGGACCCTATGTGGTTAAAAAGGCATTTTCTGGAGGAGCTTTGATCTTGACCCACATGGACGGTGAAGAGTTTCTGAGACCTGTGAATGCTGACACCGTCAAGAAATACTATGCCTAAAAAAAAAAATAAAAAAAAAGAAAAAAAAAAAGAAAAAGGGGTAGGAGCGAAAACCCGAAAGGGCGCTCCTAGCAAAATGTGTAAAAGAAGGCGAAAACCCCGAAGGGGCACTTTCTGTAAAATGAGTGAAGGATGAAAACCCAAAAGGGCATCCTGAAAAAGTGAGTTATTCAAAAAAAAAAAAAAAACCTAGGGGTGAAAACCCGAAAGGGCATCCCGAGAACAAAAAGGGAGAAATAAGGAATGGGGGGCATGAAACCAGGATAAAGAGGAAACTGTCATGGCATGAGGCTTCAGAGAATTTGAAATAATGGCAGTTAAGGGATTTCAAAATCAGCCACAGGGAATATGTGAGAGCTATCCTTGTACCCTTCTTCTTTGAAACTTCTTTATCCGTAATAAAATCACACTTCATTCCCCATGTTTCTATCTTTCTCTTATATTTATCTTTCTGCAATCTCGTTATTTAATGCGCTATTTAAATTAGTTAAAATTTTTACCATAAGATTAAGATTTGACAATTGATAACCTCACGTACTTTACTATGAGATTTGCTGGAAAAAAAAAAAAAAAACTAGAGGTGAAAACCCGGAAGGGCACTTCTAGTCATATAGACGAAGGGGAAGTAAAAACCCGCAAGGGCGCTTTTAGGGAGAAAGTCAAAAAAAAAAAAAAAAAAAAAAAAACAGAAATGGGGCATTTGAAGAAATGAGGCCATAGGTCAAGTCTTGCGACTCGTCCTCCATTCATCATCAGCCTTCGGGATTCTGTTAAGTACACTTTATTGGAGGAGAACTTCTTGTGTCCGGATTAGGCTTGCTTTGTAAGTGGAATTTAAGTTTCCTATTATCAACCTCTGGTTCCTTGATCTAAGTTGATTTTAATTTCCCGCAATTTAAATTTCCTGTTATCAACCTCTGGTTCCTTGATCTAAGTTGATTTTAATTTCCCGCAATTTAAATTTCCTGTTATCAACCTCTGGTTCCTTGATCTAAGTTGATTTTAATTTTCCTACAATTTAAATTTCCTATTATCAATCTCTGGTTCCTTGATCTAAGTTGATTTTAATTTTCCTGCAATTTAAATTTCCTGTTATCAACCTCTGGTTCCTTGATCTAAGTTGATTTTAATTTTTCTGCAATTTAAATTTCCTGTTATCAACCTCTGGTTCCTTGATCTAAGTTGATTTTAATTTTCTTGCAATTTAAATTTCCTGTTATCAACCTCTGGTTCCTTGATCTAAGTTGATTTTAATTTTCTTGCAATTTAAATTTCCTGTTATCAACCTCTGGTTCCTTGATCTAAGTTGATTTTAATTTCCTGCAATTTAAATTTCCCATTATCAACCTCTGGTTCCTTGATCTAAGTTGATTTTAATTTTCTCGCAATTTAAGTTTCTTGTTATCAACCTCTGGTTCCTTGATCTAAGTTGATTTTAATTACCTGCAATTTACATTTCCTGCTATCGACCTTTGGTTCCTTGATCTAAGTCGATTTTAATTTCCAGCAATTTAAATTTCCTGCCAATTTTAATTTCCTGCAATTTAAATTTCCTGTTATCAACCTCTGGTTCCTTGATCTAAGTTGATTTTAATTACCTGCAATTTACATTTCCTGCTATCGACCTCTGGTTCTTTATTCCAAGCTGATTTTAGTTCAACTTCTGTTGCCAATTTTTAGGTCACCAACTTAAGTGTGCTTTAGTTCCCTAACTTCGAGCACTTAATCGTCCAAAATATGAGTCTGAATCTTTACATAATTCCTATACGGGAAAATTTTTCCCTTTAATAGAAATTATGTAAAGAGGGGCAGCTGTCGACACCATATTTTGGTCAATCCCCAAAATCAATAAAACTTCGAAACCGACCCCCAGTACTAAGTCTCCTCTTGACAACTAAATCACATTTCCGATCCCTCTTTGATAGACAGTCACATTTCCGATCTCTCCTCACAAAGAATTGAATCAATGCTAAGTCCTCACATCAGTCAAAGCCTTACCGATCTCTCAAACCCATTGTCGAATCTCTGGACCAGTCAAGTATATTCCTGATCTCTGTTGACAAACGAAATGAATTGACACTAGATCTTTTCTTACCAGTTTTAATACCGATCTCCCTTTCAAAAGTTTAAGAACTAAGGTTCCATACCGGTTTAATGATGACCCCGATCCTAAGTGTTTGAGCCGATTTTGACCAAGTCCCGTTTACCGATCTCATGCTCACTGTGTTTTCCGATCTCTCACACTTAGGTTAATAATCATTTTCAGTTATTTCAACATACTCAGACAATCAAGTGTTTAATAATTTAGAAATTTTCCGATCATAACCATTTATCAAACAAAAAAGGGCATTCCACTTCATTTCATTTCAAAAATTTGTACAAGTCATTCGGCTGGGGGATCACCCCCAGCCTGATCTACATTTTGCTCATTTTCTCTCTCATCCTCGGCCTCCTCTTCGCTTTCCTCCTCGCCTCCGGGAGCCAGGTCGGCCATCCAAGAGAAGTCCTCCTCTGGGTAACGCTTTTGGAGCTCGGCCAAGAGATCCTTGTGAGCGTTCACATAAGCACCGGCTATTCCTGTCACCATCTCTTCATCTTTTGCCTTAAGCTCCTCAGCAAGGTGAGTGACCTGAGTAGCTTCGTTGACCCGGAGCGCCTGGACTTCTCTAAGGGCATGATCCCTTTCAGCCAGAACATGAGTCCTGCTCGCGCCTTATCCTCATAGTACTTCATGCACCCCTCAATTTGAGATATGTAATCCTGAGCGGATGAGAGTTGGGATCGGAGGGATGCCACTTCTTGACTCTTCTTCTCGACCTCCTTACCCAGGCGGTGAGCCTTTTCCCGGACTACGTGCTGGTTCACCAGGCACTCTACATTCAAACTCATGGATCGGGTCAAGATGTCGTCGAGATTGTCCGGAGACAGTCTGTCCCGATCCTCCCGAAGGCAGATGGAAGACCCCAAGACTTTGGCAAAATCGGGGTTCTCCCGAACAGTCCGGTTGTTCTCCAGGGAAGCAATCAGCACTTGAGCGCCACGAGAAGGGGGCCTCGCAGGAGGTCGAGAACGACCCCCTTCTGTGCTTGGAGCAACTGGAGGAGGTGGACACGGCTCTTCTCGTTGAGGAGGAGATTGGACAGCTTCTGCGATCGGCGGTCCCGAAGGTCGGGGCGGGCCTCCTTGCGTCTCCCCAGGTTCATGGCCTGGTGTTTGAAGCAATGCCAAACGCTTCATCTCTTTCACCTTCCGGGAAATCTCTCTTTCTTTCTTCCGCTTCCTGGAACCCTCACCACCCGCCATACCTGCACAAAGAAGAGGTCAGTGAGATCGCTAAGGTCCTGAGATCTGAGATGTAGAAAATACCAATGCCGAGGTCAGAGAGCGGAAGTTCGCGATCTTGGCCGGTGATCAGCTGTATGGTCCAATGGTGCAGCTCGGCAGTCACCGCATCTAAACAGTAGAACTTCTGAGTGGCCGCCTGATTCTTCAGTTCCATCACTATTAGGCTTTCCTCCTTGTTCAGGGTAATAAGCTTCGGAATCAACGACCCCTGGTGCCACCAGCTACGGGGGAAGTCCTCAAAGCAGGTCGGATTTTTGCTCCTCAGAATGAAGAAGCGGTTCTTCCAATTCTTAAGGAAGGAAGGCAGATCGGTAAAGAGCCCACAATGAGGCTTCGCTTGAAAAAACCAGTGCTCATCGTCCTTTCGGCGAGTTAGCCTGTGCAATTCGGCGAACACCTTAGCCATAGGACTGATTCCCTTAGCTCGGCACAGGCCTCGAAAGGCTACTAAGATCCGCCACGAGTTAGGGTGAATTTGGGCAATGCACACTCGTTGAAATTTTAGGACCTCCTTGAAGAAGTCGTCCAGAGGGAATCGAAGACCGACCTTTAACTGTTCCTCGTATACCATAACCACGTCATTCTCTTCAAGAAGTGATCGGCTCGATGATTGCCGTGACACCGGATAAGTTCGTACGAATCAGGACGAATATTGTACTCCTGGCTGAACGATTGCACATTGGATTCTTGCAAGATCGATGGCAGCTTGTCCATGGGAAGATTCTCCCTCCTTGAAGAAGCTGCATGCCTTGATGGTGCGATCCGCCCCTGAGCTGGAACAGAGACCCTAGGAGGTTCTGGTTGTGTACTCGGCCCGACCACCTCTTCTTCATCAGATGACCACAAGAACTGAATGGAAGGAGGGCTCGTCGCTCTCTGACCTTCGGCGCCGCTCATTTTCAAAGGAAATAAAGAATTTAAACTAAAAAGAAGATCAAAGCCCTTACCGGAGTCTGATCGGCGTCGGAAGAACTTGAGAAAACGAGAGAACTTTGAAGTTGTGAGCAAGAGACTGAAAATGACATACAGGAGCAAATGGCTAACCCTTTGCCCCGATTTATACTCGTTCGAGCATTTAATGCTCACGATGTCCCAGGCAATGCATCGGTTAACGGGATTCACCAGCTGTTCTGACACGTCTCTCGAACACTCCAAATTTCATAAAGAGAACGGCTAATTAGAGATCGGCATATTAAGATAAATGTTTCGAATTGCGAATTAGTTAAGGGTTGTTCAGTTAGGAACCAGATCGGATAAACACATCAGAGATCGGAAAATAATCGATGCAATAATAATAAGATGATAATTGACTTTTATTTCCAAAAGATCGGATTACATCATTTGGGCGATCTCTAGGGATCGGAATAATAGAGATCGGAAGATGGGAGATCAGCATTAGAGATCGGAATAGGAGCGTGGGAGGGATCGGAAGGCAAAAAGAATAAGACAAATCCCAAATAACCGTAAATGCGAATCGGCCGAGGTAGTTAAAGCGTGGCAGACGAGATCTCCACCGCACGCCTAAGAATCGCCCGTAATGCTGACAGGTGCCAGGGTTTGTCATGACAGTCCTGTACATCCCAATCTCCACCGTTGATCTCACTTGTAAGGATAAACCCGGAACCCTTGGATCAAGAGAGAAGACGACAAGACCAGCGTCTTTCGCTCTTAGCCCTCAGATCGCTCCGGACAAGAGGATTTGAGACCGTCAGATTGAAAGAAGAAAAGGACAAATATTCTGAAGAATAATCTCAGCCGTTCATCTTGGTTCTCTTTAATTCTCAAGCATCCGATCATGTCCTTCAAAATCCAGACCCTCCATCTCCCTCAAAATAAATCCTGACCCTTCACGATTCCTATAAATACCTGCCTGAAAACTGTTCAAGGGGACGAAAAAAAAACATATAGACAAGAGGCAGTAACTATAGCAGAAACTTAATTCAGTTTGTTACTCTGCTATTTTTTTTGGAGTTTTCGTAGAAAAAACTTTTGAAACTAGTTTTCTGAAGTGTTTTCTTGCAAAAGGGATTCTTGAATACTGAAATTTTTCATTTTCAGTTCGTTCATTATCCTGTGGCACTGCCACTTTCTGTCTTTGTTAACCTTTATTTCCATTGTCTAAGCTCAACTTCACTCAAGCTTGGTTATTTTGACCTGTTTACATTTTAACAAAGAATACTTCATTTCGAGGCAAACCATAGTCCTCCGGCTGCCAACCTGCAATCTTGTTACTTTTTGCAATTCTGTAGTTAGTTCAATAGACTCGACTCCCTACAGGTCAGTGTTAATATCGCCATTTTATTAAGTCTAGTTCTCGTTTCACGTATTTCCTTTTGTCTTCTTTCTTATGCCTGTTGTTTTCTTTAAGTTCATGTCACGCTAAAAAAAAAATACAAAGGAAAGATATGCTCTAGTTTACTCCCATGATGGCTAACCCACACTTTTGTTAATATTTATTATTTCTGAACACAAGTCATCTAGTCCCAAGTTACGTAGAAGTAGCTAGGAAAAATGCAGGTAACTGTGTTTAAAGTGTCTCTTTAAAAAAGAGGGTCTAAATAACAGGTCAGGGAAATAGCAAAATTGAATCACTAGGCTGACATGGAAGGCGATCCGGCATAATGCCATAAGGCGGAATAAAAAATCAAAACTCAGATAAGTAAAAGGGTACAGATAGGATACTGGTAAAGTGACCTTAGGGGAGGTCAGCAAAATTCAGTTCGGCGTCCCTTATTTAGTCTCAAGGTACTAACGAGTTAAAAGAAGTCTTATTTCGACCTCTGGCACCTTTAAATACTAGAACTCTTAAACTTAGACTCCTATGATATATGGCTGTGTCCAAATTTCGAAGAGGTCGGAAGAGAGTCTTCATCCGTTCCTCAAACAAAATTTTTAATAAATATTAAATAGAGATCGGAGGAGAGTTCTTATCCGGTCTCAACTTAAAATTTTAATAAATATTGAATAGAGATCGGAGGAGAGTTCTTATCCGGTCTCAACTCAAAATTTTAATAAATATTAAATAGAGATCGGAGGAGAGTTCTTATCCGGTCTCAATTTAAAATTTTAATAAATATTGAATAGAGATCGGAGGAGAGTTCTTATCCGGTCTCAACTCAAAATCTTAATAAATATTAAATAGAGATCGGAGGAGAGTTCTTATCCGGTCTCAACTCAGAATTTTAATAAATATTAAAGAGTTCGGAGAAGAGTTCTTATCCGATTCTTAAATTAAATTTTAATAAAATATTCCTTTCAAATAAAATTAACATACAACAGTAACTCACTAAGGTTGTCTCATCTACTTATGTATCTGGGTGATCCAAATTTAGTGAAAAATCAAATGTTCCTTTAGTCAAAAGGATTAACATGTCCATTCAAGCCCTCCTAACTAATGCAAAGTTAAATCTACTTACCCTTATTAAGGGACGAGGTGGGGTGCCTAACACCTTCCCCACCCATTTACGGACCTCGAACCTAGAATCTCTGTCTTGAAGTGGTTTCATTTCAATCTATTTTCACAAATGGTTTTCTTTAGTTTCCCTCAAAACTAAGGTGGCGACTCCTCATTCTTTCCCACTTCGGTGAGGGTTCGTTCAGGCGACCGCAAAATCCCTTGCGACAAAGATGATGACTTCTGCCCAATTCCACTTTGATATATCCCATTTATTTAAGGTTAGTGGAGCACTAACCAATAAATTAATGTTTAATGATTTAAAAGTTTCCTAATTTGCACATTTAGCTCAATTCTTTCACTATTTACATATTGTATCCCATTTTAATTTTTCATGATGTTCTCTAAGTGTAATATCATTTATTTTTAATGGACATTGAGGTCAAAAGACAACTCTAGGTGTCAAATGACCAAAATACCCCACTTCGGGCTATATTCCCGATTTTTCGGTAACACCGATTTTTGTCTGTTTCTTGATTTTTCATTTTTCTTTGTACTAATTTATTAATTTTTCTTTAATAATTCTAGTGTCAATTATATTTCAATAGACCTTTACTTACATCCCGGAATTAAATTATGAGGGTTTCCCGCGGTCCTGGGGTCGACAACGACCTTCCCTGTGCGGTCACCCATCGCTGCGGTGTCAGCTCGTTTAACTTAGCTTCATTTTCTCTCTTTCATTTGTCTTTGATTTTTCTTGCATTTTCTTCTTATTTATTTCATCATTATATGTCTGTTCATTATCACCGAAGTGTAGTTCCAAACATTCTGACTTTCTGGGGTAGACATCAGCTGTCAGAACAGTAGAATGTACGAACTACGAAAATGAGGATGTTACATTTCAAGGCAGGGTTTCTTCACCAAAGTTGTGAAATTATGTGTCTAGTTTCATGTCCAATTAGCCTTGCACCAATTGAACCTCTACAACTCTATTTATAGCTGCCCAAACATGCTAGACTCACATTCAGACCTGCAGGGCACTCAAGGGCAATATACTTAACTTCAATTCCCATGGCACAAATCACTTCATTTCCTAATCAAACATAGCCAAATGGTCACTAATTGACCATACAACTTTAGTTTATGTCCATTTTCATCCACCACTAAAATTAAATTTCAAAACCCTAACCCTAATTGACCAAGCCTCCAATTCATGCATCTTACCCCTAATTTGCTATACTAATCATATAATTTATACTAGGGGCAGCTAATATGTCACTTTAAATCAAAGAATTCTCCTAACCCTAACTCATGTCAAGGCTGCCAAAATTTCATGGAACATAATCATGCCTCATTAATTTAATTTTTTTCAAATTCTCAACTTAACTTAGCTTAAATTCATGTTTAGAAAGATGTAAAAGCAAAGAATATGGTACTAACCTCTTTGGTGATTTTCTAAGCTTATTCACACCTCACTTTTTTCCACTTTCTCCTCTTCTAATGGCTGCCCAAGTCTAGCACTAGTGGTAGAGACAAATTTTTGTGAAGGGAAGATGAGGTTTTGAGGTGGTTTTGGTAGAGGTTTGGAAGCTTGGGTGAAGCTTCAATGGTAGAAGATAGGGAGCTGGTTCATTTGTGAAGAAGAAGCAGATTGTTTCTTCAATTTTTCTGCCCATTTTGCTCATTTTAAGTGGTTTAAAGGCATGTGTCACAATGTGATTGGGTGAGTGTGCTTAGTGACATAAGCATGAGGTCAAAATTGCAATTTTAATTCATTTTTTTTTCTTTTCTTTGCTAGTCATTTTCAATTCAATTTTTAACAATATTTATTCATATTTTAGATCATAATAATTATTTACTTAACTGGACAAGTCGGTCAAAAATCACCTCTGAAGGTAAAATGACCAAAATGCCCTCCGTTTGGCTTAACAGACCAATTGTCTGTACCGATTGAAAAATTTTTTTAAGCATTTTCTTGGTATTCTAATGCCATAAAAACCTCAATGACTCTTCTGTGTAGTCTTAAAAATTATTTTATGAATTTTCTCCCCGGTTTAGGGCTTCTAGCTGCGAAGATTGCAACTTCCCACAGGGTTACCCATCGCTAGGGCACCGGCTCATTTAACTTGATTGTGTTTTGTTTCTAAAATTTTTCCTACATTTTTCTTGTTAATATTTGAGTTAATTATAGTTCTTCACTTTAGTTTAAATATTTTTTTCCAGACGTTCTAGCTGTTCGGACCGACATCGGTCATCGGAACAGTAGCATGTACGGAATGGTTACAGTGAGGGTGTTACAACTCTTCCCCTCTAATTTAAATTTCGTCCTCGAAATTTACCTGACTTAAGTAATCATGCAGTTGCTACCTCCTTGCTTCTTCACTTCCTTGTATTGCCTCATCAATGTCTGGGTTTGGCTCCTCTTGAGCTTCCATAGCATATACCTGTGGTGCCACCCTGACGTCGGGCCTTTCAACTGTCTCAGAAACAATCTTCTGTGAGTTGTCAACCGCTTCTGCTCTACCCTATCTTTTACCCCTTTGAACTGTAGGGCCGGTCTATCAACTTGTACTGGAGTTATTGAACCACTCCTCTGAAGGCAATCTCTTATGAAATGATCCGTAGCCCCACACTCGAAACACTCTCCAGTTAACAGTCGACACTCCCCTCTGCGTCTCCTACCACAGTGCATACATTCAGACACTGGGGCAAATTCCCTTATTACTGTGCTCGGGGAACTAGCTATAAATATCCCAATCTGGCCTCTATGGCCCTGTATCTGATCTTGTGAACCAGAACCTTTAAACTTCTTTCTATCAATCGGTATACTTGACTGCCCTGGTCCAAATTCCCTCTTACGCTGCCTACCTTTCCTATTCTGTTCACTTACTCTGACCCTTTCCACTTTCAGTGTGGCTTCAACTAATTTCATGAAGTTCGTAATCCCCAAGGCAGTGATCATTATTTTAATGTTATCATTTAGCCCTTCTTCAAACCTTCTGCACCTCTCTGCTTCTGTAGGGACTATCTCTCTTCCGTTGGGGGTTAGTCTGACAAACTCCTTCTCATACTCCGTGTAACATGGTTTGTGATATTTGAGTTAAGGTTTTGGGTGAAAAATGAAACTTTGAACATGTGATAATGGAAGTAGGTTTTAATGGTCAATTAGTGACCATTTGGTATTGTTTGAATAAAAAATGAAGTGCATTGTGTAGTGGGATTGGAGCTTGGTGTGGCTGTCCTTGGTGACCTGCAGGACTGATCATGAGTCCAGCAGGTTTGGGCAGAAATAACTTAAATTGTAGAGGTTCAATTGGTGCAAGGCTAATTAGATATGAAACTAAACACATAATGGGACAACTTTGGTGAAGAAACCATGTCCAGAAAACCAAATTTAGTGGACCAAAAGATTGCCCTAATCCGGGTGACCTGCATTCTGCCTGGGCAAAATGACCAAATGAACAGTGTTCGGTCATTTGGCCATAACTCAGTGTAGAAAGGTCCAATTGAACTAAAATTTCACGAACAATAAGCTGAGATATAGACCAACAACTTTCATGAAGAAAACTAACCCAAATTATGACCAGAACATATTCAAAAAGTGAGTTGCATTCACTGTTCCTAACACTATAGATTTGGTCAGTCCAAAAATTTTGAAAACATTTCAATCCGGCCAGTTGTGGTTTTTGGGCCATAACTTGAGCTACAAAACTCCAAATGGAGTGATTCAAAAAAGGAAATGCAAATAGACAAAATAAGGAACAACTTTCATGTTGATTATTTTACCAAATTCCCACTACAAAAATAACTAATGGAACAGTAAAACAAAGCATAAAAACTGAAAATTCTGTCCAATTAACATTAAGTTTAGAAATGGTATTGGCAATCAATACCAACAAATTTAAAATGCAAAATGTGATATGTTAGGAGTATTAGAACCAATGTACCTATTGCCTATGCAAAAGTCAACATTTTTGTTGACTAATGAATGGAATAGCAACACTAAAACTTAAATTTCAAAAATTGTGAAACTTAAAAGTGTAAAATGCCCTAGTATACCTAGCAAGATTGGTTTGAATAGGTTGGCATGCCAATAGGGTTCTGTTAGCAGTACTGCATATGGCTTCATGCCATTCTGTGTTTCATGGCTTTCCATGCCATTCTGTGACATAATAGCCTTTGGCTATGTTATTTGAGTTGATATACTTGGGTTTTAACCCTGATAATTATTACAGCTTATTAGCTATTCTGTTGCACACCGGGAGACACAATGTGACCGATGGTGTGATGGTCCGAGGTACTTAGTACCCAGTGCCAGTTTACCCATTTATCCAATCCAGTCAACTAGTTATGGGTTACTCGGGCAATGATAATAAACCTTACCAAATTTTAATTGAATAATACTATAAATAATATCAGAAATTAAGTCTACCCAAAAAAATGTAAACATACATTCTGCATACTTATTTTTATTTTATTTTATATTGTCACCACTAAACAGAATTGCTTAGTGCGTCGCTTTTGCCACTCGTAGGTACTGGAGACCTAGCTGGGGAGCCCAGTAGACATCAGACAGGGTGAGCCTTCAGAGCTGCATTCGGGGTCCAGAGTCACCTCACATCTGCACTGCATATGGTAGGACATTAGGACTATGGGTGGCCCTTTTGTATTTTGCATTTTGTATTAGTTTGGATTGTAACTATAAACTCCTGTAATTATGTAATAATGTAAATATATGAAATTTCATGTTATTGAAATTTTCTGTATAATGTATGTTGATAAATGAAATATGAGAAATATTTATGAATGAGCTTCAAGTGATGAAGTGAGCAAAAAAATTTCTGAAAATAGTGTTATGATTTGAGATTAAGTTGAGATATGTGTGTATAATGGAGTTTGGATTTGGAAATTATTTTGGAAGTGTTTTTAAACAGGTTCAGAAGAACTGTTTTTCCAATTTATAGCCGGCACTCTGCCTGATTTTCTATAAAATTTACGAAAAAAATTCAGATTTATGAAAATTGAAAATAAATGAATTAAAAGGGATAAATTGTAATAGAAACATAAATTGGTGCTCCAGCACACTGAGTGGCATAACTTGCTCAGCTACACTGTAGACGGGTAAAGGGTGTCACATTTAGTGTTATCAGAGCATCAGTTTAGGCATTTCTGGGCCTAGATAGAGTGCATACCATTGCATTGCATTTGTAAGTGTTGAGGTGACACTGATGCAAATCTGTTTGTTTTCTTATTTTGAATAGGATATGGATCCTGCTTTGCAAAGAGCAGTTGATGAAGAGGTGAAGAGTCGTGCCCCACCTAGGGCTGAATTCGGGGGCAGGGGAGAATCTACTCCACCAGCAGCTGAGGCACCTACCCAACCTCAGTTTGCTCTATTTCAGCAAATGACTGAATTCTACCGGCAAATGATGGGGGCAATTCCACCACCATAACCATAACCACAACCTCCACCAGTACCACAGAAGTCCCATATGGAGAAACTATGAAAGCATGGGGCTGTAGACTTCTTTGGGAAGAGGGAGGATGATCCCATGACAGTAGAAAATTGGTTGGATAGAACCATTAGAGTGCTAAAATAGCTAAACTGCACCCCCGAGCAGAACCTGGTGGGTGCTGTGTCCCTACTTCAGGATGACGCATATCAGTGGTGGGACACAGTAACCAGTGAGGTGCAACCTGAATGGATCACCTGGGAATTCTTTCTCACAGAGTTAAGGAAGAAATATGTTAGCAAAGTGTATTTAGAAGAGTGAAGAAGGGAATTTATCAGTATGAGACAGAGACAATTGTCAGTGGTTGAGTATGAGCGTGAGTTTGTTAGACTGAGTCGATATGGGAGGGAGATGGTCCCTACAGAGGCAGAGAGGTGCAGAAGGTTTGAAGAAGGAATCAATGACAATGTAACACCCTCCCGGTAGCAACTCCGTACATTCTACTGTTCCGGTGACCGGTGTCGGTCCGGATAGCTAGAACGTTCGGAAAAATATTTTAACTAAAGTGAGGAACCATAATTAACTCCAATATTAATAAGAAAAATTTAGTAAAAATTTTAGAAATAAACTACAACCAAGTTAAATGAGCCGGTGCCCAAGCGATGGGTAACCCAGAGGGAAGTTGGGGTTCTCGCAACTAGGAGCCCTAGACCCAGGGAAAAATTTATAAAATAATTTTTGGGACTCCAGAGAAGGGTCATAGAGGTTCCTATGGCATTAGAATGCCAAGAAAATATTTAGAAAAATTTTTCAATCGGTACAGACAATTTTGACCCGTTAAGCCAAATGGAGGGCATTTTGGTCATTTCGCCTTTAGAGGCTATTTTTGGCCGACTTGTCAAGTTAAGCAAATAATTATTATGGTCTAAAATATGAATAAATATTGCTAAAAATTAAATTGAAATTTGATAGAAAAGAAAAGAAAGAAAAAGGAGCTAAATTGGGAATTATGATGTCATGCTTAGGTAATTAAAAAGGGATGGCCAATCAAATTAAAGGAAGACATTATAATACATCAATTGGGCAGAAAAAGAGACAATTCTAGAAAAATTCTGCAGCTATTCATCTTCCCAAAGGAGACGTCCCACACTCCTCCTTTCCCTCCTCCATTTTCATGCTTGCAAAGCTTGAAAATCTTTCAAACCTCACTCCAAAACCCTAAGTCACCTTCACTAAAACTTATTCACACACTCTAAGGAAGCTCTAGGCAGCCTAGAAAAGGAAAGAAAGTGAAGTCAAGCTTGGGAAAATTCTGCCCTATAAGAGTTTAGTGCCTATTATGCATACATCTCTCTTTTTTCCATGTTAGAAACCTAAAATAAGTAAGAATTTGTAAATTAAGTGGATAAAATCTATGTGTATGTATATCCTAGAATTCGGCAGCCCTAAGGAAGGAACAAGATTGAGTGTTTTTGATGGACTTGGAGTGAACTAGAGATCATGTTTAAAGTATATAAATATAAGGATAAGGAATTAGTTAGTTAACTAAGGTAACTTGTGTGAACCTTGAATTTGAGCTAGGGTTTGGGAGTAAAATTTGGACTTGGCTTATGAAATGATGAATGCACATTCTAATGGTCAATTAGTGACCATTTGAGGTAAGTTGACCATAATTTGAAGTGAACTAGAGTGTTACAAACTGAAATGGTATGCTGCCTAGTGAGGGCAGCAGGTGAGGCTGTGATTCCAGCCCACTTGGACAGCCATAACTTTGGCTGTGTAGGTTCAATTGATGTTTGGACAATTGGACATGAAACTAGACATAAAATGGCACAATTTTTCTGAAGAAACCATGCCCAAAAGACCAAAGCAAGTGGACCAAAAATTGGCCCCAATCCGGATACCCTGAAATCAGATTCTGCAGAATGACCAAATGAATAGTAACTGTTCATTTGGCCATAACTCACTGTAGAATGGTCCAATTGACCTGAAATTTTTACAGCAACAAGATAAGATATATACAAACAACTTTCATGAAGAATCCTACCTCAAATTATGACCAGAACCTATCCAACAAGGCAGTGGCAGTCACTGTTCACTGCACTGTAGATATGGTCAATTCTGTAGTTTTGCAATCCGGCCAGCTGTGGTTTTTGGACCATAACTGGAGCTACAAAACTCCAAATGGAGTGATTCAAAAAGAAAATTCAACTAGACAAAATAAGGAACAACTTTCATGTTTACCATATCCTCAAATTTCCACTGTAACAGTCACTAATGGAACAGTAAAGTTAGGGTACAAAAACTGAAAATTCTGCTCCCTTAGTTCTAAGTTTAAAAATAGTATTGGTGATTAATTCCAACAAGTTTTGAATGCAAAATGTGGTACATTGGGGGTGTTAAAACCAATGTACCTATTTTCTATCCAAAAGTCAACATTTTTGTTGACCAATGAGGTGAATAGTGATACCAAAACTTGAAATTCAAAAATTGAAGAATTCAAAAGTATCAAATGCCCTAGTATACCTAACAAGATTGGTTTGGATAGTTTGGCATGCCAATAGGGTTCAGTTAGCAGTACTGCATATGGCATTATGCCATTCTGTGATTTTATGGCTTTTAGCCATTCTGACCTTGTGTTGATATTTGGCCTTGTGCCTATTGTCATTACTGACTTATTAGCCGCTCACATGCACCGGGAGATGCATACGTGACCGATGGTGTGACGGCCCGAGGTACTAGATGCCCAGTGCCAGTTTACCTGTTTATCCAGTCCAGTCGTCCAGTATAGGTTACTTGGGAAACCAAAAGAATGAAAGTGGATAAAGTTAACAAAATAAATGATTATAACGAGTACAAAACCAGTAAAACATCGATACATTCAATACATATTTATTTTCTGCTATTCCTTTTATTTTATTATTGCACCACTAAGCATTATTGCTTAGCGCGTTACTTTTGCCACGCGTAGGTTCTTGAGATACTGATCGAGAGCCCAGTAGACCGCAGACTGGGTGAGTCCATCCTGCAGCTCTGCATAGTGTCCGTGTCACCTCACCATCTACAGTGCATTGGTAGGACACTAGGCTTCATTTTGGTATTTTGTAACTAACTTTTACTTTCCTTTGTGTAAATGAAACTTATGTAATGTATTTTGATGTTCATGTAAATAATGAAAAATTATGGTTGTGAATGGAAAAATTTGAGTATTTATTTATTGTTTATGTATATGAGTACCATGAGAAATGAATGATTGAGAAATGAAATTGAAGAATATTGAGATTTTGATATTGGAGTTTGAGAATGATTGAATATGATTATAGGAAGTGTTTTTCACAGGTTCCGAAGAACCGTTTTCTCCATTTTTAGCTGGTACTCTGCCGGATTTTCTAAAAAATTTTCGAAACCTCAGATAAATTAAAATTTCAACAAATGACTTAAATAGATTATATTTCACAAGTTATGTTCAAAATTATGATGAAAATTAATTAAGATAAAATAGAGTGTTCCGGTACACCGTGTGACATAACTTACTCGGATATACTGTAGACGGGTAAGGGGTGTCACAGACAACATCAAAGTTATGATCACAGCATTGGAGATCATAGATTTTGATAAACTAGTAGATGCTGCATCAAAAGTGGAAAAAGTCCGAATTATGAACAAAATAGAAGGGAAAGACAGCAGAAGAGGGGTCTGGTCAGTCCAGTACATTTTCTGCTCCAAGTAAAAAGTGTAAGGGTCCTCCTGCTCAGAGTTTAGGACCACCACAGGGTCAAGGTCACTCTCAGGGGCCCAGATCATAGTTCACACCTAGGAGAGGCCAGTCCACACCATCAGTGGGTAGCTCTCCAGGGATGGTGTTTAGGGGACCAGCCCCAACATCCTTTGCCTGTCAGGACTATCAGAAGTGGCATAAGGGGGATTATTGGCGAGTGACTGGTGCCTTCTTACGGTGTGGATCTACAGAACACCAGATCAAGAATTGTCCGAAGAGGACAACTACAGTTGCTCTAACACAAGCTGACATACCTGCTCCTGCACCATAAAGGGGTAGGAAGCCCGGTAAATCTGAGGCAGCTGGTCCATCACTGAGGCTTGCATCCGAGTCAGCTAGAGGCTAAACACTAGAGTACCTGCCAGGGCCTATGCCATCAGAGCTCAGGAGGAGCAAGATGCCCTGGATGTCATCAGGGGCACATTTTCCCTCTACAACACTTCTGTGCATGCATTGGTGGATCCAGGATCCACTCATTCCTGCATTTGCATCAAACTACCCATAGAGAGGGGAGTTCCAATAGAGGAAAGTGATTAAGACATTCTGGTCACAAATCCACTAGGCCACAGTGTGGTGGTGAATAAAGTATATAAAGGTTGCCCGTTGAGGATTCAGGGGTATGAATTCTCGGCAGACCTAATTGAATTGCCCTTCCACAAGTTTGATGTGATTTTGGGAATGGACTGGTTGTCACATCATCAGGCAATAGTTGATTGCAAATTGAGGAGGATTTCTCTGAAAACTTCTGAGTGTAATGAGATCACTATTGTGGGTGAAAGGACAGATTACCTGTCCAAGAAGATTGATGAGAAAAGGCTATGAAGCTTACCTAGCACACGTGGTTGATACTAGGCAGGCTAAGCCAAACTTGTGTGATATACCCATAGTAAGAGACTTCCCAGATGTATTTCCTGAAGAGTTGCCTGGTTTACCACCAGAAAGGGAAGTCGAGTTTGCTATTGAGGTAATGTCGGGTACAGCACTAATTTCTATTGCTCCTTATAGGATGGCACCCACTGAATTGAAGGAGTTGAAAACTCAATTGCAGGAGTTACTTGATAAGGGGTTCATACGCCCCAGTGTGTCACCATGGGGAGCTCCGGTGCTGTTTGTGAAGAAGAAGGATGGAACTTTGAGATTGTGTATTAATTACCGGTAGTTGAACAAAGTAACTATGAAGAATAAATATCCATTATCTAGAATTGACGATCTATTTGATCAGTTGAAGGGAGCCAGTGTATTTTCAAAAATTGATCTCAGATCAGGGTATCATCAGTTGAGGGTAAACGATGCAGATGTGTTAAAAACTACATTCAGAACCCGGTATGGGCACTATGAATTTCTAGTGATGCCGTTTGGGTTAACAAATGCACCAGCAGCATTTATGGACCTTATGAACCATATCTTCCATCCATATTTAGATCGGTTTGTAGTGGTCTTTATTGATGATATTCTGGTGTATTCCAAGACCAGGGAAGAACATGATGAACATTTGAGGATTGTTCTGCAAACCCTGCGAGAAAAGAAACTGTACGCTAAGTTGTCCAAGTGTGACTTCTGGATGAGTGAAATCTCTTTCCTTGGACACATAGTATCAACAGAAGGGATTAGAGTGGATCCCAAAAAGATAGAAGCAGTGATGGAATGGAAGCCTCCTAGAAATACAACTGAGGTCAGAAGTTTCTTAGGGCTAGCTGGGTATTACAGAAGATTTGTGAAGGGGTTCTCTCTTATAGCTGCTCTAATGACTAAGTTGTTGCACAAGAATGTGAAATTTGGCTGGAACGACAAGTGCCAAGCCAGTTTTGAGAGGCTAAAGGCAATGTTGACGGAAGCACCAGTGTTAACACAGCCAGTGTCGGGAAAAGACTTTGTAGTCTACAGTGATGCCTTACATAATGGGCTAGGGTGTGTATTGATGCAAGAGGGGAAAGTGGTCGCCTATGCTTCCAGGCAATTAAGGCCACATGAACAAAACTACCCTACTCATGATCTGGAGTTAACAGCAATTATCTTCTCACTGAAGATATGGAGGCATTAATTATATGGTGAAAAATGTTACATCTATACAGACCACAAGAGTCTAAAATATTTGCCAACCCAGAAGGAGCTCAATCTTAGACAGAGACAATGGATTGAGTTCCTAAAGGACTATGATTGTGTGATAGATTATCATCCTGGGAAGGCAAATGTAGTTGCTGATGCTTTAAGTAGGAAGTCCATCACAGCTTTAAGATCACTAAATGCATGTCTGTCCTTAGCTCAAGATGGAGCTATTTTGGCTCAGTTGCAAGTGAGGCCAAACCTGCTACAGCAGATACAGGATGGGCAGAAGACAGATAAAAAATTAATAGCCATTGTGGGTAAAATTCCAGAGGGAAAGGAAATTGAATATGAGATGAAAATAGATGGGTGTCTGTACTACAGAGGAAGAGTGTGTGTACCAGATGATGGGGAACTGAAGACTAGTATTATGAAAGAAGCACACACTAGTGTTTATGCTATGCATCCGGGAAGCACAAAAATGTATAATGATTTGAAGCCTCATTATTGGTGGCCTGGTATGAAGAGGGATATAGCTGATTATGTGACTAAGTGTTTGACATGTCAGCAAGTTAAAGCATAACATTAAGTTCCATCAGGATTGCTACAGCCTATAAGCATACCTGAATGGAAATGGGACCGGGTCACTATGGATTTTGTTAGTGGTCTACCTCTCACCCAGAAGAAGCATGATGCAGTATGGGTGATAGTGGATAGATTGTGAAGTCGACATTTTCTACCGATTAGGGTGACTACTCATTGGAGAAGCTAGCAGAATTGTATATCAGTAAGATAGTTAGACTGCACGGAATCCCACTTTCCATCATATTTGACTGAGACCCAAGGTTTACATTAAGATTCTAGAAAAAGTTGCAAGAAGCCTTGGGCACACAACTCCGTTTTAGCACGGCTTTTCATCCTCAAATGGATGGACAGTCAGAACGAGTAATCCAGGTAAACCTAAGAATTAATTGAATTTTTTGCAATTAATAAATTGAAATGATAGTAACAATGTGAATTAAGTGATAGATCCTGGAGGATATGCTAAGGAGTTGTGTCATTGAGTTTGAAGGGAGTTGGAATAGATACCTCCCACTGGCAGAATTCGCATATAATAATAGCTACCAAGCTAGCATTCAAATGGCTCCGTATGAAGCACTGTATGGGAGGAAATGTAGAACCCCAGTGTGTTGGACTGAATTAGGCGAAGATAAGCTGGTAGGACCAGACCTGGTGAAACAGACTGAGGAGAAAGTGAAGATAATCAAAGCTAACCTGAAGGTTGCCTCAGATAGACAGAAATCTTATGCCGACTTGAAGAGAAAAGAGATAGAGTATGCAGTTGGCCATAAAGTATTTCTCAAATTCTTATCGTGGAAGAAAGTACTGAGGTTTGTAAGAAAGGGTAAGTTAAGCCCTAGGTTCATTGGCCCATATGAAGTCATTGAACGTGTGGGACCAGTGGCTGATCGGCTAGCTTTACTGTCAGAACTGGATAAAATCCATAATGTATCCCATGTTTCTATGCTGAGAAGATATCGTTCAGACCCTTCACATGTCATCTCCATGGAAGAGATTGAAATCCAACTAGACTTCACATATATAGAAGAACCTATACAGATCCTAGCTTGGGAAATGAAGGAACTGAGAAATAAACAAATTCCACCGGTGAAAGTGCTTTGGAGACACCATAATACTGAAGAGGCAGCTTGGGAAAGTGAAGAGACGATGAGGCAACAGTTCCTTCAACTGTTTGCATCAGGTAAATTTCGAGGACAAAATTTTTATTAGAGGGTAAGAGTTATAACATCTTCACTTTAGCTAGTCCGTACAGTTTACTGTTCCTGTGACTAATGTCCGTCTGGATAGCTAGAATGTTTGAAATTATAATTAGACTAAAGTGAGGAGTTATAAAGAAACTAAATAATGCTCATAAAAATCAAGGAAAAATTTTTAGAAATGAAATACACTAAGGTTAAACGAGTCGAAACCCCAGTGATGAGTAACCCAAAGGGGAAGTGACGGTGAAGGCTATTAGCAACCCTAAACCCGGAGGAAAAATTATAAAATAATTTTTGGGACTCCAGAGAAGGGTCATTGAGATTCTTATGGCATTAAAATGCCAAGAAAATGCTTAGAAAAATTTTTCTATTGGTACACACAATTTTGGCTTGTTAAGCCAAACGGAGGACATTTTGGTCATTTCGTCTTCAGAGATGATTTTTGGCCAACTTGTCTAGTTAAATAAATAATTTATATGACATAAAATGTGAATAAATATTGTTCAAAATTTAATTGAAATTAAATAGACAAGAAAAGGATAGAAAATGAGAGAAATGAGGATTATGGCATCATTATGATGTCATTAGTATTCTCCCACCCAATCACATGTTGACAAATGGCACTAATTTGTTTAAAAAGACTTAATGGGTAGAAAAGAAAAGAAAAAAAATCAGAAAGCCTTATCCCTTCTTCATTGCCGTCTCACCCCTCTCCCATGTCCACCATTTTTAAGCTAACCAAAGCTTGATTTGCTTGGTTCTCACCCATTAAAACTTAAGTTTCCCAACACAAAAACTTATTATTTCATCTTGGTGAGTCTTTTGAGAGCAAAAAGAAGTGAAAAAGAAGAACCGTAGCAAGTTGGAATTTCACTCCATTAGAGGTTAGTGACTTAAACTTGATTTTCTCTTTAAATTCATGTTGAAGGAGTATGATTGAGTGCAAAATTACAAAGAAATTTAATAAATACCATGTGTATGCCCATCCTATATTTTCGGCAGCCTTGGTTGTGGTAAGATTTTAATGATTTTCATGGAGCTAAAATGGTAGTATGGCTGCCCTTAGTATTAATCTCTTAAGTGGAGTAATGAAATGCAAGTTTTAATGTATGGTTTGAGATAGTTGAGTTAGGGTTTGGGATGAAAATGAGACTTTGATCATGTAATGGTGAAAGTAGGTCTTAATGGTTAATTAGTGATCATTTGGTTTTATATGAATAAGAAATAAAGTGGTTGGTTTAGTGGGAATTGAAGTTGGTGTGGCTGCCTTTGGTGACCTGCAGGACTGGGCATGAGTCCAGTAGGTTAGGGCAGCAATAACTAGAGTTGTAGAGGTTTAATTGGTGCAAAGCCAATTGAACATGAAACTAGACACATAATGGCACAACTTTGGTGAAGAAACCATGCCCAGAAAATCAAACCAAGTTGACCTAAAGATTGCCCTAATCCGGGTGACCTGCAATCTGCCTGGGTAAAATGACCAAATGAACAGTGTTTAGTCATTTGGTCATAACTCAGTGTAGAAAGGTCTAATTGACCTAAAATTTTACCAACAACAAGCTGAGATATAATCTATAACTTTCATGAAGAAACCTAACCCAAATTATAACCATAACATGTTCAAAAAGTGACCTGCATTCACTGCTCAAAATACTGTAGATTTGGTTAGTCTAGAAATTCTGGAAAAATTATAATCCGACCAATTGTGATTTTTGAGCCATAACTTGAGCTACAAAACTCCAAATGGAGTGATTCAAAAAAAGAAATGTAACTAGACAAAATAAGGAACAACTTTCATGTTGACCATTTTGCTAAATTCCCACTACAAAAATGACTAATGGAATAGTAAACACAAAGCTTGAAATCTGAAATTTTTGAACAATTATGATTAAGCTTAGAAATGGTATTGGCAACCAATACCAACAATTTTAGAATGCAAAATGTGGTATGTTGGGAGTATTAAAACCAATGTACCTATTATCCATGTAAAAGTAAACATTTTGTTGACTAATGAATTGAATAGTAACACCAAAACTTGAATTTCAAGAATTGTGAAACTTAAAAGTGTAATATGCCCTAATATACCTAGCAAGATTGGTTTGGATAGGTTGGCATGCCAATAGGGTTCTGTTAGCAGTACTGCATATGGCTTCATGCCATTCTGTGTTTCATGGCCTCCCATGCCATTCTGTGATAAAATAGCCTTTAACTATATTAATTGAGTTATTATACTTGAATTATATCCTTGATGATTATTACAGCTTATTAGATGTTCTGTTGCACACCGGGAGACACAATGTGACCGATGGTGCGATGGTCCAAGGTACTTTGTACCCAGTGTCAGTTTACCCATTTATCTAGTCCAGTCGACTAGTATGGGTTACTCGAGCAACGATAATGAATTTTACAAAATTTTAATCAAATTATACTGCAATAAATGCCAGAAATTAAGTCTACCTAAAATATAAATATACATTCTGCATATTTATATTATTTTAGTTATTTTATTTTATATTGTCACCACTAAGCAGAATTGCTTAGCGTGTCGCTTTTGCCACGCGCAGGTACTAGAGACATAGCTGGGGAGTCCAGCAGACCTCATATTGGGTGAGCTTTCAGATCTGCACACAGAGTTCAGAGTCACCTCACATTGCAGTGTATTTGGTAGGACATTAGGCCACTTTTGGTATTTTGATATTTTGTATTTTGTAAACTTCTGTAATATATATTATAAATTCATGTAATTATGCTTTTGATGTAATTATCTATGAATTATGTTCAATAATAAATGTGAGCATTTCTCATTGAGTTGACTGTGATATGAATTGAATTTAATTTTGAGATACTGAAGTCATTTGAGAAATTGTTGAGAATATATTGGTGGTTGACTGAGAATGATGTGATGATTTTATAGGAAGTGTTTTTAACAGATTCAAAAGAACTGTTTTTCCAATTTACAGCCGACACTCTATCGGATTTTCTATAAAATTTGCGAAAAGATTTAGATTAATAAAAAATTGTAAATAAATGAGTAAAAAGGGTAAATTTAATTGAAATATGACTTGGTACTCTGGCATACTATGTGGCATATTTTGCTCGGCTACACTGTAGACGGGTAAAGGATGTCACAGAAAGTCAACAAATTGACTTAAATAGTATCGTAAATAGTAACACCGAAATACAAATTTTAAAGAACATCAAGTTTAGCATATTAAAGCTGGGTATAAATAGATTTGAATTTATTTTTGGACTTATGATAAATTATGATACTGAAACACTGTGAAACTATGTGTTTCAGTTGAAAAGAATACTGGGAAAGAAACCGAGGCATCGAGTCGAGGCCAAGAGGTGACTCGCTTAAGGTTTGTGCACAATGTAAACATTCTTTAAAATTTCTTTGCAAAGTGCATGAAATGATTTGTGGTTTAATTATATTGCAAAACAATGATTGAAATGTATACTATGTTTTTTATCTAAATTGTTGGAAATTTGATGATATGTGATTTAATTGTCAGTAAATGTTTGATAAACTGATAAGATAGTTTTGAAACCATAGTGTCATGACCATATATTTAAATGTCTCACTAGCATGACTAGTGGGAGAAATTAGTTTCGAATTTTGATTCCTTCTCTAGCTGAAGTGTTGAGGTATGTGCCAGTAGAAGAAGAAATTTGAATGGGTACCCATATATTTGAGCTAGCTAGCCTGGTGATTACTCATAAGCCTTCGGCTATTGAGATGAATATGTTTCGAATGGTATGATATAACTATGTGTTTTTATGAAATTCGTTTTGAGATTTCCTAAATGAAATTGTTTGGATTAAAAGTTTATAAATCATGTTTTGTATCTGTTTTTCATATTCAGTTCAATATTTGAATAAATGTGATTTGAATTATGCATAAACTATTATTTTAGTATGTTGTGCACCACTGAGTCATATTACTCAGCGATGGCTGTTATTGCTATCGCAGATATAGAGACTAGAGGAGCAGTAGAGTGAGCTGCTGAGGATCTTGGAGCTTCATCCCTGAAGATTAGTCGGGTATATTTTATACCCTGATTGTAATATTTAGTTTGATGTATGTAAATATATGTACATGTATAAACTGGTCATAAGCAGCTGTATAGAGTTTGTAATAATATTATTTTGGTTTTGCTAATGTAAAGTTTGGTTGATGTGTAACACCCCGAACCTCCGAGTTATGAATAGTACCATCTTTTATCCGTGACTTGTACTATTTAAAGACACCTTGAAGACAAAAAATAAATAGAAAATTAATTGAGATAGACACAATAAAAATTCAAGTGACCCAAAAATATAAGGATTCATTGGGTATATTGAAAAAGAGGGATTATGACCCAATAAGGGGCATTTTGGTTAATTCACCTCAAGAGTTGACTTTTGACCAAAATATCAATTAAATTAACTGAAATTAATGAATTGAATTATGGGGTAAATATTGAAGAAAAATTCAAGTAAAAATATGTAAGGGAAAATTTAAGAAATGAAAACTTAAACTTTCATTTCTATTATTACAAAATTAAAATGAAGGACTTATGGGCTTTTGATAATTAAATTTAATTATTTAATTAAAAGGGAAAATTAAGTGTAAATGTACAAAAAAAAAGGGGGAATAAAAATTTAAGTTTAATTATCCTTATGACACAATTAAAATTTATAATTTTAATAAACTAATTTTGGGGTTATATATATATATATAAGAAGACAAATGTCTTCTTCATTTTTATTTTTTCATAAGGTGCCACCACCCACTCCTCTCTCTTCCTCTCTCTCTCTCTCTCTCTCTCTCTCTCTCTCTCTCTCTTTTTCTCTTCTTCTTCTACTTCTTCCCCTCATTGATTTCCCCTCCTAAGTTTTAATTCCCTTAAATTCCCTTCATAAATCCCATAACCCACTAAAAGAAAAGATCAAAGAGAACTTTGATTGAGGCATTGGAGCAAGTAGAGCAAAAGAAATTGGAAGAAAAATTGAAGTTGGAAAGAAATCACTTGAGGTAAGTTTCTTTTCATGTTAGATTAGTTGTATAAGCCTTGAATGAAGTTAACTTATGATGAAATTTCATGAGAAATTGAAAGGAAACATGCATGAAACCTAAACTAGGGTTTTGGCCAACTTAGGGAAAAATTAGGGTTTTGATGTATTTTAGTTAAATTGATGATAAATCTAAGTTAAATTGAGGTAGTATGCATGATTGGGAGTAGTAAGATTTCATGGGATTGCATAAATTGAATTATGGAAGATTAGGATTCATGAGAAAATTAGGTTTTGGTGCTAGAGAGTGAAATTGGTGTGTGTAGTATTAAATTATGATCATTTGAGGTTTTTTTAGTTTGAATTGACATTGGGTTGATGAATGGAGGTAATGAAATGGTAGGATTAGAGAAAATTACAAACTTTGGTGTTTGAAAATTGTGGGGTTTGTGCTAGGAAGTGCCATTGATATGTCAATGCTAAATTATAGTCATTTTGGGTGAATTAAATGTGAATTGAGGTTGGTTAGTGGGAATAATTGAAGAAATGAAAAATTTGAACCTAGGGCAGAATTTGCACACTGAGTTCAGTGTGTTTGATAGCCCATAAATTGAGCTACACAACTCTAATTGGTATGAAACCAATTGGAAATAAAACTTAAGACATAGGGCTAGAATTTTCGTGAATATACCTTGCCCCGAAAATGACGTTAAGCTATCCGAAATGAGCCTTGAACTTAGAGACAAAATTTTGGAACCTATAGAATTTGACTATATGAATAGTAAAATTTGCATGGCCATAACTCTCTCTAGAAAACTCTTATTTAGGCGATTCTTAAACCGATGGAAACCTAAGAGATAGTAGAACATTTCATATGAAGAACTTGAGCCCAAATTATGGACTTAACTCAATCAAATTGCTGAGCAAATTTGAATCACCGAATCTGCAGAATTGCAGATTTACCATATGAATAGTAAAATTTGTAGGGCCATAACTCTCTCTAGAAAACTCCGATTTAGGAAATTCTTAAACCGATGGAAACCTAAGACATAGTATAACATTTTGTGTGAAGAACATTAGACCAAATTATGGACTTAACTTGATCAAATTGCTGAATGAATTTAGATCGATAAATATGCCAGAACTAAATCTGCAAGATGAACAGTGACGTGAACAGTAACAGTATTTTGGTCATAACTTAAACTACACAGCTCCGAATTATGCGATTCAAAAAGAAAAATAAAGTTAAGACCTAAATGAACAATTTTCATGAAGAACAACTCACTAAATTATGATTGAAACTAGGTAAAAATTGGGTTAAAAGATTGGGGCACCAAGCTGTCGAAAACCAAAATTTTCTTAAATTTGCAAAGCTAACTTAGGATACATTAGACATTCATGTAATGAGTGCTTGGCAGCAATTAAGATGCGTATTGAGACATTCTATTTGTATATTTTCAGTAGAGAAAGAGGTTGGGACAGACAAGGAATAGTGAGTAAAAAGAAAGGAGAGCATTGAAGGTTTTTGCACAACTAACCTTTTCTTCATTTTTAAAACTTGTAAATTGTTTGGAATATGTTTATTTGAATGAGTTTGCTTTGAACAAGTTTACTTTGACTAAAATATGGTTTTTCTCTTGCATTTGAGAAATTTGAGTGTTGTCACCTTTATATAGATATTATGATGAAATTAAATGTGTTCATTGGTTTATAAATGGGTTGTTGAGTGGGAAATTTTTGAAAACTGTTTTGAAACCACAGTTAGCATGACAGTCCCTTTCAGAACTCCCTAGTATTAATGACTACTTGGGGTTGATAATTGATATTGATTATGTCTCCCATTGATAACGGTTAGTGGGGTGAGACTACATGAGTACTTATTAGCTAGCAAGCCCTTCCCTCATTAATAACGGCTAGTGAGGTTGAGATTATTTTGTCGTGGTGTACAACATGGCACTGATCATGAAATTTTGTGTCATTGCCTGAACTGTGTGTTAATGTTGGCAACACTAATGCTTTGTGAATTATGATTTATGAAGTGTGATTTCTCATTTGAAATGTTATTCCAATAAATGGCTCTTATGGACACAGAACTACTATGAAGTTTCATGCTTAAGAAAAATGTGATTTATTATGCTTTGACAAATCGTGTTTTACCTTGAGTTTTAAAGTTATTAATTGTGCACCACTGAGTGATATACTCAGCGATAGCTTTTTTATGCTATCACAGGTAAGGGAAAGGAGAAGGCTGCTGAGTGAGAGACTTGGAAGTAGCATTTTGGTTTTGATTGTGGGTATATATCGTAGGTATATCCCTGTAATTTCCTTTTGATGTATTTTGTACCTATATGTATGGATGTACGGACATTGAGCCGTTTGTATTTAAAAGCATTGCATTGCTATCATATTTTGAGTTTATAACTATTTTATATTTTACTTTGAGACTTATGAAAATGTAACTCTTGCAATATTTAGTCTATCATTATTTCCAATAAATGTTTACATGGAATTTTAACTTTTCTACAAAAGAATTGATAAGATAAAAAGCTATGGTTTGTTTTAAAATCCTTTATAGCATAACTAATGGGTTATCGGTAGGTGGAGTTTGGTAATTCATTAGGTATGCTACGGGAACATGTCGTGCCTTATAAGGGATAAGGTGTGACATATTTTAGTGGTATAAGAGCTTTGGTTTTTATACAAGTTTTGAAATTGTATGTTTGAAAAATTTTGATAAGTACAACTACTCAACTATCATTAATTGATACACAAAGTGCATTACATCATAAATATGAATTAATGGAGGGAAATCTCCTTATGTTGGTTGTCCATGGAGTAGAATTCTTTGTGATTCAGTATGGAAGAGGGGGATCACATAGTAGAGCAATTAGTAGCAGCTGAGGTACAGGGGGAGGCCCCAGCTCCTCAGAATGCCAGTGGGTCAGCTGCATCCATCCCACCCATGCAGTTTCCTGCTTAGTTTGCTCAGCAGATGGCTACATTATTTCAGCAAATGGCTAGCAATATACCAGTCCAAGCTCCTGTGTAAGCACCTCCAGTGCAACCACCATCCCCAGCCAGAAAATATGACAAGTTAATGAAGTATGGGGCAATAGAGTTCAAGGGTACAGTAGACCCATTGGAAGCTGAGCAATGGTTAGAATGGATGGAGAGGGTCTTCAAGAAATTACACTGCACAAATGAGTTGAAGTTTGAATATTCAATTTCCCTGCTGCATGGAGATGCATATGAGTGGTGGAAGACCATTCCCCACAATTTAGCTAAGTCGCCAGTGCTGACATGGGATGACTTTCTAAGGGAGTTTAGACAGAAGTATGTTCCTGATACCTATGTGGATATGAAGCTATGGGAGTTTCTAAGTTTTAAGTAAGGGAACAAGACAGTAGCCGAGTATGAGAGAGACTTTTCTCGCCTCAGCCACTATGCTGGAAGCCTACTCACTACCAGTAGAGACAGATGTAAAAGTTTGAGGCCGGTTTGAGGCCTAGTTTGAGATTGCAAGTGGTTGGGTTTTGATATGATAACTTCTCTGGGTTGATATCACAGGCCCTTGAATTGGAAAGGATAGAACTGGAAGGGGCATTTGAGAAGCTAACCACTAAAAAAGGGAAGAGCAGTAAGCCTACAGGTCAGAGTCCAAGTAACAATTCGGGTCAGAGAAAAAGCTTTTGGGGACTAAGTAACAGAGGATCTAATAGGGGAAGATTCTCAGGGCAGAGGCCACCTAGATCCGGATAGCAGACATCTAGGGGTTCCTTTCTTCCTCGTACCTGTGAAACCTATGGCAGGAATCATGGAGGAGTATGTTATAAGGCCATAGGAGCTTGTTACAACTGTGGTGGAAGTGGGCATTTTTCTAGAGATTACACTAGTGCTCGCAGGTTTGGGCCGCCTACCACCACTGAGGGATCTGTTCAAGGTTCTGCTTCCAGAGGATAATAGACAGCTAGTAGAGGCCGAGACAGGGGTAGAGGTAACACTTTTGGCAGCCAGGGCACAGCGAGCCAATGAGAGCAAAGTGGTGCATCAGCCAGGGTGTACACCATGCACCAGAGGGAGGAAGCTGAGACATTAGATATTGCGGCTGATACTTTCTCCATCTTTGGTAGAGATGTATATGTATTGTTTGACCCTAGTTCTACACATTCTTATGCTAGTGCCAGTATTGCATGTTCTGTTGCCACTCCTTGTTTGAAAATGGATTATGATGTGCTAGTGATTAGTCCCTTAGGGCAAGAGGTTAGGGTAAACAAATTGTATAAGGATTGTCCTTTGGTGATCCAAGGACATACATTCCTGTCAGACTTAATTGACATGCCCTTCCGAGATTATGATATCATCTTGGGCATGGATTGGTTAACCAAGCATCACGCCATGATCGACTGTAGACTGAAGACAGTCACTTTTGATCTTCCCAAGTATGCAGAAATAGTGATACATGGGGAGAGGCAGTTATTGCCATCCAACATCATTTCAGCTGCACTTGCTAGAAAGATGATTAGAAAGGGATGTGAAGCTTATCTAGCTCATGTGATAGATACCCAGGTGGGGAGTCCAGATCTTAAAGATATTCCTGCATTATGGGGATTTTCGGATGTCTTTTCGAAAGAATTGTTGGGATTACCTCCGAGAAGAGAGGTGAAGTTTGAAATTGAGACTATGCCTGATGTGGAGCCAATCTCCATCACTCCTTATAGGATGGCACCTGCTGAGTTGAAAGAGTTGAAGGTGCAATTGCAGGAATTGTTGGATAAGGGTTTCATCCACCCTAGCATGTCACCTTGGGGAGCACCAGTATTATTTGTGAAGAAAAAGGATTGTACTCTCCACCTATGCATAGACTATAGACAGTTGAATAAGGTGACCATAAAGAATAGATATCCTCTGCCACGGATCGATGATTTGTTTGATCAGTTGAAGGATGCAACTGTACTCTCCAAAATTGACTTGAGATCGGGCTACTACCAGTTGAGGGTGCAGGAGCAAAGTATTCCTAAAACTGTCTTTAGGACTCGGTATGGCCATTATGAGTTCTTGGTAATACCATTCGGGTTGACTAATGCTCCAGCTGCTTTTATGGGCCTGATGAACACTATCTTTAGGCCATATTTGGACCAGCTTGTTGTGGTGTTCATTGATGATATTTTGGTGTACTCAAAGAATGCAGAGGAACATGATAAGCACTTGAGGATAGTATTGCAGACTTTGAGGGAGAAGTAGTTGTATGTCAAACTGTCGAAATGTAAGTTTTGGCTAAAGGAGATTACATTTTTGGGGCATATTGTATCTGCAGAAGGTATCCAGGTAGATCCTAGCAAAGTAGAAGCCATTCTTAATTGGAAGCCACCTAGAAATGTCACAGAAGTTCAGAGTTTCCTTGGTTTAGCCAGGTATTACCGAAGGTTTGTGAAGGGATTCTCCATGCTAGCATCTCCACTGACCAAACTACTTAGGAAGAATGTAAAATTTTAGTGGATTGATCAATGTTAGGAAAGTTTTGATGAGTTAAAGAGGCGTTTAACTGAAGCTCCAGTCTTAACCTTGCCCACTTTGGGTAAGGAGTATACCATATACAGTGATGCTTCTCATAACGGATTGGGTTGTGTGTTGATGCAAGATAGAAATGTCATTGCCTATGCTTCACGCCAGCTTAAACCACATGAGAGGAATTATCCTACGCATGACTTGGAGCTGGCAGCCATTGTCTTTGCCTTGAAGATCTAGAGACATTACTTGTATGGGGAGAGATGTTATATATACACAGATCATAAGAGTTTGAAGTACTTGGGCACACAAAGGAGTTAAATTTGAGGCAGAAGAGATGGTTAGAGCTGATAAAAGATTATGATTGTTTGATAGACTATTAGCCTAGAAAAGCTAATGTTGTAGCTGATGCTTTAAGTCGCAAGACTATGGCTGGTTTGAGGGTTTCTTCATTGTTCATGGTGCATGAGTTAAGGGCATTGCATGCTAATTCGGAGATTAATGAAGATGGTCAGATGGTAGCTACTTGGCAAGTGAAACCAATGCTGGCAGAACAAATTAAAGCAATTGCACAGAAGGATGATAAGTATGTGAAGTTGATGGAAGAGGCTCGGGATGGCAAAAAACCAGAATTATCAGTAAATGATGAGGGCTTGTTGTTATATAAGGGTAGAATGTGCATTCCTGAGAATGTTGAACTAAGGCAGACCATTTTAAAGAAAGCACATGATTCACCGTTTACAATGCACCCTGGTGGAACTAAAATGTATAGAAGTGTGAAAGAGCACTATTGGTGGAGAGGAATGAAGAAAGACATTGCAGAAAATGTTGCCAAATGCCTAACTTGTTAGCAAGTAAAGGCAGAACACCAAGTGCCTGCAGGGTTCCTATAGCCATTGCCAATTCCCGAGTGACAATGGGAAAGAATCACTATGGATTTCGTGACAGGACTTCCATGTACACAAAAGAATCATGATGCAGTTTAGGTTATTGTTAATAGATTGACCAAGTTTGTATACTTTTTGCCTGTGAGGATGATTACAGCCTGGAAAGATTGGCCAAAATGTACATTAATGATGTGGTGAGGTTACATGGAGTGCCAGTGTCTATTGCGTAGGACAGAGACCCAAGGTTCACTTCTAGATTCTGGGGTAGTCTCTAAAAAGCCCTAGGAACTAGATTGAACTTCAGTACAGCATTCCATCAACAGACAGATGGCCAATCTGAAAGGATCATTCAGATTTTGGAGGATATGCGTCGGGCCTGTGTGATTGAGTTTGAAGGGAGTTGGGACACACACTTGCCTTTAATTGAATTTGCTTACAATAACAGTTATCAGCCAAGCATCGGGATGCCTCCATATGAATCACTTTATGGCAGAAAGTGTAGAACTCCCTTGTGTTGGGAAGAAGTGGGCGAGAGGAAGTTGATTGGCCCAGAATTAGTGCAGCAGACGGAAGAAAAGGTTAAGCTCATTAGAGACAGACTCAAAGTTGCAACGGATAGACAGAACTCCTACATTGACCTAAAGAGAAGAGATATTCGGTACAGTGTGGGTGACAAGGTGTTCTTGAAAGTTTTCCCATGGAAGAGGTGTTAGTAGTATGCCCTAGAGCATATCATTTAGTATGTATCTTGTACATATTTTTATTAATAAAAGGCATTTCCACTTTTCCGTTTACATAATATATTTATGTGTAATAGAAAAGGTCCATTGATATTTTGTTAGAAATTCTATTCTTAAGTTGTTAAGAATATGAGTAACAGTATTTCTTGCACAAAGTATCATAAATAGGTTCACAATCGAGGATACTTCACAATAAGGACATGACTTATCTAGAGAGATTGTATTCATGTTTGTTCCTAAGTTATTTATATGAGATATAAATAAGATGGAATGGTGAGGCTCATGCCATATGACAAACATGATAGGCACTTATAAATGATAAGTAGGCCGAATCAGTGACACTTATGACAAGCATATGGAGTTTACTCTTGTCAATGTTTTGTCATAAATCATATCAGTGCATATAATCTTTAGACCTGAGATAGCACAGTTATCTTATATATAGGTAGTTTCAGTTTGATACTGCTTTCATACTTGTACTGTGTATGGGTATATGGGCATGCGTTGGCTCCTACTTGTTATATATGGAGGTAGGTGTTGATCAAGATGGAATCTGTTCCTCTAAGTAAATAGAGATAAAATCCTATGTTCATTTAATTGTTCTTGATGTTTCAAGTTCCTGGCCAGGATAGATAAATTTAATCAGAAAAGAGTTTCTGATGAGAAAATCTTTTTAATCAAGAACTGGAATTAAAAGAGAACATAATATTCATAGCAAATGGAGTTTGACATAAACCATGACTCCAGCTTGAGTTGGGATTTTGTAACAGAGAGATTCCAGTGAATGGTAACATATGATTATAAGTTCATTTAAGGTAAACCTTATTACTAATTGGGTGTCCATGGCATGCTATGCTAGGTGTTAACCATGGTCTATTAGGTGCATAAAATGATTTAGAGAAATCATTTATGGTAAGAAAGAGTTCTAATGGTATTAAGAGTTTATATCATATCTCATTGCCAATTAGTGATGAGCCTAGTAAGTCACACACATACACAAGTTATCACCTAATTAAATATGATTTAATTAATTAATTAAAGAGTTTAATTGATCAATTAAATAGGTTTGGTTTGCAATTAGATTGCAAAGTCCCTAGCATGACTTAAAACCAAATCTAGATTATTGGATGTATAGTATAAGTTAAATTTATATTTAAAGTGTTTAAATATAAATTTAATTAATGAGAAATTAATTAATAGAGATTAATTAATTAATTTATATTTGATATAAATTAATTAGAAGAAGATAAATAATTATTTTGGGTTAAGAACTCAAAATTAAGACACAGGGCATTTTGGTCACTTCACAGTGTAACACGTGGCACCATGAGATGGTGACACATTGCATTACACATAAGCTTGCCAAATATCTTTTAATCATGTAAGATGATTAAAATTAAGATTAAATATAGGTTTGACACTTGGCATAATGTGATTGGGTCACTTAAACCTAGAACCAATCAAAGGTGACATGTGGCAAGGGTTTAATGTGTTAACCTAGCTATATAAGTGTTGTTATGAGAAAAAATAAATGACAAGCAGCAGCCACTCCTTTGTGCCGCCACCTTTGGTGTGCAATTCTCTCCTCTTCTTCTTCTTCTCTCATCAATCCAAGAGATTAGAAAAACAATCTCTTGCATTAAGAACACCAGAAATTATTTCTAGTGTCCTGTTTACATCTCTAATCTTTTAAAAGGCAGAACTTGATTTTCTAATTAATAGAAAAAGCTTTTAGAAGCTTTTCAAGAGCTCCCTTAGGTGTTCTTGGTGTGGACAAGCTAGAGGGATAACATTTGGTGTCCTGAAGATGAATCTCAAAGGAGTAAATACACTACAGTGCATTAAGAGGTTAGTGTGTTTGTTCTTGATTTAATCTAGGGTTCTAAAATTAATCTGATTAATTTTAAAATCTTAAATGGCAAATACAGATCCAAAAACATATTAAAAGGGTTTTAATATGTTTTTTATCATTGAAATCAAATAAATAAAAATAAATCTTGCATGATGCATGTGACCCTAGGTGAAAATTTTTGAATTCAATGGTATAAACTTGTGTTTTTCATGCTTCCGTTCCTTCAATTGGTATCAGAGCCACTATATTCGCCATTTAGATTGTTGATTATATGATTTAATTGTGTGTTTTGATCATGAGATGATTTATCCATTGCTGGTTGCAATGGAGGTGTGGCGGCATGCTTGAAAAACACTATCAATGGTGCGCATGGTTTGTCTTCCATGGGTGGCTCAAGGTTTGGCTTTTAATTCTGCAATTGTTGTATGATCTAAGGCCTATTCTTTGACTAATTAAAGTGTTTAATTAGTAGTTTTAATCACACAATTAAATTATGATTCAAATCAAAATTTTAAAAATTGTTTGAATGTGATTCAAATCTGAATTTTAAAAGTTGTTTGAATGTGATTCAAATCTGAATTTTTAAAGTTGTTTGAATCATATTTAAATCTGATTTTTTAGAGTTGTTTGAATAATATTCAGATCTAATTTTTTAAAAAATGTTTGAATGTGATTTAAATCTGATTTTTTAAGAAATGTTTGAATGTGATTCAAATCTGAATTTTTAAGGTTATTTGAATGTGATTCAAATCTGAATTTTTAATTTTGTTTGAATGAGATTCAAATATGAATTTTTAAATTTATTTGAATCATATTTAAATCTGGATTTTTAATTTGAATATGAGATATTCAATTTAATTTAAGTAATGTATGTTTTATTTAATTGTTAAATAGTGATATGCATGATAGATGATCATGGACTATAAAAGACCAATATGATTAGATTTATTTCTTTTATGTTTCTTTGGGATTGTAAATTAATTAATTTATTTTGGGCATGTATTATGAAGTTTGTAATAATTTTTAAATTGTAATTTCATTTATTTAAGTTCTTGTAAATTCGCCTTGGTATGCCAAGGATTACTATGTAATTGATTGCAAGAAGTTCAAGGAGGTCAAGAGCATTGGTGGGACTAGTGGGAGGAATTCAAGATCAAGTGTTGATTATGTACTCCTTCAGCAACTCTTGTAAAATGAATGAATGAAATGCACCTAGGAATGCCCTGATTCAATTCTTGGTGGCTCAGAATTGAATCCCTTAGAAAGTCCATGATCATACCATATTTACTGCTTATCCATGAATGCATGAGATGTATGGGAATGTATGCAATTATATTATATATGCATGCTAAATCGATAATGAGCAAAGTGAGACCTAAATAGTAATTAGGATGACCATAAAATCTTCCAAACAAATGATTAAGTTGGAAATGCTATAATTAAAGTAATTATAATATAGGCCCTCCATTGGGGCAATTATTTTAAGAAATTTTAAATAGTTGCATGAGATGCAATTAATTTAAGAGATTTTCTTAAAAATAATTGTTAAGCATGAGATGTTGTAAAAATGTAAATGATTTGGTGGCCAATATTGGATGTACCTGAGGACATTAAAATTATTTGCATAATTACTGGCTCAATGGGATTAACTTAACTAATGCAAGATAAGTCAATAATGGATGTACCTGAGATTTTGAGCATTAGGTGCTAGGTAAAGGATTGAACCTCACATGAGATGTGATGGGCAAGGAGTTGCTCACTTATAGTTTATTGCAATTCCAATAACGGATGTACCTGAGGATGATCAATAGAATTACAAGAATTTAATCACCCACTAGAAATCCGTCCAACTAGGATTTCTGTTTTCTACTTTGGAAGTATAAGATTCACTAAGTTAGTGGGAGGACCAATTTGATTAAAAGACCATAATCATTTTGGTTAAGTACATGATACATTTACTAATTAATTTGGTTATTTTCTGCAGTTAATTTTTTGATAATGAGCACAGAACAACCACTACCATCCAATATACTTGCAAGCATACTTGATCGCAATAGGTTGACAGGACCTAATCTGTCTAATTGGCTAAGAAATTTGAAACTTATCCTGAAACTTGAACATATAGGATATGTTCTAGATTCAAATGTTCCTGGTCTCTTACCTCCAGAGGCCACTCAAGAGAAACATGAAACTTTGGACAAGTGGAAGGAGCATGATATGAGAGCTAAGTGTTACATGATTGCTTCCATGAGTATTGAGTTACAGAAGCAGCATGAGAACATGCAGAGTGCGAGTGAGATCCTCCTTCACCTACAAGAGTTGTATGGTGAGCACAGTAGGAATGCTAGGTATGAGATATCTAGGCAGCTATTCCGCATGAGGATGTCTGAGGGACAGAATATTGGGGATCATGTCCGCAAGATGATTCGACTGATTGAGCAGTTGGAACATCTTGACTTCAACATGGATTTCCAACTACAGACGGATTTGATCCTTCAGTCCCTTCCTGAGTCTTTTGGGAATTTTGTGACAAATTTCCATATGACTAAACAGGAATGCACCTTAGTTGGTTTACTCAACATGCTGGTTATTGCCCAAAAGAATATGCTGGGCAATAAAGGAAAAGAGGTAGCTTTAATTGCATCTTCTTTTGCTGGAAAGTCCAACAAGAAGAAGGGCAATAAGAAAAAGAAACCTTAGATTCCTGGTCCTTCTAAGAAAATAGCTAAACAGAAAAGGAAGACTAAAGCTGATGGAGGCAAAGGAAAGTGTTTTCACTGCCAAAAGGATGGGCAATGGAAAAGGAACTGCCCAGAGTATCTTGCTTCTCTGAAGGACAAGAAGGATACACCTTCGGAAGGTATGTCCATATCTTGTTATTTAGATTATGATGATACTCATAGTTCATCTATAGCTTGGGTTTTAGATACTGGTGCCAGTTCTCACATTTCTAATGATATACAGGAACTAGCAAATAGTAGCAGCTTGCGTTCTCAAGATGTTAGAGTCCGGATTGGCAATGGCATAACTGTTAAAGCTTTAGCCATAGGATTTAAATCTTTTTACATGTTTGGATATGTTTTGTGTTTGGATAATATTTTATATGTACCTGATGCTTTTAAGAACATCATTTCTATATCTAGTTTGACTAGAAATGGCTATGAATTTCAATTCACAGATGATGTTTGCAATATTTATTTTAGAAATAAATGTTGGTTCGGGTTATATGAATGATGGTCTTTATTATTTGGATAATAATGACAAACAAAAAATGAATGCAAGTGATCTAAATGAATGCAATGCCATGGTGAAAACCAACTCAAGTTCAAAATATATTTGGCACTTAAGGTTATGTCATGTTGCAGAAGATAGGATTGCAAAATTGGAGAAAGTGGGGATTCTATCCTCATTGGGCTCTGAGCCTACTCCAACATGTGAATCTTGCCTTCAGGGCAAAATGACTAGATCACCCTTTGTTGGACAAAGGCTAAGAGCTGAAAATATTTTGGAGCTAATATATAGTGATGTATGTGGTCCATTTAAGGAAATGGCTAGAGGCAATTTTCATTATTTTATTACATTTACTGATGATAAATCAAGGTTTGGGTATTTGTATTTGATGAAATACAAACATGAATCCTTTGAAAAATTCAAAGAATTTAAATCTGAAGTAGAAAATCAAACAGGAAAGAGTATTAAAACTCTTCGATCAAATCGTGGAGGTGAATATTTGAGTACTGAATTTGATGAATACTTGAGAGAGCACGGCATTGTTTCCCAGCTGACTCCTCCAGGAACGCCACAGTTGAATGGTGTATCTGAAAGGAGAAATCGTACCTTATTGGATATAGTATGTAGTATGATGAGCTATACTGATATGCCAATCTCCTTTTGGGGATTTGCATTAGAATCAGCTTTGTATACACCTTATGAGATATGCATGGAAGAAAACCAAATCTTAAACATGTTAAGATTTGGGGTTGTCCAGCTTATATCAAAAAGCTAAACACTGATAAATTGGAGACCAGATCAGAAAAGGGTCGATTTGTTAGATATCCAAAAAATAGTTTTGGATATTATTTTTATTTGCCTACTTCACAAAAGGTTGTGATAAGTAGAGTTGCCACATTTCTTGAACAACAGTTTGTTCAAGAAGGAGGCAAAGGAAGGCAAATAGAGTTAGAATTGGAGAATTCTGACCAACCAACAGATCAGATGGATATAGATCCATCCAGTCAACCTACACCCATTGATGAAACATCTACAGCTGTTCCTCGTAGAACAACTAGGGTATCTCACCCACCAGTGAGATATAGTTTCCTTCATAAAGAAGAACAAGAGTTATCCACTCATGAAGAATTAGATCATGGAGATGATCCACTTACCTATGAAGAAGCTATATCAAATATAGACTCTTCAAAATGGATTGATGCTATGAAATCTGAAATTGATTCCATGTATAAGAATCAAGTTTGGGATCTTATTGACCCACCTGAAGGTATTGTACCTATAGGGAACAAATGGGTTTTCAAGAAGAAAATTGGTTCTGATGGAAAGGTAGAGACCTATAAGGCAAGACTAGTAGCGAAAGGATTTCGCCAAAGGCAAGGAATCGACTATGAGGAGACTTTCTCGCCTGTTGCCATGCTTAAATCAATTAGGATTCTATTAGCAATAATTGCATACTATGATTATGAGATTTGGCAAATGGATGTCAAAACAACTTTTCTCAATGAATACATTGAAGAAAACATTTTCATGGAACAACCTAGGGGTTTTGAATCCCAAGATGGTTCCAAGGTATGCAAGCTAAAGCGATCCATTTATGGGTTAAAACAAGCTTCGAGGAGTTGGAACATCTATTTTGATGAAGCCATTAAATCCTTTAGTTTTATGAAAAATGAGGATGAGCCATGTGTTTATAAGAAGGTTAGTGACAGTGCTATTACTTTCCTTGTCTTATATGTGGATGACATACTATTGATGGGTAATGACATAGGTATGTTGACAACTGTAAAGGTATGGTTGTCAAATACATTCTCCATGAAAGACTTAAGGGAGGTAACCTATATTCTTGGGATTCGTATCTATAGAGATAGAGCAAAAAGAATAATTGGTTTATCCCAAAGTCTATACTTGGAAAAGGTGTTAAAGAGGTTTAACATGCTTGATTCCAAGAGAGGATTGTTACCAGTGAGACATGGTATCCATCCTTCTAAAGAGTTATCTCCAAAGACACCTGAAGAAAGAGATAAAATGGCCAGGATTCCATATGCTTCGGCTATTGGAAGTTTAATGTATGCAATGTTGTGTACTAGGCCGGATATCGCATATGCTTTTAGTTTGACTAACAGGTATCAATCCAATCCAAGTTTGGAACACTGGATAGCTGTCAAGAATATCCTTAAGTACTTGAGAAGAACTAAGGATTTATTCTTGATCTATGGAGGTGGAGACTTGCAATTAGATGGTTATGCTGATTCTAATTTCCAATCAGATATCGATGATAGAAAGTCTACCTCTGGATATGTGTTCATTTGTAATGGAGGTGCAGTCAGTTGAAAGAGTTCCAAACAGAGCACGACTGTAGATTCCACTACAGAGGCTGAGTATATTGCTGCATCAGATGCTGCAAAGGAAGCTATTTGGATAAAGAAATTCGTGATAGAACTTACAGTAGTTCCTTCCATTGAGTCAGTAGTTCCACTACACTGTGACAACAATGGAGCAGTCATACAGGCTAAGGAACCAAGGTCTCACCAGAAATGCAAACACATAGAAAAGCGCTACCACATTATCAGAGAAATAGTTGGGCGAGGCGATGTAGCCATGCAGAAAATAGCATCAGCTGAAAATCCAACTAATCCATTCACTAAGCCTATGTAACAGACTCAGCTAGACCAACATCTTGAGAAGATAGGTCTAAGATATTATAATGAATGGCTCTAGTGCTAGTGGGAGATTATTAGTAGTATGCCCTAGAGCATATCATTTAGTATGTATCTTGTACATATTTTTATTAATAAAAGACATTTCCACTTTTCCTTTTACATTATATATTTATGTGTAATAGAAAAGGTCCATTGATATTTTGTTAGAAATTCTATTCTTAAGTTGTTAAGAATATGAGTGACAGCATTTCTAGCACAAAATATCATAAATAGGTTCACAATCGAGGATACTTCACAATAAGGACATGACTTATCTAGAGAGATTGTATTCATGTTTGTTCCCAAGTTATTTATATGAAATATAAATAAGATGGAATGGTGAGTCTCATGCCATATGACAAACATGATAGGCACTTATAAATGATAAGTAGGCCGAACCAGTGACACTTGTGACAAGCACATGGAGTTTACTCTTGTCAATGTTTTGTCATAAATCATATCAATGCATATAATCTTTAGACCTGAGATAGCACAGTTATCTTGTATATAGGTAGTTTGAGTTTGATACTGCTTTCATACTTGTACTGTGTATGGGTATATGGGCATGTGTTGGCTCCTACTAGTTATATATGGAGGTAGGTGTTGATCAAGATGGAATCTATTCCTCTAAATAAATAGAGATAAAATCCTATGTTCATTTAATTGTTCTTAATATTTCAAGTTCCTGGCCAGGACAGATAAATTTAATCAGAAAAGAGCTTCTGATGAGAAAATTTTTTTAATCAAGAACTGGAATTAAAAGAGAACATAATATTCATAGCAAATGGAGTTTGACATAAACCATGACTCCAGCTTGAGTTAGAATTTTATAACAGAGAGATTCCAGTGCATAGTAACATATGATTATAGGTTCATTTAAGGTAAACCTTATTACTAATTGGGTGTCCATGGCATGCTATGCTAGGTGTTAACCATGGTCTATGAGGTGCATAAAATGATTTAGAGAAATCATTTATGGTAAGAAAGAGTTCTGATGGTATTAAGAGTTGATATTATATCTTATTGCCAACTAGTGATGAGCCTAGTAAGTCACACACATACACAAGTTATCACCTAATTAAATATGATTTAATTAATTAATTAATTAAAGAGTATAATTGATTAATAAAATAGGTTTGGTTTGCAATTAGATTGCAAAGTCCCTAGCATGACTTGAAACCAAATATAGATTATTGGATGTATAGTATAAGTTAAATTTATATTTAAAGTGTTTAAATATGAATTTAATTAATGAGAAATTAATTAATAGAGATTAATTAATTAATTTATATTTGATATAAATTAATTAGAAGAAGAGAAATAATTATTTTGGGTTAAGAACTCAAAATTAAGACACAGGGGCATTTTGGTCATTTCACAGTGTGACACGTGGCACCATGAGATGGTGACACATGGAATTATATATAAGCTTGCCAAATGTTTTTTAATCATGTAATATGATTAAAATTAAGATTAAATATAGGTTTGACACTTGGCACAATGTGATTGGGTCACTTAAACCTAGAACCAATCAAAGGGTGACATGTGGCAAGGGTTTAATGTGTTAACCTAGCTATATAAGTGTTGTTATGAGAAAAAATAAATGACAAGCAGCAGCCACTCCTTTGTGCCGCCACCTTTGGTGTGCAATTCTCTCCTCTTCTTCTTCTTCTCTCATCAATCCAAGAGATTAGAAAAACAATCTCTTGAATTAAGAACACCAGAAATTGTTTCTAGTGTCCTGTTTACATCTCTAATCTTTTAAAAGGTAGAACTTGATTTTCTAATTAATAGAAAAAGCTTTAGAAGCTGTTCAAGGGCTGCCATAGGTGTTCTTGGTGTGGACAAGCTAGAGGGACAACATTTGGTGTCCTGAAGACGAATCTCAAAGGCGCAAATAGACTGCAGTGCATCAAGAGGTTAGTGTGTTTATTCTTGATTTAATCTAGGGTTCTAAATTTAATCTGATTAATTTTAAAATCTTAAATGACAAATACAGATCCAAAAACATATTAAAAGAGTTTTAATATGTTGTTTATCATTGAAATCAAATAGATAAAAATAAATCTTGCATGATGCATGTGACCCTAGGTGAAAATTTTTGAATTCAATGGTATAAAATTTTTGAATTCAATGGTATAAATTTTTGAAAGGGGAAACTAAGTCCTCGATTCATTGGGTCGTATGATGTTCTAGAAAGAGTGGGTCCATTAGCATATAGACTTGTATTGCCTCCGGAGTTAGAAAAGATTCACAATGTCTTCCATGTCTCCATGTTGAGGAGGTACAGATCAAACCCCTCTCACATTTTGCCAGTAGAAGAGATTGAGGTAAATCCAGACCTGACATATGATGAAGAGCCCATAAAGATCTTGGCACATGAGATGAAGCAGTTGAGGAACAAGCAAATACCTCTAGTGAAAGTGCTGTGGAACCATCATTCAAGCCAGGAGGCTACATGGAAGCGTGAGGAGGACATGAGGAGACAGCACCCACAGCTATTCGGAGACTGAGACTAGGTAAATTTTGAGGAAGAAATTTATTTTTAAGGAGGGGAGAATTGTAACACCCCGAACCACCGAGTAATGAATAGTACCATTTTTGGTCCGTGACTAGTACTATTTAAAGACACCTTAAGGACAAAAAATAAATAAAAAATTAATTGAGATAGACACAATAAAAATTCAAGTGACCCAAAAATATAAGGATTCACCGGGTATATTGAAAAAGAGAGATTATAACCCAATAAGGGGCATTTTGGTCAATTCACCTCAAGAGTTGACTTTTGACCGAAATATCAATTAAATTAAATTAAATTAAACTAATGAATTGAATTATGGGGTAAAAATAGATGAAAAATTCAAGTAAAAATATATAAGGGAAAATTTAAGAAATGAAAAACTAAACTTCCATTTCTATTATTACAAAATTAAAAAGAAGGACTTATGGGCTTTTGATAATTAAATTTAATTATTTAATTAAAAGGAAAAATTAAGTGTAAATGTAAAAAAAAAAATTGGGAATAAAAATTTAAGTTTAATTATCCTTATGACACAATTAAAATTTATTATTTTAATAAACTAATTTTGGGGTAAATATATATATATATATATATATATATATATATATATATATATATATATATATATATATAAAAGAAGACAAATGTCTTCTTCATTTTTATTTTTTCACAAGGTGACACCACCCACTCCTCTCTCTTCCTCTCTCTCTCTCTTTCTCTTTTTCTCTTCTTCTTCCACTTCTTCCCCTCATTGATTTCCCCTCCCAAGTTTTAATTCCCTTAAATTCCCTTCATAAATCCCATAACCCACTAAAAGAAAAGATCAAAGAGAACTTTGATTGAGGCATTGGAGCAAGTAGAGCAAAAGAAATTGGAAGAAAAATTGAAGTTGGAAAGAAATCACTTGAGGTAAGTTTCTTTTTATGTTAGATTAGTTGTATAAGCCTTGAATGAAGTTAACTTATGATGAAATTTCATGAGAAATTGAAAGGAAACATGCATGGAACCTAAACTAAGCTTTTGGCCAACTTAGGGAAAATTAGGGTTTTGATGTATTTTAGTTAAATTGATGATAAATCTAAGTTAAATTGAGGTAGTATGCATGATTGGGAGTAGTAAGATTTCATGGGATTGCATAAATTGAATTATGGAAGATTAGGGTTCATGGGAAAATTGGGTTTTGGTGCTAGAGAGTGAAATTGGTGTGTGTAGTATTAAATTATGGTCATTTGAGGTTTATTTAGTTTGAATTGACATTGGGTTGATGAATGGAGGTAATGAAATGGTAGGATTAGAGAAAATTGCAAACTTTGGTGTTTGAAAATTGTGGGGTTTGTGCAAGGAAGTACCATTGATATGTCAACGCTAAATTATAGTCATTTTAGGTGAATTAAATGTTAATTGAGGTTGGTTAGTGGGAATAATTGAAGAAATGAAAAATTTGAACTGAGGGCAGAATTTGCACACTGAGTTCAGTATGTTTGACAGCCCATAAATTGAGCTACATAACTCCAATTGGTGTGAAATCAATTGGAAATGAAACTTAAGATATAGGGCTAGAATTTTTGTGAAGATACCCTGCCTCGAAAATGAACTTAAGCTATCCGAAATGAGCCTTGAACTTAGAGGCAAAATTCTGGAACCTGCAGAATTTGACCATATGAATAGTAAATTTGCATGGCCATAACTCTCTATAGAAAACTTCGATTTAGGTGATTCTTGAGCCGATGGAAACCTAAGACATAGTAGAAAATTTCATATGAAGAACTTGAGGCCAAATTATGGACTTAACCCAATCAAATTGCTGAGCAAATTTGAATCACCTAATCAGCATAATGTAGATTTATCATATGAATAGTAAAATTTGTATGGCCATAACTCTCTCTAGAAAGCTCCGATTTAGGCGATTCTTGAACCAATGGAAACCTAAGACATAGTAGAACATTTCGTATGAAGAACATTAGACCAAATTATGGACTTAACTTGATCAAATTGCTGAACAAAGTTGGATCGATAAGTTTGACAGAACTGAATCTGCAGGATGAACAGTGACTTGAACAGTAATAGTGTTTTGGTCATAACTTGAGCTACACGGCTCCAAATTAAGCGATTCAAAAAGGAAAATAAAGTTAAGACGTAAATGAACAATTTTCATGAAGAATTCCTTATCAAATTATGATCGAAACTAGGTAAAAATTGGGTTCAAAGATTGGGGCACCAAGCTGTCCAAAACTAAAATTTTCTAAAATTTGCAATGCTAACTTAGGATACATTAGACATTCATGTAATGAGTTCTTAGTAGCAATTAAGATTCATATTGAGACATTCTATTTGTGTATTTTCAGTAGAGAAAGAGGTTGGGACAGACAAGGAATAGTGACTAAAGAGAAAGGAGAGCATTGAAGGTTTGTGCACAACTAACCTTTTCTTCATTTTTAAAACTTGTAAATTGTTTGGAATGTGTTTATTTGAATGAGTTTGCTTTGAATAAGTTTACTTTGACTGAAATTTGCTTTTTCTCTTGCATTTGAGAAATTTGAGTGTTGCCACCTTTATATGGATATTATGATGAAATTAAATGTGTTTATTGGTTTATAAATGTGATTGTTGAGTGGGAAATTTTTGAAAACTATTTTGAAACCACAGTTAGCATGACAGTCCCTTTCGGAACTCCCCAATAGTAACTGCTGCTTGGGGTTGATAATTGATATTGATTATATCTCCTATTATTAACGGTTAGTGGGGTAAGATTACATGAGTACTCATTAGCTAGCTAGCCCTTCCCTCATTAATAATGGTTAGCGAGGTTGAGATTGCTTTGTCGTAGTGTACAACATGATACTGATCGTGAAATTTTGTGTCATGGCCTGAACTGTGTGTTAATGTTGGCAACACTAATGCTTTGTGAATTGTGATTTATGAAGTGTGATTTCTCATTTGAAATGTTATTCCAATAAGTGGCTCTTATGGACATAGAACTATTGTGAAGTTTTCATGTTTAAGAAAAATGTGATTTATTATGCTTTAACAAATCGTGTTTTACCTTGAGTTTTAAAGTTATTAGTTGTGCACCACTGAGTGATATACTCAGTGATAGCTTCTTTATGCTATCACAGATAAGGGAAAGGAGAAGGCTACTGAGTGAGAGACTTGGAAGCAGCATTTTGGTTTTGATTGTGGGCATATATCGTAGGTATACCCCTGTAATTTCCTTTTGATGTATTTTGTACCTATATGTATGGATGTACGGATATTGAGCAGTTTGTATTTAAAATCATTGCATTGCTATCACATTTTGAGTTTGTAACTATTTTGTATTTTACTTAGAGACTTATGAAAATGTAACTTTTGCAATATTTAGTCTATCATTATTTCCAATGAATGTTTACATGGAATTTTAACTATTCTCGTGTAGTTTTCTGCAAAAGAATTGATAAGATAAAAAGCTATGGTTTGTTTTAAAATCCTTTGTAGTATAACTAATGGGTTATCGATAGGTGGAGTTCGGTAATTCATTAGGTATGCTACGGGAACATGTCGTGCCTTACAAGGGATAAGGTGTGACATGATCAATGTAAATTATTTTTACTTTAATGAAAAATGAATGGAATTATTGAGTATTATTTTTTATGACAATTGAATTGAGAAATGATGTTGAATTGTGTTGAGGTAGTAGTGAGTTTGATGGAAAAGAATTATTTGAAGTGTTTTTACAGGCATTTGAAGAACTGTTTTCTTAAAATACAGACGGCACTCTGCCGAAAATTTTCCAAAAATTTGCGTAAAAAATAAAATGGACAAAAATTTGAACTAGTTTTTAAATTTCTATTAAATGTAAGAAAATGCTCACCACTTCTAAAAAATAAGAAAATGGTTTTAAAATCCCTTGTAGGGTACTTAATGAGTTATCGGTAGGTGAAGTTCAGTAGTTCATTAGGTATTCTATAGGATCATGTTATGCCTTACAGAGGGGTAAGGTGTGACACCTAGGACCTAGTTTTTGGCTAGATTCGGCTGCCTGGCAGCTTGTCCCTGAACATTGTAAATATTACAGTCGATCCCAGAATTTTCAGACTTCTCGAATGCATTTCAGGTAGCAGAATTTGCAAAGGTAGTCCCAAACTTAAGTACTGTAATTTTTACCTTAGTTAAGCTAGCTGATAAATCTGCAAAATATTCCTAACTTAGTAACTCAACTCAACTCGACTAAGCCTTTATCCCAAAAATTATTGGGTCCGACTATATGGATTTTCTTTCTTCTCTCTAAACGATTTTGGTTTAAATCCTCAGAAATGTGTAATGCTTTTAGGACATGTTGTACTACTTTTCTCCAAGTCAATTTAGTAAAATTAAGTAAAATAATTTTAATTAAGACAATGATGATAAAGAGGACGTCCAAGAATATTTTTATAATTTTTGAAGTGCTGAAAATAATTATTTAGACTGTAGAGGAGTACAAAATAACATAATACTTTTTTATAATTTCCCTATTTTCTATATGACCATATGCAATATCAATTTTATGCCCCCATTTATGCTCTAAAAGTTCATTCTCAAAAATCCTACTGTTGCCTAATGCATAATGTGTGTGTTTGAAGTAGAAATGTAACTCAATGCAAGCCCACCCACCTAAATATTTTCACACACAGGGCAAGGCGGGGGATATGTGTAACTCAATGCAAGCCCACCCACCTAAATATTTTCACACACAGGGGCGGGGCGGGGGATATGTTTGTTTTTTTTTTTTCTTATCAATCATAATATATTAACAAAATATTTACATAGTGGACATACATAGAATATAAATAGTAAGTAAAAATAATATAAAATATTAAATTATAAAAATTTGTTATCAATTAAAAAATTATAATAAAATCTCTATAATAAATATAAATATTATAAAATTATAGTTTTGATCATTATATAACTTAATAATATTAAATCCTTACATAAAATTTAAATTTTCAAAGTAAAAAAATAAATATAAGCACCAAATAGTTAAATTTCTTCCTCTACTGGCATACACCTCAACACTTCAGCAAGAGAGGGAATTCAAAATTCAAAACTAATTCCTTCCACTAGTCAAGTTAGTGAGGCATTCAGATATGTGGTCATGACACTATAGTTTCAAAACTACCTTAACAATTTACTAAACATTTATTGACAATTCAAACACATACAATTAAATTTCTAACAATTTAAGTCAAAAGCATAATATTCATTTCATTCACAAATTTGCAATAAAAATAATTCACAATTTTTTCATCAAAACAAATTGTCAAGAGAATTTATAGAAAAATTTTATATTATGCACAAACCTTGTTCGAGTCGCCTCTAGGCCTTGACTCGATGTCTCAGGTTCTTTTCCGATATTCTTTTCAACTGAAACACACAATTTTACAGTGTTTCAGTATCATAACGTATAATAAATTCAATAATAAATTCACAATTGCTTATGTCTAGCTCTAATATGCTTAATTTAACGTTCTTTGAATTTTGCATTTTGCGTTTACTATTCACGACACTATTCAAGTCAAATTATTGACTTTCTTATGCTTAATAAGTATGGGAATTTCAATTTCACCCACATACCGCATTTTGGTTGCTTAATTTGTTGATTTTGGTTGCCCCTTCAATTTTTAGGTCTCCTAGGCACAATTTTAAATTTTCAGTTTTGATGTCCTGTTTTGCACTGTTTCATTGGTCATGTTGCTGTGGCAATTTGGCTAAGTGTTCTTCATTAAAGTTGTTCCTTATTGTCTTATCATTAATTCCCTTTTTGAATCATTCCATTTCGAGTTTCGTAGCCCATGATATGGCCATTTGAATCAGGTTGGTTGGATTGGTTTAACCCAGATTTTCTGGGCACCTAATTGGTTCTGGCAGTTTTGGACCTCTAACTTGGGGTGACAATTTCACTTGGTTATGGGCAGAATTTGGGTTGGTGTTTTTCATGAAAGTTGTAGTGCTATGTCATACCTTTCCAATGCCACCAAAATCAGGTCATTTGAACTTGTCTAGCCCAAGTTATAGGAACATAAACAAACACTGTTCATTTGATCATTTTGGTACAGTGACAATGCACATTACCCAGATTTGACCTAATTGTTCATTATGTTAATGCCATTTTCTGAGCATGATTTCTTCATGAAAAATGTGCCATTATGTGTCTATTTGTATTCCCAATTGGCCTCATACCAATTGGGTTGGTAAAATTTCAGTTTTGGTCCCTCAAAAGGACCTAGGTCAAGCTGCCAAAATAGGAACCCTAACCAATCCAAATTGAAATTCAACTCTACCAATTCCATCACATCACAAATGGTCTCAATTGACCATTTCCAACCTCAGTTAAGGTCATTTGCATTAATTGAGCATTTCCTATAATTTTTCTCCCAATTTCAAGAGGCTTAAGAACCCTAATTACACAATTGTGCAATCTAATGCAATTAAAGTTGATAATCAATGTCTACATGCTTAATTCAACTCAATTAGCCATTCAATTTCATCAAAATCATGCACTACTAACTCCCTTAATTGCTGGCCAAAAATTCCCTTTGGTCCCTCATAATGGTTTTCTTTGAATTTAAGTTGAATTCTAAGTTAACTTAACATAAAAAATCTGCTTTAAACTAAAAATTTCACTTTAAATGACTTACCTCAACTTTGATTTTCCAATTCCTCAATTCTTGTAACACCCTCCTGGTAGCAATTCCGTACATTCTACTGTTCCGGTGACTGGTGTCGGTCCGGACAGCTAGAACGTCCGGAAAAATATTTAAACTAAAGTCAAGAACCAAAATTAACTCAAATATTAATAAAAAAAATTTAGGAAAAATTTTAGAAATAAAATACAACCAAGTCAAAATGAGCCGGTGCCCAAGCGATGGGTAACCTAGAGGGAAGTTGCGGTTCTCGCAACGAGGAGCCCTAGACCCGGGAAAAAATTCATAAAATAATTTTTGGGACTCCAAAGAAGGGTCATTGAGGTTCCTATGGCATTAGAATGCCAAGAAAATATTTAGAAAAATTTTACAATCGGTACAGACAATTTTGACCCGTTAAGCCAAACGGAGGGCATTTTGGTCATTTCGCCTTCAGAGACTATTTTTGGCCGACTTGTCCAGTTGAGTAAATAATTATTATGACATAAAATATGAATTAATATTGATGAAAAATTAATTGAAAGTTAGTAGAAAAGAAAAGAAAAGAAAATGCAATAAAATGCTAAATATGACATATTGTGATGTCATTTAAAAAGCTTCCTCCAATCACAATTAAACAACCCTTTAATTAACTAATAAAAGAGACCAAAGGAGACCAAAAATTCTGGTCATCTTCTTCTTCTTCTTCAGCCAAAACTTGACCTCCCCTTTTCCATAACCCTCCATGAAAGTTTCCTTTAATTTCTTCCATTTCCCATGAAATTCCACTACTAAACCCTAAGTCACCTTCATTAAAACTTGTCCCCACATCACAAGGCAACTCTAGGCAGCCACAAAGAGGAGAAATTCTAGAGTTTTCACAAGCTCAATAAGTTGAGCAAAGAGGTTAGTGCTTAATTATGCATGTATATCTCTTGTTCCATGTTAAGGACTTAAAAATGAGTATGAAATTGTGGATTAAATGAATGAAACTTATGGGTATGTATGCCATGGATTTCGGCTGCCCTAAGGAAGGAATAGGATTGAGTGTTTGTGATGGACTTGGAGTGAACTAGAAACCATGTTTAAAGTGTATAAATATAAGGATAATGAACTAGTAGTTAATTAAGGTAAGTTGTGAAAATTCATAATGGGAATTAGGGTTTTAAGGGTGAAAATTGGACTTGGCATTTGAATTGATTAATGGACATTCTAGTGGTCAATTAGTGACCATTTAAGGCAAGTTAATCATAATTTGAAGTGAGTTAATGCATGGAAAAGTGAATGTGTAGGCTGCCTAAAGACAGTAATAGGGTGACTAAAATTTTAGTCCACTTGGACTGCCATATCTTTGGCTGTGTTGGTCTAATTGGTGTTTGGCCAATTGGACATGAAACTAGGCTTATAATGGCACATTTTTTGCTGAAGAAACCATGCCCAAAAGACCAAAGCAAGTGGACCAAAAGTTGGCCCCAATCCGGATACCCTGCAACAAAGACTGCGAGAATGATCAAATGAACAGTAACTGTTCATTTGGCCATAACTCACTGTAGATAAGGTCAATTGACCTGAAATGTTTACAGAAAAAAGTTAAGACATAGACAAACAACTTTCATGAAGAAACCTACCCCAAATTATGACCAGAACCTAACCCAAATGGCAGTGGCAGTCACTGTTCATGTTACTGTAGATATGGTAATTTCTGCAGAATGGAAATCCGGCCAGCTGTGGTTTTTGGGCCATATCTGGAGCTACAAAACTCCAAATAGAGTGATTCAAAAAAAGAAATTCAACTAGACAAAATAAGGAACAACTTTCATGTTTACCATTTCCTCAAATTCCCACTACAACAGGGCCCAATGGAATAGTAAAGTTGGGTCACAAAAACTGAAAATTCTGCTCTCTTGTGTTAAGCTTAGAAATGGTAATGGTAATCAATTCCAACAAGTTTTAAATGTAAAATGTGACACCCCTTACCCGTGTACAGTATACCCGAGTAAGTAATGCCACACGGTGTACTGGCACACTCTAATATACCTTACTTAATTTGTATCATGCTTTTGAAGCTAATTTATGAAATATGATTTATTTAAGCCATTTATCGAAATTATTATTTATTTGAGGTTCCGAAAATTTTAAAGAAAATCCGGCGGAGTACCGGCTAAAAATGGAGAAAACAGTTCTTCGGAACCTGTTAAAAACACTTCCAAATAATTACCAAATAATCCCAACTTCAATTTATCAACAAAATCTCAATATTAAGATCTCAACAACATTTCAATTCCAGTTCTCAATCATCCATCACATGTGATGATCACATATAAATCACAAGTAAACATTTACTTTTCCATTCACAAGTACAATTTTCATAATTTACATAAACATCAATATACATTACACAAGTTTAATTACATAGGAGAAAAACAAAGTTAAGTTACAAAATGTCAAAATGACACCTAATGTCCTACCAATGCACTGCAGAAGTTGAGGTGACACGGACACTGTGCAGAGCTGCAGGATGGACTCACCCAGTCTGTGGTCTACTGGGCTCACGATCTGTATCTCCAGTACCTACGCGTGGCAAAAGCAACGCGCTAAGCAATAATGCTTAGTGGTGCAATAATATAATAAAAGAAAATAGTAAGAAATTAAATGTGTAGTGAATGTGTACATTTTATTTGTTTGGTATTTGTATATCATTTATGTTGTCCCAAAGAAAGTGACCAAGAGGGGGGTGAATTGGACACTTTAGACAATTTTTCAGCCCTTGCTCTATACTTAATGAAAAATTGAGGCTTTGCACTTCTATGTATGTGTATAACTCTGTTCCTAGGGTGTAATTTAAGTAATCAATCAAGTTATGCACAAATACTAGTTCATACACAAAATAAGTACTTGATATCAAGTGTATTTTCTCACATAAAATTCAGAGTTTGCAATATTAGCTCAATAAACAAATTCTCAACACATTCAATATATATAATCAGAAAATTAAAGTGCTGAAAATTAAAGAGTTAAGGGAAGAAGAGAATCAAACACAATGTTTATAGTGGTTCGGCTCTCTTAGCCTACATCCACTCTTCCCAAAGTCCCACTTTGAGAGTCACTCCACTATTTGATCTTTTCAACAGGCAAGATTCAAAGCCTTTACAATATCAACAAGCTTCCCAGGTGCTTGAGGACCTTTACAACGTCTTTGCTTCCCACAAAAAACCACAAGCTTCACAAGGTGCTTGAAAAACCTCCCACAAGCTTCACAAGGTGCTTGAAAACCTTCCACAAGTGTGTCCTCACACTTACACAACCTTAAATAGGTTTTGATGTAGAAGAAATCACTCTCAATAACTCTCAAATACAGAATTTAATGCTAGAAGATTGAGAGAGAAGATTTGCCACTCAAGCTCAAGAGTAATTGAATGAAAGCTTTAAAAACCACAATAAATTCACTATGAATAAGAACACTTTCATTAGTTAGAATTGTAGTAAATGATGCCTTTTATAGGTGCTTTTCATTGCCAAAAACGTCTGCTGGAGAGTGTGTCTAACGGCCCTTTAATTTTCAAAAAACTAGCCGTTATTGCTTAGAAAGTCGTGCAGCAGAGTTGAGTCAGGTCAGGTCATAAAAATAGTTAACTAAAATTTTCATCGGTTAACTAGTTTTGTAAGATAGAGAATTTTAGACATCAAAACTAGTTAACTAATTTTTGCAATGGGTTAACTAATTTCGCTACTGCCTGACTTAAAAATTGAAATTTAGAGTTTTTGAAGAAAGGTTGTAAAAATTATTTTGACCATTCAAAAACCTTAGGAATGATATAAAAACACTTTCTAAACCCTTGAATCTAAAAACAAAATTGATTTTCGGTCTCAAATGGCATAAATTCTCCAATCTTGTACAATGGACCTAAATTTCTATCATATTTCTTCATGGACTTTGATTCGTCTTGTGTTATACAAGATGATAAACTCCTTTTATATCAGCCATGTCAATAGAATAGTCCTTCCATCAGTGTCTTTGCATATCATGACCTATAAAATCACTTCAAATACTTATGCACAAAAGGTTAATGTATATTTCATTAAGTTTTGTTATCATCAAAATCAAGCTCATTTTAGCTTACAGGGCCTACAATCTCCCCCTTTTTGATGATGTCAAAACTTAATGAATCTATGAAGATCATAAAAATTCAATTGTATAACTATCTACATATGTCATGTATGCAAGAACTTGCTTTTAGAAAAGCTCCCCCTATATGTATGCACATAATCATTAAGAATGTTGAGAAGCTATAAAATAGCTCCCCCTAAATCTGATATTCAAAGCATCTTGAAGATAATAACATGTTAAGCAATTTCAAGATTAATTCATCCAAGATCAATTCAATCATCATACATAAGATATATCAACCATAAGTCAATTATAAAGGATCATCAACATATCTTCAATAACTTTCCAAAATAAGTCCAAAATATCTACATCAGAATGTGAACCATATAACCACTGATCAAAATTAGTTAACTAAAAATGTACCCAGTTAACTAAAAACATTCTGTCAGTTAAAAATTTTCCTTATCTTCTCCATATTTCTCCCCCTTTTTGACATCAACAAAAGGATAGGCTTTCTCCTATTTTCTTCTTTGTTTAAAAAACAAAAAGACACAACTTTGAAAGTCATAAAGCATA